>NC_047042.1:39394943-39725076 GCF_011762595.2 Tursiops truncatus
TGTTTGTGTTCATCCTTAAAAAAAAAAAGAAAGAAAAAAATTTAAAAAAAAAACAGAACAAAGTATTTCTTCATAAGAACCCCATCACACAGAAAAATTCAAGGATATTTAAAGGAAAACAAAATTAGAAAGCACTCAACAAGATAAAATTCAAAATGTTTGACACCAAATGTTTTAAAAAAGGAAAATACAGCTTACCATGGGGGAAAAATATCAATTAAAAAAAGCAAATCAATAAAAACAAATCAACTATTGACACTTGAAATAAAAATTATGAAAGGAGTCAGACAAAAAAAGATATGTACTATTTGATTTCATTACTATACAATTTTAGAAAACATAAGATAATCTCTAGTGAAAAGCAGATCACCCATTTCCCGTGTACTGGGGTTGGGGCAGTGGGACAGGAGAGAGGCATCACGGATGGGCATGAGGAGATTTTTTGAGAGTGATGTTCATTGACTTGATTGTGTTGATGTGTACATGGGTGTACACATACATCAAAACGTATCAAACTGTATGCTTTAAATACATGCAGTTCAGTCTTTTTCAATTATACTTCAATAAAGATTTTTTTAAAAAGCAAGAAAGGCAATCATTGGAAATGGCAACCAATTCAGATCATAAAAAAGGGTGCAAAAGTAACAATGCATTTTTCCTGAAAATTGCAGTGATTCCATCTATATGCGCTGAGGAACGTTGTAGTGTTGGTTAAGGTTGCCCCACAAAATGACAGAAGCATTTTTTGTTCACTAAATCTGGCAATCATACTTACGGGCCTGTGCTTACCTCATCAGGTGGAAATGGACTTCTCGGTTAACTCCAGTAGAGCACTAATGTCCATTTATGAATATATATCATATTAGTAAATCATAGTATTAGTTTATTTTAGTGTGTTAATAGTAGATAGCACTTCTGAGTAAGTGAAGAGTAGAGGGCTATGGAATTATGTGTCACTGAGCTGTAAGAACTAAATGAAGGTCTGGTAAACAGAAGTTTACAGGGCATTAGGAAGTCCCAACTAGACCTTATACCATCCTTTTAGAATCTCCTCTCTACAGAGCAGTGGTTAAAAAACTGATGTGGAGTAAAAACAGCATTCAAATCCCAGATCCTATACTTACTAGCTGTGTGATGTGGGGGATAGTTATATAGTCTCTGAGTCTCAATGCCCCCTTCTCCATATAGACTGGGTACCAGAATATCATGTTATATGTTTTGTTGGGGTTAACACTGATGGTATTTAAGTGTTTAGCCAGTGTCTGAACATAGCAAATATTGAATGTGTGACAGTTTTTAAAAATTATTCCAACACAAATAATATGCCGAAGTAATATTTGTGATGCCTCAGTAATGGCATACACAGCAGAATCTTTGACAAGCATTTTTCTCATTTACTGTTTTCTTACTTGTCATTTTCATTACAAATTAATGGAATTATTTCTTGTACAGCAATACACACAAGTTGTCGAGCACTAGAGCACAAAAAAGGATTATCTACTACAAAGAAATAGAAATCTGTCCCAAATGGTGACAATTAGATACTTTTATCTTGTATGTTTTTGCTAATTAATTTGCCAATTAAATCTATTTACTAAAGCTTTCTAACATAAACTATATGTAGTGTTTTGAAGAGAAAAAACTATACACAAATGTATGTATTTGGCACTGGTGATTTTTTTTTCTATTTAGCTCTTGGATTCTTATCTTTTGTAGGTATTTTTAGTGATGACCTCAGTGGAAGCTGAAAAATTAAATAATTCCTAAAAATTGTGCCTTTTTACCTTTGGTTCAGTTTTTATTATTTCTATTAAAACAAACAAAAATGTCTAACTATATCTTTATTAAGTGAACTAAGTTTACAAATATTGTCTGCCAAATTAATCTCGTTAATGATTCAGATATTTTGAGATTTCAGGAGTGTTTCTGAATTTCCACTGAGAGGTAAAAAAAAAAATGTCATCAGGGCTTCCCTGGTGGCACAGTGGTTGAGAGTCCGCCTGCGGATGCAGGGGACACAGGTTTGTGCCCCGGTCCGGGAAGATCCCACATGCCGCGGAGTGGCTGGGCCCGTGAGCCATGGCCGCTGAGCCTGCGCGTCCGGAGCCTGTGCTCCGTGACGGGAGAGGCCGCAACAGTGAGAGGCCCGCGTACCGTCAAAAAAAACAAAAAAAAAAAAAAAAAAGAGAAAAATGTCATCATTTAATAGCATACCACTGGAATCACAATCTTAAAGTTTAGGTTCAGATATATCCAAGTAAGCAAACACAAAATAGACTTGAATTTCATGATGGAATAATCATCCTCACCTCACTGTGACCTTGCCAGATTTTCATTTTTATTTGCCATAACAACGTCAAGTATGCATAGAGCTATTTATATTATGAAAAGCATGGTCACCATGAACTCGATGGTCTTTAGTTGTTATTAAGAATTTGACATATGCTCTAACCAGTTAGCAGTGATAATTGTCATTAAACCCAAATGTTATTGGATTGCTGTATGACTATTCTTAAGAAATCCTCAAATCTTATATAAATTTGAGTGAACGTTATTCAAAACATGAAACAAAACAACAGCATATTAGATGATAAACAACCTCAGTAAAGCACTGATGTCATAGGTTATAGGTCATCCTGTTACATAAAGCATCTTTTTCTCTTTAGCTAAGGAAAAAAGAGGGAGTGATGTTGATTTTTTTCAAAAATCACCAAATGTGAAAACTTAATATCATCATAATTGATTATGGATAAGGGTGCAGACACTGTGTAGGTAAATATTTTGAAAATCTAAAGTTTCTAAAATGCTTAAAAATATAGTTTATAAAATACATTTTAAAATGTACAGCATAATTATATGTAAGAATAAGCAAGCTAACCTCAAAACACCTAAATATTTTCTGTTTACTGACTTTGCTGCATTTAAATCTCTCAAATTTATAATGGGATATTTATGATACATATTAAAAGATACTTAAAAATTACATAGGGCTAGTAAATGAAAGCATAATTTGATGTTGCTTCAGAGCCAACTAATGGATTTTGAGATGGCCACATATATAACTGAAGAGACCAGTGAAAGGGATTAAATAATGAGACCAAAGGTACTAATAACAATGTCATCAACTAAGTTTTGATTGAAGAGACCTTCAGAAACATAAATGAACTTAGCTGTACATAATAAATATATGTTTCTATTCCCTCGACAATACCCAAGGTAAATTATCTATTGAAGCCTTCAAGGGAAGAAGCAGACTGCATTAAGAATAAAGGCTTATGTGCATTAAAAAAAGAGTTTGGGTTTCTACTGGACACAAGTCAACATGTAAGTTGAATAAGAATTTAACATTTGTAATAAAAACTTTCTAAGTAAGTCATGTAACTAATATGTTTTGTTAAATGAGCAAAAGTGGAAAGGAGCTGAATCAATATTTGAAAAATGCAGTTGATTTGTAACGTGGTAAGAAATGATTTTCTAATATATAGTGATTACAAATGGACAAAGTCCCAGTGGCATTATCACTTGCAATGTCAGATACTATATTACCTGGACAAAATGACGTCTTACCTAGGAATATTATGATGGAGTACTAATATTGTGTGCTTAGTTATCATTACTAATTATACTCTTAGCAGGAAATTTTAAGCATAAAAAATTCACTAAGACTATATGGAAGAATGCAGATATGCTTTTCACGTAGAGAGCATTTCATAACAGGAAACAATGATAGGATATTGTAAACATCTTCTTTTGCCTACCTTTGTATTTCAGTAGTTCAATATAACCACATTTCTCCAAAGACTCATTCTGTTATTGAAAGGTAATGGTGGGAACCAACTTAAGAACATGTAAAATGCAAGATTTTTTAATCAATGAGGAGCTATTAATTTAACCAACCCTTCCTGTAATAATATTGAGACAGACTGTTTGCCTGTTTTTACATTATAGCTAGCTTTGCAATCTGTGTAGAATTTAATGAGGTGTGTAATTTTTGTGAACTTATTGATTCTGAGAGATTCAAAGATTTTAGTGGTACTGAACTTTAGTATCGTTACCTTTCGTTTATCTTGTATAAAGACAATAATATTTTAGTGCTAGCTGTTGATCTCTTTGCACTGCTCTTATTATACATTAACTATTTTTTCTCTAAAGGTACGTGGAATAGGTATTTGGAAGAATATACAATTTAGTCTGTTCCTCTCCCTATTAAAATTCTTCATATTCTATATTCAGGTATTTCATAGTTCAGTTAATTTCTTCTTTTGAGATGCATTATCTAGAACTCCTAGTTTTGTGTATGTCTTATTTACCTATATAAGAACCACATACCTTGTCTCTCAACAGTATTTTTACGCTCTGGAAAATTGAAACAGCTTCTGAGTCATTTAAGAGGGCATGCAATTCACAAGAATGAACTCGTATACCAACGTCCCTTTTTATTCACGGGGGATTCGTTCCAGGAGCCCAATCAGATATTAAAGTCCATGGACGTTCAAGTCCTTTATATAAATGGGGTAGTACAGTCGGCTCTCCATATCGGGGGGGATCTGCTTCGCAGGTTGAATCAAAATTTGATTCCTGGTTGCCTGAATCTGTGAATGTGGAACCCACGGATGCAGAGGACCAACTCTACTGTCTGTTAGCTCTGGTAGTGTAAGAGGTCTGACATGGTGAAATATTTCAAAAAATTGTATGAAAAAATATTATATGTAATTTGAAAACCGGTTTTATACCACTACATTGTGTGACTAACCACAGCACAGTATTAACGGTTATTTATCCAACACAAACCAGAGAATGTTGCGTTTGCTTTATTTTATAACATGTTATTTGAATTATGCAAGGATAATATCTAAGATATTTACAAAATGATAATGTTCAAGTTTTAATATACTCATAAAATTATTCAAAGAAAGGCTGCTCAAATTCTACTCAGAGGCTGCCCAGAATTAAAATTAGTGGCTGCATGGTATGTTTTCTCATCCTGCTAACCCTAAAATTACTGAAAGAGAAGAGATCTTTGCTGGTAATTAAAGGCAGAGGCGAAAACAATTCTGCTTTAATTTTTATGTAGGGCAATTATGGGTAATTTCATTTTAAGAAAAATATCAAGGTAGAGGAAAAGTTGTTCCCCTGCTTAAAAAGATTTAAAAACCTTTGGTTTAGTGAATATTGAAACCTAATTTAATTCCTTGGAGATCCATCAATTAAAACTAGAATAAGTAGTCCAGAGTTGATACTTTCATATACATGACCAACAGACAAAGAAGCCCACTTATACCTAATGGAGGGTTGATGGTTTTAATGTTTGTTTCCTACCTATAACCAAACATCCCCTCTATCCATTATTGACTCAATCTTATCAATAGCCTTTTATGTAGAACCCTGTCTAAGGCATTTTAAACGTCAGAGTAAGTTAAATCTACCCTTTAGTCTCCATGTGTCCCACTGTATAATTTTCCAATATTACTTAGACATATTTTTCCTTACAGAAATTAGATTGCCTTTTTTTCTAAAACAGCATTCTGTGATCTTGCCTGTTTTTCTATTCTTTGCCAGGTGACCATTATGAAGGATGTCTTTATTTGCCCAGGTTCCTTTTGGGAACTGATAGGTTAGGATTCACAATGACTACTCAAACATGTCATGGATATTTTATCAAATTGTCCCCCAAAAGTTGTCCTTGTTTTAAAAATGCAAAGAAAAGATGTGTATATATAAAGCTCTGGGAATTCAGAGGCAGGAAATGTTATTTCCATTTGGGGAAATCAAAAATGCTTCATGGAGGAGATGACCTATCACTGTTTAATTTAGCTACTCTTTGCCCCAAATGAAATAGATCCTGCTTGTTTATAGGTTCTCAGTCTTTAATATCCATCAGGATCCCTAGAGGGCAGATTTCTGGGCTCTACCTGCAGAATTTGTTATTCAGTAGTTTTGGGGTGGGTTCTGGGAATTTCTCCATCAGGTTCTACCAGGTTCTCAGTGGTGCTGAAGCTACTCATCTGGCTAACACGTTTCGAGAACTATCAGTACAGAACTAGACAATAAGTCAATTGGACTAAGCTATCTGCCTTTAATTCTTGAGGAAACCTTAGGCTTAATATTCCCAAATGGTCCCCTAATTCATTTCCGTCTTTCTCCTTTATCATATTCAAACAACTGAATATTTACTCTGAATTTCCTTGAAATGTGGCATTAGTTCTCTTTTGGCTAAATATTTATTTCTTGCTTTCAATTTACACTAATATTTTTTAATTATTATTTTTTTTGAATCGCAGTTTGTATTGTTTGTTTCAAGGCAACCTAGTCATTAATTTCTGTTTTTAACTACAGGATCCCAGATGCTAGGTTAAGAAGAAGAGAAAAAGATATTATTTCCATTTTGTGGTATGAAATCACACGAAATACCTACACTTAAAATAGATGTTTTTTCTGACTACAACAGGGATATATACTTGTCTTAGCCTGGTTTCACCAGAAAGCAGAGCCTTAAGCAAAGCATTAAGTGTTACTCCTTCATTACAGAATGCAGTCCTGGGAGTAGGGATAAGAGAAGAAAAGAGTGTCAGAGAAGGAGGGAGAGCCAAGAAGAGGATGTGTTTTCAACCTGGCCAGCACTCGGGTATCAAGGACAAATTGCTCAATCTCCTGAGACTGTCTCCTGAGAGGTCTTTTAAGTGACTGCTTTTTACGGCAGTCCATCATAAAGAGGAAGAGATAAGAATATATTCACTAGCTCTTTTCTCTCACTGGTGAAAGTTGAGCCCCACAAAGCACTACGCTCCCCTGCACTTCCTGACTGTGCACATGTGAGCTCCACAGGGCTTGGTGTTGCATGCCTCATTGTCACTAGGAAGCTCCAAGGTCTGTACCCACAAGAAAGGTGCTCAGAGGTCATGGAGAAAGAGATTAGCCCTAGGCTGGGACAGATAAAAATGGCCAAATGTCCAAGATACAGTTTTGAGGCCAAAAGAATCTAAAGTGATTCATAACAGATGATATAAATACTCATTGTAGAACATTATCTTCCTTGTTCCCTATGCCATTTTAGGATGGTGTCGAATATTGTCTGTTTTTTAAATTCGTGGTTGCCCTGACCTCTAGGAAACCAATCTCTCTTGACTCTGCTCTTATCTCTTGAGGACTCCTTATCAATCTTTAATGTGGATCTTTTATGTGGGTGAATTTTCCTTTACATACCATGTAAATATTGTTTGGATTTCTATACTTGGTCATCTTCTCTTTTCACTTCTACTTTCTATGATGATTTCTTCTACTTATACCTTCAACTGACAACTATATGCTTAATGCTCCAAAATGTATCTCATGCCCAGGTCTTGTTACTGAGCTGCAGACCCACGTATCTCATGGCATACTCTCCATTCCTACTTAGATGTTTCGTAGGAATTTCAACATTTTCAAGTTTGAACAAATCTCCCATCTCAGAATTCTACCACTTCTCCTGTATTTCTTAACACACCATCCGTCTTCACCTTCCCCATTCAATCTTCATGTAGTGGGGATAGTGTCTTGTTCACTGGTTTGTTTTTTAAATTTCTTGAATCTGTCTAGCCCTCTCCATCCACATTACTACTATGCTTATGTGGGTCATCGTCATCTCTAGCTGGGATTACTACCACACACTTCTAACTGACAACTCCCTTTCAGGCTTCCTCCTTTTTCTACTGCTTAACATTTTTCAATTGTTCCCCATAGTCTTCAGGATAAAGAGCAAACATCTTGGCACGTCTTTACATGATTTGCTTTTCACTTTCTTCTTCAGTTTAAGCATTCACTGCTTCTAGAGAGTTGCCCTGAGTATTGTGCCAGGTCAAACTAAGTCATGTTCACTTCCCTGAATCTACTACACTCTGACTTACCTTCAGGTCTTTTTGATTCTTTTTGCATGAACTAACATTAAATTCACTCTTTATCTGACTCATGTTTACAGATTCTTTCAATATTCAGCTTTTCTAGGGGGTCCCATCTTAACAGTCCTACTTCCAACCCAGACTAGTCATGCTTCTTGTATTTTTTATTTTGTTTGCCCAGACTGTACTGTGCCTACTCTCATCAAAGGATACAGATAGGCAATCTGTATTCTAATCTGCTGTTTACTTATGCATTCCCTTATTTAAGTTGTAAATTTCTTGAGGGCTAGAACTGCCTTGAATAGATATTGACCCATGTTGAATAGCCAATACATGCTTGAATAAGTTAATACATATTATTTATTGACGAAGTAATTTGACACATATGTTCTGTGAGTCATCTCTATTTTTTGGCTGAAGAAACTGAGTTTCAGAGAGTATAAATAAATTGCCCAAAGTCAAACAGCCAATAAGTGACAAGGCCAGATTCAACTTCAGGCATATCTGATTCCAGAGCATTTGTCTTTACCACAGAGCTACACTGAAGATGCAAGGATTCAAATTCTAACTCTGCCTCTTGTCAGATTAAGGCTTTACTTGACCCCTTTACAAAGCTGTGTCTCAATCTGCCAAAAATGGAAGGGGATACATGTGATGGGTTTTTTTTTTAGATAAATAAGCAAATATTCCATACTAGCATAGAGTTAATAGTAAACATTTTAAAAATTATTCTTATTATTTTACTTATTTACCTAAATTTTAAAAGTGCAAGCATGGGGAGTATAAACTATAGATCCTTTAGTAATCGTGAATGGACTTAAAAATTCATAGTTCATCAGCATTTAATAGAATAGGAACCTTCTACTTTCCTAAAAATATGGGAAATAAAAGCAGTTATATCATGAAATACTATATACATCAGAGACATTTTATTTGAAATGTATAGGAAATTACTATAGAGAAATAATAGTAAGATGGAGAATCCTCAAAGGTAATGAATCCTTTTACTGTAACTTTACACCTATCGATGAATTGACCAAAACAAAATTGTATTACATTTATCTAGGTTGAACATCAAGGGGGGCCAGTAGAATAACATTTAACATTGAAGACCTGAGGAAAACCACCCAAGGCAGGATTGCACTTTTTGGCAAGCCTGTTGGTCTTTATTCTTGAAATATTTTTCTTAGGAGCGCTGAAGAATAATACTTTTACTGCTAGTTAGTGATTTTTAACAATAGCATCTTTTGAAAGATTAAGGAGACATGCGTACATATAAATGTATAAACATATACATATTTATATACACACACTTATACATACACACCATCCAACAATATATAAGTGAAACGTATTTAACAAGCCCAATTTTCCTTCTAATTTAATAGGGTTCAATAAATGGAAAACTGTGCAGTCAGAATAATGAAAAGAGGACATAATTTATCTTATTCTGTTTGTGTCCTTTCTATGTTCTTTTGTCCTTTGATTGCACTGGTGGATAATATTATTTTGTTCCCAAGGAAATATGTCCCTTTGATTAGGTTGTAGATATTCTCTCATTTGTCACTGTTCTATCAAGCTATGCCATGTAACAGCAGGAACTCTTGATTATTTAATTGCTTGTAAGAATTCATTAAATCCGACTATCAATCATGGGACATATGGTAAACATCACCCAATGGCGTGAGAGGTTGTAGCAATGATCTGTCGCTAGGGCAAACCCTCTTTTCAGCAATACAGACTTTGGTTTAGTTGTCTGATCATGATTATTTTTAATTGATATTGATTTACAAGTCAGGGTTCATCTAGTTGCCTTACTCCACACTTTGAAGTTAATAATATAAGCATTTGTAATTTTATTAGAAACATACTCAAATGAATCTTTTCTGCTTGTACCCGATTTTCTTCTGAGTAATTGAATTTATTCTTTTACAAACAGTGCATAATAAATTTTTAAATCTATTATTTTTCTCTTGATAGAATTCAAATAGTACTCCTTAATAAATAGAGTTTACAAAGTCAATATCAATACTTAGTTATAATCAGTTGTGGGGAAGCAGCCTCTGTAGGAATTATTTCTGAAATGGTCCTTTTCAAATTAGAGAAAATCAAAACAGCTATTTTTCTAGGATTAAAATTGTAAAACTTGAAACTAGTGTATCTTCCATTAAGTGAGCATAATTTTAAAAAAATTATGTATTTACAGTGAAGGTTTACAAGCATCTAGCCCTCCATGTATTCAAGACCAGGATATACAGCTGCCTTTAGGGATTCAGTGTAAAGTTAAATTTAAAATAAAGTTTAATTCATTAGCCCGTTTCCTAGAAACCATGCATCTATTGGTTATCTGAATCAGGTGCACCTAGAGGGAAGAAAAAATCAAGCTCCCATCTCCCTCTTCACATGGATTAATACACACTGAAGCCATTAGAAAATCCTAATTCTAGCAGCCTTCAGAATTATGCACTAAAAAGAGGAGCACATACATGTGGAGGAACCAGTTTAGATTCCAGTTGTGAACTTCCTCAACACCTCCATCATACCAGTGACTTGTATGTCAAACTCTTTCTTTGGAAAATGAATGTTTTGTTTTTTAGAGTTTCTGCTTAATACTAGATTAATACTAAGGCTATTAATCATTTTGCTGTATAATATGCTAACATTTTACAAACTGTTCCTCATTTAATCACGTAAGTTAATATTGATGGAATGCTTATATGTGGTAGGCACTTTGGTAAATGCTTTACCTACGTTATGCCATATAATTATTACTATAAGCATGCATATATGAAGTAGGTGCTAATAGTTCCATTTTACAGTAAAGGAAACTGTGGTTTAATGAGGTTAACTAAAGAGATACAACTAGTAAGTGACACAGTCCATACTGAAATCCAAGTCTGCCTCACTCTTGAGTCTTCACTCATAGTTCTACAGCTAAATCCAGTAATTATGGGGCCCCTGTACGGCTACTCTCTTCTTTCGCTCATTGCTAATTGGTTACAATGCATGTCCTCAGACTCCATCTCAGCATAGGGCTCCTGGCAGGCACTGCCCCTTGGTGTGGCAGTAAAATCATTTCTCTATTCATGTGTTATAATAAACTGCTCTTACCCACTAACAATACAGGCACAATTACATTTATAAGTCAGGCATGCATAGAAACAAAGCAATTACTAACGGAATATGAGAAGCAAAGATAGTGAATCAGGATACTGTGTGCAAAATTATGAATAGGTGGATTTTTTCCACTTTCTCTGTAACATTAAAATCCTGAATACACACAACAGATGGTAACCATTTCTCAGCTCACATCAGGGAAGGGTTGAGCCTAGAGAAGAGTTTTCAACCCTGAAGGCCACTCAGTCTTTACTTTTGTTAGTGAGATGCGACTAAACACACCTGAAGGGCTTATATTGCTGGGAAGAGCACTAGGGTTTTTCTTCCTGGGGGTTAATTCTTTAGTTACGTTTTTTTTCTTTAATATTAATCCACATATAATCTTATCAATTGCACTACAGGATTTAACGTCCCCTGTTTATGGAGCTTGGCCTGGAATTAAGAAGGGTTCCTCACTTTGCATTCCTATAGCACTCTGATCTTGAAACAACTATATCACTTATACTTGTATATACAATTTATACCTTTATATTTGTCACCCCAGTAGGCTCTCAATTCCCTGAAACTATTTATTTTTAAAAGCCATGTCTTACCTATATTTGCACAAGTTACACAGTGTAAATTTCATCTTGTAAATTCTAACATTCCATAACTGAATGGATGGATTAGTGACATAATCTTACATACACCTCTATTCTAGGATACTTCATATTCCACTTTTTATTTCATCCTCTAATCATCTGTTTTCACTCTTGATCTTCCTCCCTCATCTTCATATTGCCCATAGCACCAAGAGGCAACAATCAAGTGTTGATTAAATTGAATGAAACCCATTTTCTTATCACTGACCTGCATATTCAATCTGTCAAACGTCTGGATATGTTACCTAAGTTGATTATGCATATTGCCCACAGTTCCCAGATATGTAACTTCTTGTTGACTGTTTAGAAGTATTACGTAGATAAAATTAAGAGTACTTGAATTGTTGGGGTAAACAATAGGCTTACTAGAAGTAAGTAGTAGATCCTAAGAAACCTATACGGGTTTCTGTACTTGAAGCATATTTACAGTTTACAGTATGAAGAAACCAACTCTGCTATATGGAACCAGTGAAATGAAAATGACAGAAAGAATACAAGGAGGTCCTGTATTCATAGCACAGGCGCTCTGTGATGCACTTGTCTTTTTATGATTAATTTAGACATTTTCACTAATAGATTCAAAGATAATTGCCAGATAAACAGCTGTGCTATCCCTATAACAGGAGAGGAAATGAGTAAGGGATATTAAATAAGGAAAAATGGTGCTCAGGTGCATTAATCTGGAATATGGAGCTCATTGTAAGATGTTCTGTCTTCCTTGGTATTTGGATTTAAAAACTGGAGTATTAAGGCATACGGACATGACAGGGCATCATGAGAATGAATAATCTCCTTATGAAACTAATGATTATAATAATATAATTTTTTATGGGTGGAAGAGTCTTGCCATTTCATTATTCAGTCTTTTATTAAAACTTACAATATACAAAAAAGGAAATGTTTAAAATATTTTTTCAAAAGTGTATAAATCCTGGGTCAAAGAACATGTTTCAAAGAATGTTAGCAATATAAAAAAAACTCATAGTAAGTGTTCTCTTGTTTATTTTAACTTATTTTTTATTTGCAGATAGGAATATTTGTGATTGTCCAAGTTGTAAAGTGCTGAAACCATCAATGATTTCAAAATTGTTTATTTTATAATGTAACTATTTGTAATTTAAAATCAAACTCCTAGAAAATACATATCCTATTTGTAAATGTGGAAGAGACAATCATCAAATTTACTAAATCTGATTTGATGCCAAATATAGACAATTGAATTCAGTAGTTGCCCTAATAAGTTAAGTAATATCATAGATGCTTTGGTAAAATTTGCATAAAACTGTTTTCCTATTCTATTTTCTTGCTGGACTTTTCATGAGTTAGTGCACCACCGTACTTTTAAAAATCTTTGCACATGTAAACTATTAACTCAGCCTTTTATAGACTTAGTATATTGATAGGAACTGCATTATACTAATTTTATGACTTTCAGACAGGTTAGTGCCAGCGAGATCAGCTAAAGAGTAATGAATGCCATTTTAAAATACCAAGAAGCATGATTATTTTCATGCTGATATCACTGTGGAAAAATACCAAAGAGGCTGTGAGATTATGCCACAAAGTATAGAAACTGTTCCAGGCAATAAGTGCATAAACTCGGCTGTGCGATTGTACAGAAAAACCCATTAAAACCCATTAAAAGGACCCAAACTGCAGGCAGAAGATAAAAAAGGATTGATCAGTTGCATCCATGAAGGCTACAGATTGTCCATTTATTAATTAAAAGTACATTTTTATATATTGTGATGTGATAAATAGTTTGCCTGTATAGGTTAATTCTCTCACATCTGTACTGAGGGCTATTAGTATTGATCAATTATGCACTATGACATTTAACATTTCTGACAGACAGTCTAAAGGAGTGCTGTACCTGCAGCTTTGCTTCTGGTATTTACACAGCAGTTTCGTCTGGCTACAATTAGTTGAGAAGTACTCCTAACACAAGTGGGACTATACCTCAAATAAGCATGTGCTTTTGTGGTTGTGTGATTATATTCTAGAACCAGAATTAAGTCTCCTGGAGCATAACTGTCTTGGTCACCACAAAATGCAGAGTTCCTCTGCCATGTATAAACGTTATTGGGTATCACTGGCATAATGAACCTAAATGTCCCAACACATGGGATGTATTATATACATAATATGGAAATGTATTTCTATAATTTATATAGTAATTATATGTGATGCCATCAACTTATTTTTGTGTAAATTACCATAGGGACTTTATAAAAATTTTTTCTCTGTTTTTTTTTTTTAATTTTTGTCGGAGGTTTTTTTTTTCTTTTTTTCTTTTTTTAAAGTCAGCTTCTCCATTAACAAGGATCTCCTGTATAGCAAAGGGAACTCTGCTCAATATCATGTAACAACCTAAATGGGAAAAGAATTTGAAAAGGACTAGATACATGTATATGTATAACAATCACTTTGATGTTCCCCAACATTGTTAATCAACTCTGCTCCAATATAAAATAAAAATTAAAAAAAAAAACTTAAAAAAAAGATGTTTGGAAAATTTTTTGAGCTAGGTGAAGTTTTAAAAGTCTATCCAAATGTTTATTTTTAAGGGTCTTGCTTCAAAGACTTTGTATACACAAATTGTTCACTTGGGAAAAGTGGAACACATAGTAAAGTAGAACTAAAAGACAAAACAAAACAACACAAAAGCATCTACCCGGCAAAGAATGAAAATATCATATTTATGTAAGACATTTTTCAATTTATAAAAGAATCTTCATTTTAATATCTTAATCTCACCAACCATCCCATAAGGCATTCTGCCTTCACTGAATATATAGAAGAACAAGACTTCAAGAGTCATAATTCATGGAGCATTTGGTAGGTTCCCAAAGGTTCCTTCAGTGTTGGGTAATAAATAGCCATCGACTAATTCTCTCGTGCTAACTTAAAAGAACCTTAAAACCAAGCCAGTAAAGGATCAACCGTTTTCAAGTAACTAGTTGAAAAATATTTATAGAAATTTAAAACTATCCAGCAATCACCAAGGTAAAATTCACCATGGCTGATATCCAATAAAAAATAAACAGTCTTTCAAAGAAAAAAATATTATAAGAAATTATGATAGAAACTATCTAAAATGACACACAATGGAAACACAGTAAGCTCATTAGTGAGCTGTGGGACAGTTTTGAGTGGCTTAATATACAAGTAATTGGAGTCCCTGGAAGACAGAAACTATTTGAAGTGATGATGGCCAAGAATTTTCTGAATTTGATAAAATCTGTAAACACACAGATACAAAAATCTCAGTGAACCCCAACCACAAGAAACATGAAAAGAAGTACTCTAAAACAAATTATAAGCAAATTTCACAAAACAAACATTAAATAGAAAAATCATAAAACCATAGAGAGAAAGAAGAAACATTACATAGGAAAAAAACTAACTTCTCATTGAAACAACAAAAGAACATTTATAAAAGCCCTAAAAACAAACAAACACATCAAAACCCTGTGAATGTACAGTTTGTTATCCAGCAAGAATATCTTTAAAAACAATGATAAAAGAAAGAATTCTTCAGATATACAGAAGCTGAAAGAATTCATAACCAGTAGAAATGTATTCTAAGAAATATCAAAGAAAGTCCTTCAAGCAGAAAGAAAATGAACATGTGGATCAATAAAAGGAATAAAGAGCATCAAAATGGTAATTACATTGGAAAATATATAATATTAAAATATTTAAATCTTATTAGTAGATAGCTTACTGTTTAAACAAAAATAATCACAATATGGAGTTTATAACTTGTATAGATGTAAAATGTATGACAAATTATTGGAAAGGCTGGGATGGGAGAAGAGGAAGGATATAGTTTTAAGGTGCTTATACCAGACATGAAATGGTTTGGAATCACTTGAAAGCAGACTGTGATTAGTTAAAGATATGTACTATAAATCTTAAAATAACTACCAAAATAACAAATATCTATAGTTAATAAGCAAATGTAAGAGAAAAAAAGGAATCATTAAAAAAATCAATAAGCCCCAAACAAATCAGAAAGAGGAAAAAAGAGGACAAACAACAAATAAAACACATATCAAGATTACAGATTTAACAGTAACCATATCAATAATCAAATTAAATATAAATGGTCTAAATTCTCCAAATTAAAAGGTAGAGATTGCCATATTGGATGGAAAAGCAATATCCAACCATAGGCTGCCTAGAAAGTGTATATATATACTTTATATTCTACTAGTGTAGAATATACACTATACTATATATACTATATATACTATATATTATATATATAATATATATACTATATATATATACTATATATAATATATATACTATATATATATACACACACACATACATACACACACACTAGTAGAGCACACACACAAAGAGGCCAAAAGTAAAAGGATGAAAAAATAAATACCAAGCTAACACTAGTACAAAGAAAGCTAGAATGACTATAATATTAGACAAAGTCAATTTTAGAGCAAAGATTATTACCAGAAACAAAGGGTCATTTCATAATGATAAAGGGGTCAACTAATCAAAGGAGCAAAAAAAAGAAAAAAAAATCCTAAGCATTTATGCATCTAGCAAAAGTGCTTCAAAATACATCAAACAAATACTGATAGAACTATAAGAAAAATAGACAAATTCATAATTATAGTTGGAGAATTAATATCATTCTCTCATACATGATAAAAGCAAAAAAAAATCAGTAAGGATATGTAAGGTTTGAACAACACTATCAACCAACTTGACCTAATGGATATTTATAGAACAGTCTACCCAACTTCTGTCAGAACACCCACTTCTGTCAAGAGCACATGGATAATTTACCAAGATAAACTGTATTCTAAGCCATAAAACAAGTCTCATATTTCAAATAATCAAGTCATCCAAAGTATGTTCTCTAGTCACAGTGGAGCCAGAAATCTAAACAGAACAATATCTGGAAAGTCACGACTATTGGAAATGAAAAACATTTTAAAATAACCTATAAGTTAAAGGTGAAAATAAAAAGTAAAATTAGCATTTGTAAATAAATGAGAATGAAATCACAACACATCAAAATTTGTGAAATGTAACTAAACCAGTACTTATAGGAAAACAAAGCACTTAATGCCAGTATTAGAAAAGGAAGCTCTCAAAGCAGTAACCTCAGCCTGTACTTTGAAAAACTAGAAAAGGAACAAATCAAAACCAAAGTAAAGAGAGCAGAGAAATTAATAAATATAAGAACAAACATTAATGAAATAGAAAGCAGAAAAGCAATAGAGGGAAACAATCAAACCAAAGTTTGGCCCTTTGGGGAGATCAATAAAATTCATACACCTCAACTACTGAGAAAAAAAAATAGAAAAGACAATGCAACTTAACCAATATCAAAAATGAGAAAGGTTATATCACTATAAATTCTATAGTTGTGGAAAGGATAAGAAAATATTATGAAAAACTTTATGCCGATAAATTCTACTTAGATGAAATGGGCAAATTGCTTGAAAGACACAAGTGACTATAGCTTATTCAAAATAAAATAGGTAACCTGAGTTTCCTTAAAACAATTAGAGATTTAAATTTGTGGTTAAAAACCTTCCCACAAAGAGAACTCACCACCTAAATGGTTTAACTGACAAATTCTACCAAACATTTAAAGAATAATACTAAATCTCTATAAAAATCTTTTAGAAAACTAGAGAGAAGGAAATATTTCCTCACTCATCCCATGAAACTAGATTACCCTCATACTAAAAACACTATAAGAAAAGAAAATCATGGCTGAATAACTTCTGAACATATATGCAATAATTCTACACAAAATTCTAACAAATAAATCCACCATTATATAAGATGGATAATACATCATGGCCAAGTAAGTTGTATGACAGGAATGCAAATTTTGCTTAATATTCAAAAATTAATATGATTCACAACATCAATAAAGAAAAAAGATAATCCCAATAAATGTAAATGCTCATCAACAGATGAACAAATAAAAACTGTGTTATATCCGTACAATGAAATACTACTGAGAGATAAAAAGGAATGAACTCTTGATTTATAAGTACATATTAAAATAAACATGTTGAAAGAAAGCCTGCCAAAAGAGAATGCATACTGTGTGATTTTATTTGTATAAATTTCTGGAAAATTCAAACTTCTCTTTAGTGACAGAATGCAAATTAATGGATCCCCAGGGAAAGGTCGGGGGAGGGAGAAAGAGGGGGGCTTGGGAAGAGCCAGAATAGATGGATTACACATGGACACAAGTACTCCTTTGGGGGTGATGGATATATTCATTATCTTGATTGTAGTGATAGTTTCATGGGTGTGTACGTGTCAAATGTTAAATTGTACACTAAATATGTGCAATTTATTATATATTGATTATATCTCAATAAACCTGTTTTAAAAAAACAAAATAAAGAATTTCAGAGTCCATCTGACATCCAGTATCAAAATCTCCAGAATCCGTGTTAGTCTACCTGGCTGACGGGAAGTAGTCTATAGCACGGGCCTCTCCCACTCCCTTTCCCCCCAGTTTCCAACAGTCTTACTTGATTCTGGGAGAGGGACAAGTTTTTTAAATTTTTATTTTATATTGGAGTATAGTTAATTAGCAATGATATGTTCGTTACAGGTACACAGCAAAGTGACTCAGCCATACCCATATAAGTATCCATTCTTTCTCAAATTCCCATCCCAGCCAGACTATCAGAATATTGAGCAAGTTCCCTGTGCTATACAGTAGGTCCCTGTGAGTTATCTATTCTAAATAGAGTAGTGTGTACATGTCAATCCCAAACTCCCAATCCATCCTCTCCCCACACCCCCACCCCCACCCTTTCCCCCTGGTAACCAGGGAAAGGGGCAATTTTAATTTTTTCTTTAAATTCCATTTAAAGTGCTATATGAGTCAAGCTTCAAGACAATCCTTTATGCCACCTTTGACCTGCCACATGTAAGAATCACCTGTAATCATCAAGAATCACCAATTTACCATCAAAATATACTTAAAGTACTTTTATAGGAGATTCTGCCTTGTTGACAAGATTGATACAGTATCAAAGCAATTTCACTCAACATAAATGTGTAAGCATGACACTGAAAGTAATGTATGAGAGTATTTACAGAAACATTATTATAGTAGCCCCAAACACTAAATAACCAGTGTCCAATTTATAGCATAGGTAAATAAATGGTGATATAGTTATACAACAGAATACTATGCAGTAGTGAAATACTATACAGCTACACTCAAAAAATGGATGAATTCTAGGAATATAATATTGAGGGAAATGAGCTAGACACAAATGTTATATAACATGATTCCATTTTATATATAGTTCCAAAACTGGCAAAATTAATAATGTTAAAAACGGAGTGTTTACTTTTGGGTTGGAAAGAAGAGAGTAACTGGGAGGGGGCCTAAAGTAGCAATCTGGTGTGTTCATCAATGTGTTTTACTGAGTAGTGATTACGTGGATGTGCTCACTTTACTAGTCATTGAATCCTGTGCTTAATGACATGTTAGTTCACTAAAAAGAAACACAAAATTTTAAAAAGTCACATAACATTAGTCCATTAATAAGAGTCACTTAGGGATCTAACTAAGTCAGGGTCTCATAATATTTTTAAAATCAGATTTAAATTCAGGTTAAATTATGGCAATCAATAATCAGTTCAGGAGCTATGCTATGATTCAGATAATTTCTAGATGTTACCTGGAGTTACAGAGTTCTACTTGTGACAAACATTACAGTTTGACAGAAACACATAGCAACTGCTTTGATCCAGTTAGCCATGCCTGTGAGTTGGTTGCTGTATACCTGGGAATAACTTATTTGATTTCCAGGCTAAGACTCTCGTAAAATGAAAACCTATCAAAAAGCATAGATTATGGGCCTTTGTTTTTGCATGATCACTATGATACCTAAGTATTAGTTTTAACATTGACATGTATTATATTTATATAAACAGCTAGGCGCCACCTTTCCTTGCCTTCCTTATCTTTTTAGTTTCAGTACTACTAAACTTTAGGAAGTCTAAAGGATTAAAAAAATAAGTCTATTTGAAAATTTTTGACATATTTATCAGTACTAAACAGAACACATTATTTTGGAATTCCTTTGGTGACATATTAGGGGGATATGCTTCTCATCTCTATCCCTGCCCTTTTTATTGCCTTTTTAAGTCATATTTCAGATACCTCTCTGGCATGTTGGCACAAAATGCTGAGTACCTTTCCCTACCTGCCTCTCCCCTTAGCCACGGCCACATTCAACAGGAATACAAACACTACGTTGGTGGTAAATGCAAGAGAAATGTGTTCCTTGAACTTAAGTCTCTGATAGCCTGTCATACTAATGATGTCGTTTTGAAAGCTTTTATTTCTTTTGCACATCTCCATTTTTTAATGCTTCAATGTGGTGGAGTGAAGAGACATCTAGCTCCATATTAATGGCTCAATCTCTTACAGCCTCACACTTTCCAGCTTAAAAATGAAGATTATAAAGTCAACTTCATCAGATGATTTTAAGGAATATATGTGGGAACATACATAAATTACCTAATAAAATAATTGGTAAGTAATAAATACCTAATAAACATTTAGAACTTCTGAAGGTGGGGGGAAGCATAGGAGAGAAGGAAAGAGAAGGGGATAAGGGAGTAATAACACACAATATTATACAATTAATAATATAAATTATTAATAGAAAAATGATTAATAGAATAATAAAGAATATAAAATATTATTCCAAGAATTTAACAGTTTGTCTTTTTAAGCACACTGATTATGAAAGGGGAATTTTTTTTGTGGTACCATGTTACAATATCCAGAACATAACATTTAAAAATACATATACAACTGCTTCTTGTCACATGTCATAAATTTAGTCCCTGAGATGGTTTTAAAATGTTTCATAAATATTTTTAGCATCTTAGGCTAATAAGAAAATGTCTAATAAGAAAATGATATCTTTAAGTTATTATGTTAATAGAGACAAAATAGGTAAGTGATGAGCAGAACTTTACAAAACAGTACTTTATTATTGTAAAACTAAATTATATTTAGAAAAAGCTATAGGCATTAAAGAAGGGAAAGTGAAGAAAGAGGAGGGGGAGGAGCATTCACAGCAAAAAGCAGCCGGACCAAGGGGGCATCCTAGCTTGCACTAAAGAAGGGAGTTGTGAAAATCTTTGCTCATTGTTCTTTTTTTTGCGCTACGCGGGCCACTCACTGCTGTGGCCTCTCCCGTTGCGGAGCACAGGCTCCGGACGCGCAGGCCCAGCCGCTCCGCGGCACGTGGGATCTTCCCGGACCGGGGCACGAACCCGTGTCCCCTGCATCGGCAGGCGGACTCTCTCAACCACTGCGCCACCAGGGAAGCCCTGCTCATTGTTCTTTTCACAAACTCTCTCTTTTCTGTTGATAAGCAGGTGCATTAATTATATTTGATTTCCATACAAAACTTGATGAAAAATGACTTTATTGATGACAGAAAAATTTGTCTGAATATTTCCTAGTTCTTGTAAGACATTTTCTGTGTATTATTACTTGATATGTCTTGATGTCTGCAAAATTTACCCTTTTGTAAGGTTTTGTTTTGGTCTTGTAAGGAAGTTACCATGAAAATGTGTCACATCTCTTATCCTACCCTGCAGTTTCAGTCCTTTTTATAAATGTGAAAAATCCGTATGGATTCTATTTTATTTTTAGATCCAAAGTTTGGTGAGAAACCATGAACTTCACAAACCCACATGCAGTAAGTAGACCTGACTCTCCAGCTTCTTAATTTTGACTTTGTGTAATTGGTTTAGAAAAGTTAAAATAAATTTGCTGTAGAAGCATATAATCTCGAATAAAGTGCTTATATAAGAAGTGCACATTCTATTTGCTACAACTACATGTTGAAAGTTTTTCCACTTTTGAAACTGAAGACTATTTTAAAAATAAAGAACTGAAAGAGAACAGAGCTGTTTAGCTGCTAAAATGAGCTTGGACTTACATCTTTCATACATTCTTCCAGAAAGGCAACATAAAGCTGCATATAGAGATCAGATCCTTAAATAGAAAGATGTTAATGAAAATACAAGATTTCTACTTGTTACATTACAAATTGTAATGTAATTACACTTGTTACATTACATTTATACATTAAATTTAGATCATACATCTGGAATTTTAGTTAAGAATGCACATATGAAACAACAGCTCTAAGATGAAACAGAAATGGATAAATGTTATTATCCACAAGATAAAAAGGCAAGGAAAAATATAAAATGTAGGTGCTTTCTCTTAGTGATGAAGTTCTCTCAGATTGTACCTTGCCTTAAATGTTGTTCTCCAATGTAGTATGATTCACCATGTCTGAGAAGTATCAAATTTAACAACCCATTTAAAAAATCTTGTTAAAATATAATGGAAAAAAAAGATATGGAAAAAGTATTAGTAAAGTGTCACTCTATCACTTTTGAATTGTGTGAACTTGAGCCTAAGGTCTCAAATGGGATTAACAATATCAAACTTGCAGAACTGTTCTGCAGAGTAAAAGAGGTAGCGTGAAAATGCCAAAGAAAATATTCAGATGATGAAAAGACAGTTTTCTGAATTACTCCTCTTTCTGAATAATTTCCTCAAAATTAATTTCTGGCATATGCTATAGTTTATTCCTAAAATCCTGGTACAAAAAATCCCTCCATAGTAGATCCCAGCTTGTGTATGGAATCTGATGGCACTTGATATCATCAGGCTAACTGCCATTAAGACATGTGGGAGGGTGATTCAAATACAACTGGACAGAGTTAAAAAAAAAAAAAAAGGAGTGAATTAGCCTTAGAGTGAGTGAGCATTAGGACAAAGACCCTGATGAAAAGGACACTAAGAGATAGCATTTTTCATATGCATTATGAACAACTGAAATAAATACTAGAGTTTTATTTGGCACATTTTTGGCATCATTTCTCTATACACTATCTCTAATGGGTACAGGGCATGGCCCTATTAGAATACCACAAGATGTTTTCATAGCACTGGGATGAAACTCAAGTAGGTTTTGAGTGTGGGTGAGAAGGATGTTGTCAGCCAAGAAACAAAACGAAGAATTTACTTTCTGTGAACTCATCAAAAAGTTTAAAATAGATCACTGTTTATCTTTAATTCACACTCAATTATTTTTATTTATTTTATGTTTCTTATTTGGTGTAGTGTCACTTAAAATGGCATTACTACTTCTGATCACGATACTAGACAATACCAAACAAACTAGATAAAATGCTCATATTCTACAATTAATACATTTTAAATTGTATTATTTTAATAAAATTAGTTATATTTACATCTGGTAATATGAGATGAATGAAGGTTTTTCACAGTATCATAAACTAACATTACTTGATTAACAACAATTTTTGTTAATATGAATTGAGCAGTTAGGACTCAATATGTGCATATTTTCTATTGCTTATTAAGTACCTATGTTGCACTGTTTTATCAAGATCTTGACATTTAATGCTCTATTAAAGAAATGCTAGTTGATTTTAATGTCTTTAGAGACGCCCTCAGAATTGTAACACCTTTTGAAAATTTAACAAAGATTTATTTACTCAAGGGTATGTAGTGATTAAAAAGAAGACTAACTAAACCTCAAACCTTAAATCTGATCTATAATAATTTGTTGAGGAAGAAAATCTGAAGGAAAGGAAGATGCAGGGAAGCAAAGGAGAAAATGGTGTGCTCTGGTGTACCAGGGTCAGATGAAGCCTGGGAGTGCAGTGGAAGCAAGGTCACTCTTCTGGAACTGATTTAATCTAATCCTCCTTTCTATTGCATTTGAATATGTATATTTTACTCAAGGAAGTTTGACTCAGAATTTGTTATAACTGGAACAGTATCTATAATAACTGAATATTGCCAACAAATCATTAGTGTTGCAGATATGGCTCTGGAGATCATAGGTAGAAGCCCTCAATCTCCTAGAAATATGTTCACATATGTTAACAGAGTAAGTACTTAAACTTTTTGATCGTCAAAGCTTTCTATTTTGACTTAAAATTGTGACTCCAATTGAATATTCTCTGCGTCAGTGTTGGAAGATGCTAAATTTTATAAAAACACATCATGGCAATATAAGGCAGGTAAAAGCAGGTATTAAAAAAAAAAAAAGCCCAGTGGAATTCAGTACATAGATGGTCAACGAATATTTCAAAGTGAAAAATTTACCTGTATAGGAGAATCTGAAGTTTCTCAACAACAATTTTTTGTACTTGTAAAATTATTTCATACTAATAGTTCTGATCAATGAAACAAATTCCTATTTCTTGCAAAATCATAAATACTATTTCACATATATGTGTTTCCATCAGTTTTAACATATAGGATATGCATCAGGTATGAAATCTGATTTTACCCTACTTATCTAGATAGTAAGCTAGATTTGAACAGTTTCATGTATGCTGGCAAGAGACAGGAGGCTTCTAAGAGAGAAAGATTTTACTACTTATGGCACAGAGGTCAGCATGAACATGAGCATCTTTGCATTTATCTCTCTTTTCCTTATGAAAAGAGACGTGATGTAACATGATTTGGCCCAGATAAATGCTACATGCACAGTGGATATCTGTCACAGCTCAGGGACACTGAGCTTGGGGAATCTATGCCTTTCTATTAAGCAGTAAGCAAGCCCACTCCTGGTTAGGGGATGGGAGGTGGAGGGAGTTAATAACATATTTCATAAGGGTGGCAGCTGCATGGACAACTTTGAGGAGACCTAAGCCAAAGAAGAGTCATCCAGCTCTACCAGTTCACAAGAGCCAATTATGTACTTCTTGTGCCAAACCCACTTTCAGTGAAGTCACGTCAGTTGTTGGAAATCAGCCACGGTAAGAGTATTTACACCAGGGAAACCAGCAAACATTAAATATCAGGGCTTTATTTTCCTATCCAGAGAAAGTTGTTAAACATTTACGTGCATATCACTCTACCCCTGTCTCTGTTGTTGATATTTTTTGGACAATAGTTTAAGGGAGCATATAATATACATATTATACATATAATATACATAACAATTATCAAAAGATGTATGTGTGTGTATGTGTGTGTGTGTGTGAGAGAGAGAGAGGGAACCTGAGCACAGAAGAAAGAAAGAAAGGGAAGTTCCAATTGAAAACAGCCTAACGGTTGACCTAAAACCTCGCATCTCAGAGAGATTTCAGGGATATTCTATATATTGAACCAAAAGAACAAAGGCTCTGCAATTGGACGGAATGTTTACCAAAAAAGCAACAAACTGTTATGGAAGTTGAGAAAAAGAAAAATGTTCTCTTCAAAACATATGTTATAGAAATGAATCTTAGACCAAATGAGAAAAAGGGAGGAAACTTACAACTCTGTAGATTTCATAGGTTTAAAGCAGTCACTAAAACTTAGAGAGAGACTCTTAGCCTTCCTTAACCCTTGAGGACACATTTGGAAGAGTCCCTAACACTGAAAACTGAATTTAAAAAATCGTAATATTCTTTCTGATAAAGGATATAGGTGCAATAAAAATGTTAAGAAAAAAGTCAGCATTAATCAACAATATATTCTGAAGGGCTAAGAATATCATTTAGACGTTGTCTTTCCATTAGTCTCAACAATCTATCACTTGGGTAACCCTACTTCATCTTCTTAGCAAGCTTTTAGCATCTATACTTTATTGACTACACCCCACAATCACCATTTACATTTCATATTGGATTATCTTAAGAAAACCATTCAGGTTTCTTCAGATGGTACATCAGAATGCACTGAATCTAAGTGAGTTTTATTTTATTTCTCAGTCGATCAGACTGCTAACATTTCTGGAATTCGAGAAAGACTTACAAAAAACTTGAAAACCTGAAAACCTTGAACTCTACAAAGAAAATGTGGTTTAGTAGTGTGTCATATCAGGAACAGAATTGTACTAGGAACTCAGCTCTCTCAGAAGAAAAGCCAGCCCTCTTTCTTTTCAATACATTTCTTTGAAGACCAGCTTGAATTTCTGAGGTCCTGGGGCTGTGAGCACGTGGACAGCAGCTTGCTGGTTTCTGTTTTTAAAATCAATATTATCTCAATTTATGAACAGTTTAAGAAAATAAATTTCCAAGTGTGACCTGATTCACTTTCTTGGAAGAATTTGCATTCTTGTAAATTCTACAGTGAGTCACTAAGGGCAAGAAAACTGACATATGTTGGTCTTCGTTTTGAAACAAGGAGGGGGACTCCGAAGCAAATCCCAGTTCTTTAGACTGCATTAATAAATGTAAACAGGATGTTTCAGCACAGAAAGCATAAAGCTGCCTGATATATGCAAGGCATATCTTTAATGATGTTTAAAAAGGAGCTAAACATCTCCCTGGGAATTCTTAAAACATTTATCTTTTAGGCAGTAATTTAGCTTCACAAGTCTTTGTTATTTAACAAGCTGGAGAAAATAGGTCAGCTAATGTTATATTAATCAGTAAATTAATATTTTAATTTGATTTTCTTTCTAGTTAAAATGCTTGCAGCTTTTCCCCTTTTTTTCTTACTTTGGCACTGATGTTAAGTGGTATCATTATCATATTGTACCTTGGGGTTGTGAGATAACAGGGTCCAGTGATAGCTCTATTCTTAGAAGAGTGGGAGGTTTATCATGGCACTTACACATTTAAATGACACTCCATGGCTGCTGTGCAACAAAGTGTCTTAGAGCTGAGTCACAGAATTCTCCAAATTGTGCTTTTCAATTCATACTCAAAAACTGTACCTTCCAAATCTAACTAGAAAATAAGTTTTTGCTTAGTAGAAATCCTATCTTTAGTCTAGGAAAAAAAATCTTACTCAGAATATCTGAATAATATAAATGTGGGTTTCAGATTCTAGTTTCTTGTGTTAACTGACAATTCAACAATATTTAGATTCAAAGGATTTGATGGCATATTCTTTGCAAGTGAGTAAAAGTCTACTAACATTTTACAGTAGACATTTAACATTGGTTAGGTGTTTTTATTTTCAATTTCTCAAAAAAAAAAACCTCTGTCTTTGCTTAGTATATATTGACGAACTAAAACATGCTAGGAGCTGCATAATTTTGTATGACATTATATCTGTGGTGATATTAATTTTCTTTTCATAGCAGTTACCATGGAATTTTATGTATTCCAAAGAACCCAAATTCGGACTGATTAAGGGAGAGATTAGCCATGCTGCCTCAGAAGAGGTTAGCTGAGGCTAGTGATAGAGAATGTTCCTGAAGCATTTATGTTCGTTCACTGTACTTTTTCTTTTTTTAATTAATTAATTTTATTTTTGGCTGCATTGGGTCTTTGTTGCTGTGCACGGGCTTTCTCTAGTTGCAGTGAGTGGGGGCTACTCTTCGTTGCAGTGTGTGGGCTTCTCATTGCAGTGGCTTCTCTTGTTGCAGAACATGGGCTCTAGGCACATGGGCTTTAGTAGTTGTGGCACACGAGCTCAGCAGTTGTGGCATACAGGCTCTGTAGTTGTGGCTCGCGGGTTCTAGAGCGCAGGCTCAGTAGCTGTGGTGCACGGGATTAGGTGCTCCGCAGCATGTGGGATCTTTCCGGACCAAGGCTCGAACACATGTCCCCTGCTGTGGCAGATGGATTCTTAACCACTGTGCCACCAGGGAAGCCCTCACTGTACTCTTTAGTCCTTCTTAATGAAAGGTACTATACTCACCCAGTGTTTTGCTGCCTTGCTGAAATTCAGCTGGAGTTTGGCAGAAAGAATGCTAAACTAATTTACTGGTGTTGAAAAATACATATATACTAGAAAACATATTAAAGTCATACAATAAAATTTCACAATTTTATTGTATCTAAGAGGTATAGCAAAATCTATCAACAGGAAGCTTGCCTAAGATTGATCTATTTCCATCTTATGGTACTTTTTCATTGACCTATAAAATTTTGAGTCCTAGATGTGTAGATGCACAAAGTTGTTTACATAAACTATAACATAATCTAATTGTAGGAAACTCTACTCCAGTTAGAAAACTATATGTTTAATTAGCTTAAATTAGTGCCAAATGCATTATTTCCACTTTGTCCATTTCTGTTCCATGGTCCTCTGGTCTACCAGGGAGAAAAATTCCAACCACTTTGCTAATGTGGACAAAGCCAGATGTAATTCTCAGACAAATATTCAACTTTATAATCTAAAATGAAGTATACTCACTTATCTTACATAAATCTGTTACACTTTTAACATTATTACTCTTGCTGTCTATACTATTGTTATAGACAATATTAGGAATTATAAAAACAGAATGTTAACTATGCAGAATTCATGAGATCAGTTATTTTGCTCAGTCTGGTTAAGTCTTTCACTTGCATTTGATAGGGAAGTTTTCAATGACAAGAGAAAGTAAATTTATGTATAGGAAATCAAAGATTGGTACTTTAAAAAAGCACAGAAATATAAATTCATGTACAATGACCAAAATAATAAGTAGCTCATAGAAAAGATAAAGAAACTAATTTGTATCTATGAGCCATGAATTACAGGCCACATCCTCTTCTAGACACTTATGTATAAAAAACAATATACCTTACATTTATTGAATGCTTATATGTGAGCTACTGTCCAAGTGTTTTATGTATTAGCTTATTTAATCCTCACAATCCTATGGATGAAGTTTCTATTCATTATCCCCATTATATAAATGAGTAAATCAAAGGCAAGAGGTTAAACAACCTGTCTAAAGTCTAAACAAGTGTAAGGTGTAAGTGTAAGACTAGATCAAAGTTCTTATTCTTGGTCAATACTCCTAAGCACTAGACTTTCACTCAACCGGTTTTCTTACTTCTTTTTTTTTGTTTGCGGTACGCGGGCCTCTCACTGTTCTGGCCTCTCCCGTTGCAGAGCACAGGCTCGGGACGCACAGGCTCAGCGGCCATGGCTCACGGGCCCAGCCGCTCCACGGCATGTGGGATCTTCCCGGACCAGGGCACGAACCCGTGTCCCCTGCATCGGCAGGCGGACTCTCAACCACTGCGCCACCAGGGAAGCCGTTTTTTTACTTCTTTTAAAAATAATATAACTAGTCAGGCAAATGGAGAAGAAAGAGAAGTTAATTTCATTTAAAAACCTGATAGCTCATTCCTAAATCTTTACAACTATCTTCCTCACAATTTTAAGACTATCTCTGCATCCAAATTCTTCCTCAGAAACAGAGTTTGATTGCCTAGTGTTGTGTGTCCACTACTGAATGATTCATTCAAATGTGATGAAAGAATAGGTCGCGTGATCACTTGGACTGTCTCTTTCGGGGCTCTGCTGAGGCAGTATCTCTAAGAATTGAGTCTGCATAGGGAAAATTATTGAAATGTATTATTCCCAGAGGTTCAAAGGAGTTTGGAGAGGTTCAAAAAAGAATTCATGGAAATGGTGACATGTTAAATGAGTGTTGGAGAATAAAGAGAATTTTACTAATCAGATAAGTAAAACCACAATGAAAGTCCTAAATGCACTCAGTGAGCTTAATCTCTAAGGGAAGACAATTATGCCTAAATTGTGCTATATACCATTAAAGAAAAGTGTGGAGTAAACAGGGAAATCTTACCTGGTTTTGGGCTTAGGGAAGATTTTCCTAAAGACGTAGCAGAGAAGAGTTTTACTTGTGGCAGACTAAAATCACGGATATAATACTAAGAGGAAAATATTTTAAAATGTATGTCTGAACCTTTGAAGCCAGATACAAGAACACATGATTCTAGAGAAAAAAGCAGTCACTGTCTTTGGTGGATTTCTAGGAAAACTTTTCCCACAGAAAGAGAGAGTGGGCAGAACGGTTTTGGCAGATGTTAGAACACAATAGAACAAAACAAAACAAAACAAAAACAGCCTCCTTAGAAAATTCTAACCACAAGTTTCTACTCAGCGTATTCAGAGATAGAATTCTGCCTACCTGTGAACCCCAGTAAATATCTAATGAAAACCTTAATTTAAAGTAGTCCTGGGTTGAGAGTGGCCCTATTTTCCAAAAGAACTCAGTTCCAAAAGAACTCTCCCTGGAGAAACGTAATTCAAAATCAAGAGGCAAAATTTACCTACAGTTAAAACTCCCAGAAACATGAGTTCACAATTTTTTTAAAAATCACAAAGCATATGGTCTCAAGCCACATAAGTGAGAATTTAGCAAACTCTTCAAACTGCATGTTCAAAGCCACAAAGTATACAGACAATTGCAACATCAAATACAGAATGTAATGTAAATACTTTTACATATGAGTAAAGAAATAAAAGAAAGCATTGAAACTATTAGGGAAGACAAGTGATTATCAAAAGTGAACCATCAGGTATTTAAAGAGATCCATTTATAACACTCCCAAATGAAATACATGATAACTGAAGTTAGAAACACAATGGATGGGTTAAGTAGGCTAGACACTGCTGAAGAAAAATTAAGTGGATTTGAGTAAATGCTTAGGATAGAACTTTAAACCAACAAGTACCATAGTCTTGGAAAACCATACTTTTAACCAACTGCTGGGCTTGAAAGAATTAAGGGAAATTTCCAAGGATAACTCAACTAAACAAGATCCTGAATTGAAACTGTAACACAGAGCTTTGAGCAGATGTGAAAAGCAGGGCAGCTGATGAAAAGAGCCCATATTAGCCCTGCAATATGGAGAGTCAGTCTTGATGCAATTGTAATAAGAAAGAGATGAAGTGAGATGCCCACAAACCAGTGCCCTTGAAGAGAACCAGAGGGTTCCCATGTTGGCAGCATCCTTTTTGTTCCCGACAGAGGTAAAAACAAATTCTGTCTGCAGGAAAGGATCCCCAGTTTAGGTCTTGAGAATTCCCAATGATTAAAATAAATAAATAAGAGTTCACATTAAAATATCAACAAACACACAAAAACATGAATGGTTGCCAGGGGTTAGAAGTAGGGAGGGATGGATAGGAGGAGCACAGAGGATTTTTAAAGCAGTGAAACTACTCTGTGTGATACTACAATGGTGACACATGTCATTATATATTTGTTCAAACCCATAGAATGTATAAAGAGTGAACCCTAATGTAAGCTGTGGACTTCGAGTACTATGTGTCAGTGTAGTCAATCGTAACACCTGTACCACTTTGGAGGGGCATTTATGATGGAAGAGGCTATGCATGTGTGGGAGCAGGGGGTATAAGGGAAATCTGTCCCTTCCTCTTCATTTTGCTGTGAACCTGAAACTGCTCTAAAAATAATCTATTAAAAACAATTACCAAATACACAGTGAGGGAAGTAATAGTTATACCCCCAAAGATCTCTTGTGATGAAATTAACAAATGCAGAAAATAAAATGACGTCTAAAGAAAACCTCTAAAGAACTACAAGACGGAGTCGCAAAAATGAACAAGCAAAATGGCACTATATAAGATGACCATGTAGATTTGAAGATGAATGAATTCAAATTTGTAGCAAAGTATAATTTTTGTAGTAACTGAAAGGATGGGTTAAAGTGCAGATTAGACGAAGATGAAAATCTTTTCACTTAGGTTACTTCCATACCTTGGCTATTGTGAATAATGCTGCAATGAACATGGGAGTATAGATATCTCTTTGAGATAACGGTTTCATTTCCTTTAGATATACACCCAGAAATGGAATGGCTGGATCATATGATAATTCGATTTTTAATTTTTCGAGAAACCTCTATATTGTTTTCCACAGAGTCTGTATCAATTTACATTTCCATCAAGAGTGTATAAGGATGCTCTTTACTCCACATCCTTACCAGCATTTGTTATCTCTTGTCTTTTTAATGATGGCCATTTCAACAGATGTGAGGTGATATCTTATTGTGGTTTGGATTTACATTTCAGTAACGATTATGATGCTGAGCATCTTTTCATGTACCTGTTGGCCATTTGAATGCCTGCCTTCTATGGAACAATGTCTATTCAGGTCCTTTGCCTATTTTTTTAAACCGGTTGTTTTTGTTATTGAGTTGTATGAGTTCCTTGTATATTTTGGATATTAACCACTTACCAGATAAATGGGTTGCAAATATTTTCTTCCATTCTATAGGTTACCTTTTCGTTTTGTTGATGGTTTCCTTTGGTGAGCAGAGCTTTTTAGTTTGATGTAGTCCTACTTGTTTATTTTTGCTTCTGTTGTCTTTCCTTTTTGTGTCAAAAACTATTTCCTAGACCAATGTTAAGGAGCTCACCTCTATAAATGTATAATATTCACTCTTTGTTATCTATCTCACAAAATAAGCTGAGGCATTAAAGGATAAATAAAAATTGGCTATATGAAAACTGGGGAGAGAGACTTGAAAACACATATTTGCAGTAAATAAATCCAACAGTAATTGAATATTATAAACAGGCATGTTCTAAAATAACTCATATATTACATCATTTAAGCCTCTCAATAGCCCAAAGACCTAAGTAATGTTTTATCCCCCTTCCCAGATGAGGTAACAGAAGCAATGAAAGGTCAACTAATTTTCCTAGGGATGGAGCATTTAGATGGTACAACAAGAATGAGAACTCAAGTGGTCTGGTATGAGAGTCTGCTCTCTTTACCTGCAAGATATGTTACCTGTCAAAGGAGTGCTCAGTCTCTATGGCACCCGAGTATTCAACAGTGAAATTAGAGAATGCAGAGAGTGAAAGTGGGCCCTGCTGGCTGCCCAGACAGTTCTCCTCGGGATCCGCATAGAATATTGTCTCTGTAGCACAGATTTCTGGTCCTCGCCTAACTAACAAAAAGTGATGATGCATAAGTCAGCATGTTAATTTATTAACTATAAAAATATATAATTCTACTAATAATTGTGTTGTAGTCCAAGGTGTCTGCTTCACAATTTATGGTATCTTGGATGATACCATACCAGTTGGTTGTCTGATAATCATAAAATCAGAGTGAATGCAGTTAGATATTATTGAGAGATATTTTATCCAAGATATGGACGAATACATGAAAATCGATTGACAGAAAATCAATCCATTCATTGCGGTCCTTTTAAAGTATCTAAGTGTTAACTTAGAATTTTTAACTTTAAGGTTAAGCATTTTCTGACACTCAAGTTGAAGTTAAATTCCCTGGCTATTCATTCCGTATCTCCAGGACACAGTTTAGGGCTTAGCATAAAGTACGTGCTCCATAACTATTTGCTGAATCTACTCCCATGTTCTCCCTCTTTTTTCTTCCTATTTTTAGATTTCTAGATTCCATTCGGTCTTGTCTCCCCTTATACTGCTTTTTAATTGAGTAACACATCTTTTCTCCCAGTGGGAACCAAACACTGATGGTCAGTTGTAACCTTTTATATATACATCAATTAAAATACTATTTTGCCTTCTAGACACCCTACCACCGTCACTTGTATAGATGTTGTGTCTACCTCCAGCTTTCCAAAATACATGTTAGTAATTTCTCTTTTAGGATAAATTCTTATCATCCACCAAGTGTTCATTCTTTTAAAGTTATGCCTTAAAATGCAGCCTATTCATTTGGTAGCGAGAGTCTTACGGCTCTTTAGAGAACCAAAGAGAAAACAGAAATGAGATTCATGAGCCAAGGAAGAAGTTTGAGAGGGTGGCCATGTGCAGTTGAAAATAAGAGGAAAGGAGGTCAATGTGAGGCCTGGATGGAGGCACTGAAGCAGAACTTTACATTCAAAATAGAAATGGGATTGAACCAGAGAAGCAAACATTTCTACAAGTGTGAGGGCCTTGTTCTGGGCCTGGAAAGGACTTTAGAAGCATTGTTAATATAATGCCTGCTACCGAGTGAGCAGTTATAAATAACTTGTCTAATGAATTAATGATTAAATAAGAATTGGAGGGTTGAACAGGAAAAAAAGTGCATCATAATCAGGCATAAACATTTAGAGGCATGAAGAATCAGAGAAAAATGATACAGCATTTGACTCAGAGAGAATGCCCAAATCAGCAAGAGTTGAAAAGTGTACTGCACATTATCTAGGATGAAATACAGTTCATTGACCAAATTCCCTTGTGGTTGGTAATGTGAGGTTACTTGATGTTACAGGTAACCTGACTGAAACATAAACGGGAACTGATTTTTCCAAGATCAACCACAGGTCAAGAGTTTAGTTTCATCTCCTGGGCTCCCAAACTTGTTCTTAGGCCAAAGGGACACTTGTTTCTAAATTCTACATTGACTTTTTGATCTGCATCAGGATATGCTCGGCAGGTCCTTGCACCCCGACGGTGAGAGAATGTATCCTTTACCGTGCTTGAATTCAAAGCAAAGTAAAATTTGAGTGGGGCAAAATAAAAAGGTCTTTCCAGCTGCACAGTGATGTGGGAGTCCCACATTCCAGAGAGCTGTATACCGAAGCTCAGTCAATAGCCAACTAGAAACATGGACAGAATTCTTTAAAATATCTGTTGTGCAAAGGTGTTAACCAGAAAGATAAAGGATCTAAGTTTATGAACCCCGAGTAATCTAAAAAAAATCTATTTGGAAACTGTGTTTTGATATTATAATTTTTGTCCTCAAACAAAAGAAGTACTGTTGTGATTGCCATTTAAAAAATAATATTTATTAAAGTTGATACTAAAATCCCCAATTTCCTGACTTCTAGATCACCCTTGGAATAATATTAAAAAATATATCCTTGTAGCTTCATTTGTGGTCTATAAAAGTATTTGACTCACTAAGGTTGAATGTCAGGTAATTTCATTTAATGTTCAGTTTTAAAAGAGAAATGAAGGAGAAAGATGTAGATGAAAAGTAGTGTGTGTGACCTTAGAAATGTATTTATAAGGTCTGACTGCAGCAGCCAAAAATAATAACCATTGAACCTAGTGAATAATTTAAGGCCAATGAGCTAACAGTGATCTTTGCAAAGGGATATTAATACGTAAATATTTTAGTCAGCTTTTTCACACCCAGCATAAAAATGCCTTGTATTTTATCGACAATCTCACTCTAGGTGAAATTTCTGAGAGATTCTGTGTTCTCACTGAAGTCTTTATATACACGTTCACACATTATAATTAAATGATTTTACTACCCAAATACATTCAAGAAAAAAGATTATATTTTCTAAAATATGCAGTGATGATTCCTAAGGCCATGTTTCATTTTACACATTGGGACAGTGCTATACAAGAATGTGGTTCCTCTATCTCGATCTATGTGCTGTGACAGTGTGATTCATTGAAGATTATGATCATTTGCTTTTTTAACCAACACTTAACCTTGAAAAATATTACTAACATTGACTGAAAGATATATTTGTGAGTTTGCCAAAAAATGCATTTGTTATTCACATACCTATAATATACAGATAAATATTCAAATACTTATATCCATATATAAACCAGTATGTGTTGTTAATCCCTTTTTGTTTCTTTGATGTTAATAAACCAAAGCAATGGCTCTCGTTTTCAGACAAATGATTTACTTTTGCCAATGTCTTTACTTGCTAGTTGTATTAAGGTAGGGCTATTTGTTAGAAATTTAAGATGAGTTTTGACACTTAACATGGAAAGTGAAAAGAAATTGGAAAGGGCGTTACCAGGTCTTAATCTAGAGGCTGAAATTCTGGCCCTGCTAGCCCACAAATTGAGCAAGTCACTTCATCTGTTTCGATTCATCTTTCTCACCTTATATGTGAAGATATGCCTGGCTAATTGATAAAGTCCCTCAAGTTGCAATCATGAATGAATAAACTGTGACAAAATCTGAGCCCCCCCAATATTATAAGTAAATGGGACCCTGAAAAATAAAATCATATTTTAATGGCTGTTTAAAAACAACGTGGTGACTTTAAAAGTAATACTCTATAGGTCTCTCTTCTGCCATGTTTTTTATATCCTTTTGTAGAGTATGGATCTTCATAGTCCATAAACTTGGATGTATATAAAATGCAACTATCTTCATTTAAATCTATAATAAAATTTAAGACTATCCCAAGCCTAAATAGAGGAATTTGTAATTGATTTAGAATTTCACAGTCAAATGGGTTTCTCTATACCCATCTCAATTCTTCTTGGCTAAAATAGAGTCCAGGCACTAGTGCAAGGAAGCATCTGCTGAGTTGTTTTTATACTTGAGCTCTAACCCAACTAGATTGGTCAAGCTATTTGCATTCCCTGTTTGGTGTCTTGGCATTAAGTCCTCAGAGATTATAACCTCTTTCATAGTCTTTCACACCTCCTCATGTCCACCAGCTCTCCCCCTTTTCCCCTTTGATGCCTGCCTCAGAGCCACAGAAATTTTTTTGAATATGCTATAAAGCTGTTTGTTGGTAGATGCAGGAGGGCAGGGAGTCTATTTAAACTCATCTGTGAAGAGGTACATTATCACCATGTCAATTCTATAGCTGCTGTATTGCATCTGGGTGTCCTCGGAACTCTGCAAGGCTTGTCATATCCCTATGCTTGCTCTGGAAGTCAAGACACACGTTTTCATTCTTTTTAGGACTCCCAAATATCCTAGGATTCCATTTTTCATCCAGTCTGAAAACTAGAGCCTGGAGGGGAGGGCAAGTTAGAAGTAACTTATCAAGGCCCTACTAGCGTCTAAGTTTTATTCTTCCCTGCAAGTAGCCCTTTCTCTTTCAACATGGGAACATTTACCTCTTTTCTCGGTTAGTTCAGCTTTCCATCTAACATATTTTCTATCTCTTTTTGGATCTTTCAGGTCTTAGCCTTTTGAAACTCAAAAAGACTAGGCTCATAAAATCAAAGTTTTTGCTCTCAAAGCTACAGTATCTTTCTTGAATTTCAAAGATTATTTTTGAATCCAAAATCAAATCATTTGACTTCTTACTTCTCCCTGGGTTTCTGTGTGCCTTCCATCTTTCCCTCTGGGAATGCACACTGCTTAGTCACTTGAGTCATCTGTGATAATCATCATCTCTATGTCATACTTGAGCAATTCAGAAAAAGCCAACCATCTCAGGGTAGATGCAATAGAAACCATACAGTGGATTTGTCCTCTGGATACAATGCTTGGTAATTGGACAGTGATTATTAGTAGAGAAAAAGTTTCCCTTCCTCTGAGTCATTGGAGCCCCATGAGAGGCTACACGGCCTGGACTGGGTATGTGGACTGGATTTCAGCCCACCCAGACCCCTGTACTGGATGCCCTTTTGTAGGGCCCTTTAGAGAGATCACAACTGTATTTTTAGGGACAAAGTGCAAGGGGGAAAGCACTCCCAGAAATATTTCAGAAATGTATCCCACTGTCTATATTTGGTCAAAGCAAGGTAAACTTTTTACTGTAATCTAAGCAGTAGCCTAATGTGATTTGGAACACGCTTAAGAAAAGTAAACCATGTCATACAAAAAAATAAGGCTGTAATTCCTTTTAATGAATGGTCCCAGAAGGAGGGGAATTTATACAAATCCTACACTGTCAATTGCTTAAATCCACTAAATAATTGCAGTCAAATTTCACTGGGGGAAAGAATATTATTTTCCTGTCCTCTTTTGTCATCTCCCATTGTTTAAGAATTCTTCTGGTCTCATTTGGTCACACCTCCCAAAACCCACCTGCCAATGCTCATTACATTAAAAAAAAAAAAAAAAACCTCTTTTCATTATTTTTTAGTGTATGTGTTAATATCTGGGATATGTACATCATTAAGAATGCATCTAATTATGATTAAGCAAGGAATTCTGAAGCCAGACACAAGCCATATTTACAACTCAGTATAAAGTTATGCACCTCATAAATATATCACAAAGTCTATCTTACCTTCCTAATGTACAGTTTTAAAAAATGAAACATGGGCTTCAGATATGCTCTTTGAGAGTGTGCTATTAGGACAAATACTTAAACCAATATACAGATCAAAATAATTCATATAGAATTTTCTTCTATTGATTATCAATCCATTTTATTTGAACAGTTGTGACTAAGATCAAAATCACTTTGCAAAAATGACTGTAAACCTGATAAAGAAGTAGCACCAGAGCACTGCCCTACTTTGAAAGTATATTTGAAAAGTGAAAGCAAATCAATAGTAATTATACAAGCCAAAATGTATTACCTTTTCTTATTAATACTGTAATTGTAAAACATGTCATGCAACTAGGAAGAATTTTTTAAAGAACACAATAGTCTATTAACTAAATGTGTTCAAGGTACGCTATTCTACTAATTTTCAGAAGCCAACTTCAACCTTTGATAAGTGAGAGGAGGGTTGTAGAAATAAAGCGGAATACACAAAAATTAAAACACAAATGAGAAGTTTGAAAAATTACTTTGCAATTGTTCTACTAACTTTTTCAATATTAGAAGTAATAAACTATTTATTTTAAACAGGACATCAATTATAGGATATAAATAAAGGTCCATCAGCATGTGAATCTACTGAAGACATATTAAATAACTCAAGACAGTGGATTAGTATCATTTAACTTTCTTGAAAATTTCTAAACCATCTATTTCTACGTCTGTACTAGCATTGATTGCAATCAGTCGAATCAGTAGTTTATGTTCACTTCCTTTCATCTGCTATTATTTTACACAGGGGAATATTTGCATTTGCATTGTATTCCTGACATAACTAAAACCCATTTCAAAGTTCATACCTGCTCTAATGTACTAGTAAATTTCATCACTTCCTCCAATAAGTCATCCTTTTCATAGGAATGTTGACTATAAGAATATTGCTTTAACAATAATCTAAGGATAATTATTTTAAAAATTAATATTTAACTAAGGGAATTAAAAATAAAACCTGGCAGTTAAAAGAAATGTACTGTTTCTTACTTAAATATTAATCTCTAGGTGGGGGAAAACACGAAATAGAGAAACTATAGATTAAGAAGTGCATTAAAGTATTCGTTAAAAAGCATTTAGTGAAACAACCAGAATTCCAAACATAAAACCACTCAATAATTCTAGTCTTACTGCCTGGCCTAATGTAATGTTGTGGACAGGACTGAGGTGATACAAAGGAAGCGTCTACACCACATGCTGAGCCAGAGGAAAGCATCCAGCCTTCACTTAGGACCTTCCAGAACATAGTAGATGTTTGCTGCTCTAATCAACTGTTTTATTATTTTCTTCTTAATTTATTGCTGTTATATTTAATGGAGGTATCATTTTCTTCTGTATGAAATATGAGAGTAAACTGCTTTGTGGCTAACTGAAGCACCTCTATTGTTCTAGGTTTCTGGAGCCAGAGTAGCTTTTCTTTTAATGTCAAGGTTCTTATCAGAAAGAGATCTAAAAGTTACTGCATTCTACGCAGAGAGCGTTATTCTTCATTGTGTGCATGTGTTAGTGAAAAGAAACAAAAATCTTATGATCCAATTAATTTATAACACTGCAATATTCAATTCCTATTTTTTAAATTGAACTGGTTTATACAAAAAGTTTACTCCAGAATCATTTTCTATCCTTATTTTGTCTTGTGTCTACATATTAGTACACAAAAGAACACTCTAAGTCTTTAAATTTACATTTCATTATCTTGTCTTGCTCATTTTGAACATGCTTTTCTGTTCTATGTTACTGAGAATCACTTATAAGATAAACCGGCAAGTGTAGATCATCTTAAAATCCGTCTAGTTTAGCCGCACTGCCCAGGTTTCCCTCTCCAGTGAACTCAGATTTAAAGCCACTTCTCTGCCTCTGCTGGGACAGCTTCAGGGAGAAGGGGAGCCAGTGATAAGACATAAGCTGAAGTAGCTTCATTTTCCCTGGGTAATGAGACCTTTTACTTCTAGGCAGAATTAAAAATAGGTGTGTGTGTTTAAATGGGCTAAATTGAGTTCTCCTTTTTGCTACTTCAATAACCCAATTACATTTTTACTAACTTCTAGGACTACACTTTGGGAAGAAAGCTTACATTTTCCCCCTTTCTTGCAAAGATTGGGCTCCTGTGAAATAATTTCTCAGAGGCCTTCCTGCTCCTATTTCAAACAATGTCTAAAGCTACCAGTAGGTTTACTCTAAAGAGGATACCAGATGACTGATTCAGGCTTGGAGGCCTGAAGTTATATTGTGCTCTCTACATCTTTAGGAAAAAGCAAGTTCTGTAAATTTTTCTTTTAAAATCTAGTCAAGGGAGAGTTCCTACAGGTCTATTTTGGGTGACAGACAGACATGGATGTTTATTACTTCAGTGTGATCTCTCTCTAGGCAGTGAGTCCTTATCCAAGTGTCTATCCTATCATTGAAAACATTCTTTCTGCGAAAATGTTCAACTTATCAGTGATGTCTTCAAACCACCATATTTTTCATAGGTGCAAAAATTTGTTTTACACCTAGCATTATAGACGAATAAATACCACATAAAAGTAATGAAGTGTATGCATACATGTCTAAAATTGAATAACCTCAAGGAACCTACATAATATTTCAAAGATTTCCAAATTTATATTCCATTATTATCTTTAGTATTGAAAGATATTTACAAATTTTCTCCTAAGAACCATGGTGAACAAGATGTTATTTTTAACTTTCCTTCTGATATATTTTCCAACTTGTCTTAAATGGTATGAATGAATTGGCTATTTGTGTGTGCCTACACAGGCAGAATGGTAACTTTTGATATTGTGGCCATAGTCCTTTAATAATTAGGTCTAACTAAGTTTAATAAGATAATTCTATTCACAACACAGCAATTAGACAAATCAAAGATGTATTTCAAGCATTAGCAAACTTTTTCTGTAAAGAGCCAGATAGTAAATATTTTCAGATTCATGGGCCATTTGATCTCTGTTGCAACTACTCAGTTTTGCCCTTGTTTCAAGAAAGCAGTCATATACAATACCTAAAGGAATGGGTGTGTCTGTGTTCCAATAAAGTTTTATTTACAAACAGGCATTGGTTGGATATGGTCTGTGGGTTATAGTTTGTCAATCTTGATGTACTGATTTTGTTATCAGAAAATGTTTCAATACTTTCAAGTACAGCTTCAATGGCCTAGTATTTCATTGTACCTGAATGCAGTCTGGATTACATAAAAGGCAAGAAAACCCTTGGCTCATTAATGATGCCTTATGATAAGAAATAACCATGTGTCTTAGATGTGAATTGCAATGTGACAACCATACTTTTGTTTCTAGAATGAAGCTTGAGCTGAATACTCTTTTGAAAAATAGAGCTCAAAGTATGCTCTATTCTTTCCTTAATGAAAACTCTTTTAGCTACATATTTATTATATTTCCTCTTTTCTGTTTTCAGTGAAATTACTAACCTTCTTCTTTATAATAGGACCAGATGAATGATAATCTTTAAATTATTCTTAAACAGATTTAAAAAAATTGATTAAGTTGTTTTATTCTAGGGGAGGCAAGATCGTAGTAGATAGTACAGCTGACCCTTGAACAACACAAGCAATAGGAGGGCTGACAATCTGCACAGTAGAAAATTTGCATATAACTTTATAGTCAGCTCTCTGTATCTGCAGCTTTGCATCTGCAGATTTAACCAGACTTAGATACTGCAGTGCTACAATATGTACTTATTGAAAAAATCTGCCTATTAGTGGACCCATGCAGCTCAAACCTGTGCTGTCCAAGGGTCAAGTGCATTTTAACATCTTTAATAGGAAACAGTAGTTCTAAATTTAAATACCATATTTAATTCTGGAGAACACATATTAGTGCATAAAGAATATATTGATTAATTTTATTTCCCTTTTCTACATATGGGCACTGTAGTATTTGAATAATTAGAATAATAAATGCCTATAGCATTGCAGCAAATCCTAAGAAAAGGGAACATAATGCAGGCAACACTTTCTCACCACTAGATCATCATCAAATATCCTGAAATGTGATTTTAGTGACAAAACAAACAAAAACCTGAAATGTCTGAAAACAAATGCCTATAGGATATGACCAGTGGTGGAATTAAATGTAATTTAAGTGGGCATCCTTCTGTAGAAGTGCACTGGAAGCCATTTTCTTATTGACAGATTCAAGGAAATAAAATTCTGCTTGTTTCCGAGGATCATATCTTTCTAAAAGTTGGTTAATTCCCCATCTTCTGCATTTATGCTTATCTTTTATGCCAATAAACTTATTAATATTATTTTCCATTTTTTGGAATTTCTTGAGGGATAATATTCAAAGTGCTGCAGATAATTTAGAAGTCCTTAATTGTTAGGAAATTTTACATTAAGAAATTATCTTATAGAAGAAAATATTTGCAAATCATATATCCGATAAAGGGTTAATATCCAAAATATATAAGGAATTTATAAAACTCAACAACAAAAAACAAACAATCCAGTTAAAAAGTAGATAAAGAATCTGAATAGACATTTTTCCAAAGAATACATGCAGATAGCCAATAGGCACATGAAAAGATGTTAAATATCACTAATTATTAGGGAAATGCAAATCAAAACCACAATAGATATCACCTCACACCTGTTAGAATGGCTACTACTAAAAAGACAAGAAATAACAAATGTTGGAGAGGACATAGAGAAGAAGGAACCCTCATACACTGCTTTGAGGCTGTAAATTGCTGCAGCCAGTACAAAAAGTAGTATGGAGAGTCCTCAAAAATTTAAGAATAAGACTACCATATGACTCTGCTATTCCACTTCTGCATATTTATTCAAAGAACACAGAAACCCAATCCAAAAAGACGTATACACCCCTATGTTCACTGCAGCATTATTTACAATAGCCAAGATATGGAAACAACCTAAGTATTTGTCAACAGATGAATGGATAAAGAAGATGTGAGATATATAAATGTCTGTGTATACACACACACACACACACACACACACACACACACACACAGCTATCCAGCCATAAAAAATGAAATCCTGCCATTTGTAACAACATGAATGGACCTTGATGGTATTATGCTAAGTGAAGTAAGTCAGAGGGTTAAAGAGAAATACCATATTATTTCACTCATATGTGGCGTCTAAAAAAACAAAACAAAACAAAACTCAAACAAATGAACAAACAAAATAAAACGAAAACAATTTCATAGATATAGAGAACAGATTAGTGGTTACCAGAGGGGGAGAGGGTGTGGGCAGAATGGGTGAAAGGGTCAGCTGTATGGTGATGGATGGTAACGAGACTTGTGGTGGGGATCACTTTGTGGTGTATACAGATGTCAAATTAGAATGATGTACATCTAAAACTTATATAGTAAAGAAAAGAATAAACAAAAGAGGAATTTATCTCTTTTTAAGTATGTAATTCAAGTTTCTCCAAGGTACCAATATACATCCTTAAGCGTAAACATTGAAGAATTGAGACGATTTCCTCAGTGGTATTCTCCTTCACTTCTTTGCAGCACCCCAGGGCTTCACTCACAGAAGAATTCCTATAAGTCTGTGATGTTTGATTGGCTTGGAGAAGGGCTATTGATTTTGGAACACTTTTATCTGAAGGAGAACATATGTTCTGACTTTAAATACAAAGGTGGTGAAAGGTCAAAGTGGAATTAGGTGGTGTTACAGGATAACAGAAGTGTCTTGACCCCTTTTTATTATGCTTGCTAATATGTATTTTACAGTCTCAGAAATGGGGTAGTTCTTAAAATTATTTTGTATTATACTATATGGAAATAATCTCACTTTTTAAAAAAGGTGAATGACTCAGTCAAAAGTTATACCTGATCCTTCTTAAAAATTTCTATAGTCATAGTACTGTAACAAGGACCATTTTTAAACTGGGCTCAGACTCAGATGACATATGATCACCACCAGCTGCATCAAGAGGCAGTCTGGGTAAAAATAAGTTATTTGAACAGAGCAGCAGAACAAAGCTGAAAATCTTCTGACACCTGATCCCCTCAGCAGCTGTGGAAATCTATTGAAAGGGTTCTCCTTCTAATGCATTTGTCAGAATGCTAATTGGAAAGATGACTTCATGTCATGAGTCATACAGTCACCTCTGCGGACCTCATTAGACTTAAATGAGCGCACGCAAGTCCAGCACAATCATTCAGATACAGCCATATGTTGGTAAAGAAGATCTCTCAGTAACTGGGCTCCTGGCCAAGTATAACATTGTCAAGTAAAGAAATGGGGAAACAAATCAAATAGAGATGTTTAATGACAGATGTAGATATAAGGCATTATAGCTTCCTGAGAATCAAAAATATATACAAGTTTGGGACTGTAAGAAGTTCAACTGAGTCAAGCCAAAAAAGTTTAGTCAAATTTTATGCTAAAGTACACCGGAGAAGCACTCTGGAGCAGGGGGAAATAGAAAGTTAACTAACGTAAGTCTTAGGAGTTCATGATTTAGAAATGCAGAAAACAACTTGCGTAAGTAACTTTAATAAAAGAGAAGCTAAGAAAAATATTTAATAATAATGTACCAGTTAAGTTCCTAGAGAAACATGTGGAAATAAGGTATCAATTGTGATTGTAGTAGGTGAGGTAGAAGAGAAGATTGAGGAATGAGGGAGCTTCCTGGGGCAGGCAAAATTTAACCTAGCACTGCAAGGATGAGGACAGATTGTAGCAGCACATGTGGAGATAGGTAGCGAAAAGGGAAGCAAGTGGGAAGGCCTTCAAAGCAGCAGATGTTGCCTGGGAAACAGAGAACCGCTGGGTAACACAGCATAGACAGTTTCAACTATCACAGAAATCATGGGTTTGAAGCAGCGGGCATTCGGGGCTGGTAAGACCAGAATAGCAGGAAAGTCTTTGAATATCAGCCAGGAGACCACCAGAATGAAACTCACAATTTCAAAAGACTTAACAAATAATTTTACATGAAAATTAATTGTCTTTAAGAGTATAGAAAATAACGTTTTTTAAACAGGTAAAATAATACTCATAATGCTTTCATGTGTGCACATTTACAATACAAAAGTACCACGCCATCCAATCAATTAAATATTTTGTTAGACTCTTTACCACCTAGAAAGAAAAGTGTCTGTTCATCTAAACTTTCTTTGTTTCACTGATTGTCTGAGAAGACAGCCATGAAGGACCTGAAAATTCTAGTCAGAACTGTTATTTCTGTTAAACACACAACTCAAATGAACAAACACTTATTGAAAGACTATTATGGTCAAGAACTTAGGTGCTATGGAAGTAAGGATGGTGTGATGGGGAATCACAGGTTTATTCTATGGCCTAAGTCCAATCTGGTCACTGCTCACAGGACAGGTGAGAATTATTACCCGAATGGAGCTGCCATCTGTTTCTGAAACTTATGGTTCTCAGCACTAGCCTCAAAGTCAAGATGTCTCAGACTATGCCATTGCTTTATCCTGACCTCCTAGCTTTTTTGGAATACCGGTCGCTTAAGCACTCTTGAATACGCCAATGTTGTCTGCCAACTGTGAGATGGCCTATGTACTACAGGTGAAGGACTGGTTGAAGGGAGATGAATTTCCTACACGGTAAATTTGAAAGACTAATTTTATATCAAGCTGTATACATCCACGGTAGGTCTACATATGCCACTCCTTTCTCTCCAACTTTACTTTTTTAAAAAGGAAAATAAATTATAACATAAATATAGATGCATAAAAAACTGTCACATAGATGAAATTTCATACAGTAAACAAGGCCATGTAACAGTCTCTAGATCTGAAAATAGAAAATATCCTGTGCTCTGGATGTTCTCTCTCCTCCATACTGGTCCCATACCCTACTTCCCCCAACAAACTCCCCCATTTCACCCATATGGAAATCTTTATCTTGACTTCTATCACTTCAGTCAAATTTTTACTGTTTTTGAGATTTTCACAAATGGAATCATATTGTACGTACTCCTTTATGTCTGACATGTTTTGCTCAACCTTAAGTTTGTAAGATTCATTTACATTGTGTATATAGCTGTAGTTTGTTCAGTTTCGTTGTATATGTATATTATGTGATTGTATGAATATGTCATAATTTTGGGTTGTTGAAATTTTTTGGCCATCATGAGCTGTGCTGCAATGTACAGTCTTGTATATGTCTTTTGGTGCACTTATGCAGTCTTATATACCCAGAAATAGAATTGTTGGGTGAAAACTACGTGTATATTCTGCATTAGTGGGTACTGCCAAACAATTGGCCTGTTAGTCACAGTTGTACTCATTTACACCCCCCCCATTCTGAGTCACTGGCTGCAAAGCATATCCTCAGCAGATATTGTGAGTCCTTAGTTATAGAAGTTTTAATGTGGTGTGGTGGTATGTCATTAGAAATATAATTTGCATTTTCTCTATGATTAATGATATTGAGTACTCATTTAGATTTCTGAACAGTGTATTGTTTACTTTTGATTTTCTAATGCTCTTTTTGTTACTGATTTCTAGTTTAATTTGTCTGGGGTCAAAGAACATATTCTATATAATTTAAATCATATGAAATTTGTTTCCTTTACTAGACTCGTATAGGATCAATTTTGATAAATGTTCTGTCTACTAGGAAAAATATGCGTTCTCTAGATGTGGAGTGTAGTTTTCTGTGTATCTCCATTTGGTCCAGATTTTCAGTGGTGCTCAAATTTCTCACAGCCTTGTTGACTTTGTGTATACTTTAACTGAGAGAAATGTTGGAAAATTCCCAAGTGTGATTATAGACTTAGCTCTCTGATGTTAAGTTCTGCTTTATATATTTTAAGAGTAATTCATTTTATCACCCAGGTTTCATTGAAAGTTTTATCACTATGGAACACTTTTTCATCTCAAGAAATGGTTTTGCCTTCAAGTCCACTCTGTTTAATATTAGTATAGCTACTTCAGTTCTCTTGTTTACTTTTACATGGTACCCATTTTACCAGTCATTTGTCAACTTATATATCTGAATATGTTATGTATTTCCCTTCTAAAAATTTATATTTTTCTTTCAGTGTGCTAATGCTGTCTTTTAAATGGCTATTTTAATTCACTCATTGGCATGTGTTTTCTTTAACCTTTATCAAAGATATCGTTTCCTTGCCTTTCAAGGGAATCAAGTATCTTTTAAAGGCAATTTGCCTTGTTGTTTTCCTCTAATTTTAACATATCCTCTTGGTATTTCATTTTCAGTAGTTTTAGTAACACGTGACTAAGTGTAGTTCTCTTTGCACATATCTTCCTTGGGGTTTGAAGAAGATTTCTTTGAAGGGGTAACTTAATGTCTTTCATCAATTTTGGAAAATTATCATCCATTTATTCGTTTTTTTAAAACATGTTTTTGCTCAATTTTCTCCTCTTAGTTTGTGATAGGTTAGATCTTCTCTTTCCCTAGAATTTTTTTTCGCATACATTTACCTCTGTACTTAATTCAGAGAGAATTTTCTTATGATATATCTTACCATTCACTTATTTCCCCTTCAGCTGAGTCAAATCTGCCATTGAATCCATCTTCTGTTTTTTTTTCAGTCTAGAATGTCTATTTCGATTTGTTTCAAATATGCTAGTTAAAAAAACCCTCCAGAAGCTAACACACCATTGTAAAGCAATTATACTCCAATAAAGATGTTAAAAAAAAAACCCATAACAACAGGGCTTCCCTGGTGGCGCAGTGGTTGCGAGTCTGCCTCCCGATGTAGGGGACACGGATTCGTGCCCCCGTCTGGGAATGATCCCACACGCCGCGGAGCGGCTGGGCCCATGAGCCCTGGCCGCTGAGCCTCCGCCTCCGGAGCCTGTGCTCTGCAACGGGAGAGGCCACAACAGTGAGAGGCCCGCGTACCGCGAAAAGAAAAAAATTATTAGTTTTCATTTTATATCCTTGCATGTTTTAAGCATAGCTCTTTAAGATCTTTCACTTTAAGATCTCTCACAGTCTTGAAACCTGTAAGCCAGTGTTTATCACTTGTTTGTTCTGCTAGTTGATGTTCTTGTTTACTTTTCTCCTCTGTACAAATTTTTTAAACAACATTTTTGCTACGTAAATTTTCAACACAGAGCAAGGTTCAGATTGTTACCTTGAATACTCATATACACGCCACCAATATTGTACGATTAATATTTTAATTTATTTGCTTGATCAACCATCACATATCTACCCACTACATTCTGCTTACATCTATCAATCTGTTTTAGGATTTATTTCAAACTATATTAAGTATATTATAACTCTTCTACATAGTACTTTTGATATACATATGAAAACTAGAACTTAATATTTATATATATATTTATTTGGGGTATAAAAATGACATGATAAAATAGATTTGTACACTTGAAGATTTTTTGGGAAAGGATGTTTTGTGTAACTCAACCCCCTATCAAAGTATGCAACATTACTCTTACCCCAAAAAGTTCCCTCATAATTTTTCCAAGTCAATCTCTGTCCCCATTTCTGAGATAAAAATATGTTCCGGTTTATTCCACCAAATATTTGTTGTGGCTTTTAGGGAACTTCATTTTAATAGAACAATACCGTTGGCAGCATTTTGTGTCAGAAGGCTTCATTCACTCAGATAACGTTTTTGAATTTCATTCATGTTTCTACATGTATCTGTAGTTTATTCCTATATTACTTAGTAGTATTCAACTATATGAATATATGATGGCTTTTCCATTATCCTATTGACAGATCTTGGGCTATTTCAGTTTTTTCGAAGTTACGAATAGAACTGCCGTGATCATTTGTCTGCAAGTTTCTGTAGACATATGTTATCATTTTTATTGGGTAATATCTAGTCTTTGAAATGTTTGCTTTGGTTTTGTAAGAAACTGCCAGAGATTTTCTGAAGAGGTTGCACTATTTTACTTTCCTACCAGAATGTATAGGAATTCCAGTTGCTTCATATCATCACCAACATTTGCTGTCTTCAGTCGTTATTTTTAACTTTTTCTTGTGCATACATTGTAATATCCAATTGTGGTTTATGTTGGACACTGTTACGACTTCTTATTGGCAATACATATACGATTTAAAAAAATGTGTGGTTTGCCTTGTAATTATTGAGTTATAATCTTTTTATAGCCTTACCAGATCTCAGTCATATCCTGGTTAATCTTTACTGTGTGAAAAATATATTAAAAATTGTTTGTAGAAATGACAATGTCTATGATGATATTACACATACATTTTATATTTCTCTCTTATTGGTGTCTTTGGGATATAACAATCTGGAATCAACTTAATTCTATAGATTGAGATGCTTCTAACCTGGGCTGCAGTCCCCATAATAATCAATCTTTTTTTGTTGCTGTTTCTATTTCTGCATCTTAGGCTGCTGCGCGACGTGGTACCAACATAAAGTGAAGGGGTTATACCACTAAACCCTTACTAATATTAGACCTGGACTCTTACTTTTCTCTTCAACACCTTAATTTCTTTCTTTCTTATTTTTCTCTGGGCTTTGTTCAAGTTATTAAGTTATTGTCTCTAAATTTCCCCTTCTGTACTATTTTGTGATACTTAAACTGGAAATCTGTGAAACACATTTCTTCTCTACCAGCTGGTTCAGTGATTGGCTCTTCCAAAAAGTTGCTCTGGAGAAAGATTGTAAGCCTGAAGGAGAAAGAAAGACTTGCTTGTTCCTGTTTGTTTTTCTCACATCCTGTGGGCTTCCTATCTGCTTGTGATTCCTGTGTCACCAAGCAATGTTTATTTACCCAAGCAGGAACAATTTCTTCCTATACCAGCGGCTGAATCTGGTTTGCAGTTTCTCTAAAGCTTGAATAACCAGCTTTATTGTGTCTCACTCCCAGAGAGACAAGCACTGATTAACTTGGTGCCCTATTTTTAGAGGTCAGATTCCAGCCTTATGAGACCCCCAAGCTTGGAAATACCAACACCAGCTGAGCGGGACCTACTCCTCAGAGGTCTCTGAGCATTAGCTTGTTATGGCTCTTTCCTCTAAATTTAAAGGAATTCAGTATCTTTCTTGTGTTCTCTCAGCTCTGGGGGTGTTAGCTGCTTCCCGTAGTTGCTACATTTATACTTTAGAGATTTCTTTTTATCCATTTAGCTAGTGAACAATTACTTAAATTTCCTCTATTCAAATAACTGGAGTGGTTTCTGTCTCCTTCCCGGACGTGTATGACACAGAAATTGGTATGAGGAATGGCCCTCCAAAACAGCCACTCAAGGATGGAATTTGGGGATAGGTTTGGTCGTATGCTTGGACTTGAAAGTGGGATGAGCTCCTCATCAGTGGGAAGTGGGATGCTGGTAACCCATGGCACAGCTAAACCAACAATTAATAGTGATCAGCTTTGGACAAGTGCCAACTGCTGCAGGAGCTTTGGGAGGATCAAATGGCTCTGCTCTTCAAGGTTCGATGGTATTGAGGAATACAAGGACCACGGTACGCAATGATTTCTTCTGAGCTCTCTGAGTGTTTACAAAAATAAAATATCAAGTTTCAGTCTTTAATCTGTGTTTATATTCTATATATTAATTATATTCTCTTTCCTATCTCTTCCTTTTATTTTATACAAGTTAAATTGAAAGTTAGTATTTAGTCTTTTTTTAAAAAAGTATTTACTTATTTATTTTTGGCTGTGTTGGGTCTTCGTTGTTGCACCCAGGCTTTCTCTAGTTGTGGTGAGCGGGGGCTACCCTTGGTTGCGGTGCACATGCTTCTCATTGCGGTGGCTTCTCTTGTTGCAGAGCACGGGCTCTAGGTGCGTGAGCTCAGTAGTTGTGGCACACGGGCTTAGTTGCTCCGTGGCATGTGGGATCCTTCCGGACCAGGGCCCAAACCCGTGTCTCCTGCATTGGCAGGAGGATTCTTAACCACTGTGCCACCACGGAAGTCCCAATATTTAGTCTTTATGTAACAGAGTATTCAGATGGGCTATCACTAAATTTGAGCAGTAATTAACACAACTTATTATCTTTTAGTTTTCTAGTTTAAATACTCTAATAATGCCCCTGTATGAGTTGCTTATTGCTATGTGACAAAAGCATTCAAAGATGTAATAGTTTCAAATAGCAATTTATTAGCTCATAATTCTGTGTGCTGGCAACTGTCTTAGTAGTTAATGATAGCTGTCAGCTGGTTTCTTTCTATATGTGATCTCTCACCCCCTGACTTTTCTACATGGGACAGCAGTGTTTGAAGGGGGCAAATGCAGAAGCCATGAGATATCTTGAACCTCAACCCAGAAGTCACACACTATAATTTCCACTGCATTCTAATGGTCAAAACTTCCCACAGACCAGATTCAAGAGGTGAGAAAACAGATCCTGCTTTCCATGGGTATAGTGGAAAGCCACTGCAAAGGAATATACACACATAGCTGAAAATAATTTTTGTGACCATATTGTAAACAACCTACACTGATCCCATTCTAAAAATTGACTGACACCATAGGGGACTTCACCTATTCACCCAGTTTTTTTCACTCTTTGTTATTTCTTCATCTCCTCACTTATTTTCTTGGACTTAAATTTTATTGTCCATTACTAAAAGCATGTCCTTTTATTCACGTCTAAAAGATTTGTGAATTTCTACCTCAGCCATCTCTTCCTAATAAAGTCCAAACCTAGGTTTAACATGCTCTTTACCTACAGCTTGCCTGTATCCGGAAGTATTAGTCAAAATATTTAACAAATCACTTAACACACCATGACTATTTAGAAAGGATTCATCTCTATTAAGTGTTTCAAAATTCTTCATTTCACCTGAGCACTTAAAATGGCAAAATGCACACATGCGCACACACACATACACACACGTGCATCCTTATGCTGTCTGGTCTCAGTTTTATTCATGAAAGCAAATCTTAAGCTGTCCTTAAATGTCCACAGCAATTCTATTATCATTACTCTTAAGTCCTTGAGTTGACTATTTTTCACTTTCTTCCTCTAACCTTCTGCCTCAATTCTGCCCATTGTCAAATGATAGCTTCACTCTTTATTTCAGTGATAAAACAGTAGCAACCAGGAGAGACATACCTTATTCTTTCTACCTCCGGTTCAAGTTTCCATTCCTCTTGTTACAATGAATGTATGGATTTTGCTTTTACATCTGGCCACTGTGTACTACACTAAATATCCTCTTGACTACTCAAGTATTTCCCTTATGCATTTTCTTTATTTTTTCATGTCCTACTAAGATCATTTCCATCAAAATGTAAATATGCTTCAATATATCTTTTCACTAAAAACAAAACAACAATAACAGAAAACTTTCCTGAACCCATATATCTGAATCCTCTCCAGGTCTGGCCCATTTATCTATTCCCCTCTGTAGCAAAACTCCTTAGAAGCGTTTTACGTACTGCCTCTATCCACTTACTTCCCTTCCCTTTCCCTTTAGTTCAATCCCAATTAGGTTTTCTCCTCTACAACTCTAATGAAATTGCTCCAGTCAAATTATGAAACTCAGTCTGTGTTCCTTCTCTTACACAACCTAACTGATGCAGTTGGTTGTTCCCTCTTTGAAACCTTTTTTTACGCTTGCTTTTTAGAAAAAGCATACTCTTGATTTTCTCCAGCCTCATTAGCTTCAACTTCTCCATCTTATTGCTAGATCTTCCTAGTAGCTTGGGCCACCAGAGGGTAGAGTGTCCTGTGCTCAGTTCTTAGGATTCTCCTCTTTTCTAGTTACATTCACTCACTAGTGAGCTCATCCAGCTTCAAAGATGTAAATACCATCCACCACATCTCAGTGAGTCTGCTGAATATATCTTTAGCCCTGAGTTCCACCTTGAGTTTCAGGTTCATACAATAAATACCTATGTGACATAACCCACTTCATCTCTAGTCTCCCCAGTTCAGTAAACAACACTATAATTCTTCTAGTTATTTAGGCCAAACTTAGATTTTTTTTTGACTTCTCTTCCTTCATATCTCATAAAAGCCCATTACCAAATTCTAGCAACTCTGTTTTCAAGATTATTTCTGACAACAGCTTTATCCTCCCTCATCTGCAAGAGCTTCCTAATATATCAGCTTCTACATGTTTCCTTACAGTCTATTCTCCACATTATAGAGAAATCTTGAAATGTTCTAGTTCAGATCTTACCACTCCTCTCTTTACAAATCTCCTAAGTTTCCCCAACACATTTACAGTAAAATTGAAGCTCCTCCACATGGCCCACAGGAGTCTCAATGAAATCACCAGGCCTACTTTTGGTGTCAATTTCCATCATCGTTCCCCCTTACATTACTCCAGCTGCACTGGATTCATCCTGCTCCCTGAACAAGCCAAATTCGTAGCTGCAGCTCCACTTGCCTTCCCACTCCTTCATATTCTTTGGTTCTCATCTGGAATATCACTCTTTAGAAAAACTTCCCTGACCATCCAATCTAAAATGTATGGGATTTTCACTATAGCCCATTTATTTTCCTCAGAGCCCATATCACTGTTTTGTGATTTTCTTCTTTACATTCTCTCATATTAAAATATATTTACTCTAAGATTGCTATGCTGTGTTTTTCACTGTGGAACCAACACATTAAACACTTACTAACACATGGTAAGTGCTAAATTAAATATTTCAAATGAATTATAAAAAAGGAATAAATATCATAATTTATTATGGTTATTATAATAATTAACCATAATTATTATGGTTATGGTTATTAGTTGAAATGAGATAAAATTTAAAAATAAGCTCAAATTAATTTTATGCTGAAGTGGCAATAAAAATGATTTTCAATCTTTATTTTCCCTTCTATATTCCTGTGTTTCAAGGTCACATGGTCCAGCTTGATTTCTGCAGGAGTTTAATTATTGTTAAAATATTATTTAGGTAGGTACCAAAATATGTTTACAAATTGGTATATGTGGCTTATAAAAGAAGTTTCTTTTATTCAATATAAAGCTATTCTTTACAAAGGGGATATGTACATAAAAAGAGGGGATTAAAGATTAGTAACAAGTTATATATTCACCCAGATCTATATTACCCATTTTTTTTAATAAACTAAAATTCTTACTGGTTTGTAAACTGAAAATTAATTTAACTTGGAATGAAATATATAACATCTTAACTTTAAAAGGTTTACACTTATTTAACAATGTTAATGGAGGGCCCATTTTGTGCTAGGTATTTTTGTAGTTTCTGGGAACACAATGGCTACCAGAAAGATCCGATCCTTATTTTCTTGGAGTTCCTCAGTTTAGTGTTGCTGGCAGACAATCATCAGTAAGTAAAATTAATTTCAGTTATTAGAAAGTGCTATGAAAATAAAAAGGCATGAGGTATTAAGACATTTTGATTATAAAACTGGGAAATCTTTAACTTATAAAAGTTCTTAGATTCTCAAGTTCAATTTTTTTGTATTGATATTTTCATAATGTGGAAAGAACAATCATTTAGATCCAATGGTGTGCTGGAGGCTAGCAAGTACTAGCTCCCAAGAGCAAACTGTATATATCTCTAGTCAGTTATGCACAATAGTAGCAGTAACTTGAAATTATCTGTGGTACAAGTATTTACGCCATGGAACCTGTAAAAATGTTAAAAAAATCAGGGCTTCCCTTTCTTACAGAGTTAGTTGTTACACACACACACACACACACACACACACACACACACACCCCAAAACACCACTGATTATTTCACTCTCCCTATAGAAGAAAGTGTATACACGAACATTGAAAGGCAACAATTTAAAACAAGGAGAAGGAAATAGGTTTTCACAAAGTAAAATTAACCCCAAGAACTTTCCTGATGAAGGATATTATTGGAACTATTAGCTTAGCCAGATCCACAAATGGATTATATAGGTAAGAAAGCCATAGCTCCCAATCTGAGATACCTAAACACTTAACTTGACATGATTAAGAATTTCCCATCATCTAAAAGACAATTTTTCTTTATACAGTTTATCAGGTGCAATTTAATGTTTGGGGCTTGAACTAAAATTAGTAAAATTAGGGACTTCCCTGGCAGTCAAGTAGTTAAGACTTCGCCTTCCAAAGCAGGGGGTGTGGGTTTGACCCCTGGTCGTGGAGCTAAGATCCCAAAGGCCTCGTGGCCAAAAAACCAGAACGTAAAACAGAAACAATATTGTAATAAATTAAATAAAGACTTTAAAAATGGTCCACATCAAAAAAAATCTTGAAATAAAATAAAATAAAATTAGTATAACATCTGAAGAAATTATACCAGATGGCCAAGTCATTCTTTAAAGGACTTTTAACTAGATGGCCAAGTCATTCTTTTTTTTTTTCTTTTCGTGTTTATAGTATTCTTTTTTTATTATTATTGGAGTATAATTGCTTTACAACGTTGTGCTAGTTTCTGCTGTACAATGAAGTGAATCAGCTATATGTATACATATATCCCCTCCCTCTTGGACCTCCCTCCCACCCCTGCCCCCCATCCCACCCGCTAGATGGCCAAGTCATTCTTTAGATTCTTTTAATTTTCTTAATCCGTTCTGCTTGGCTCTTAAGTAATAGAAGCCATTAGTTTCTATAGATAGGGGCACATTGTAAATTATTTTTTGCATTTAGATTTCTGATTGTTTGCATTGTCTCTTTTCAGCTTTAAATATTTTCAAGGAGACTTAAAGTTTCAGAAGCTAGATTACTATTATCCCATAGAAAGCATCGGAATAGTATCCATGAACATGAATTCTGTGTCACGACATACCTTTTCTAATTTTTTGAGGAAACCATAATCACTGTTAAATAAATGGCTGCCATATTTTAATATTTCATTGTTTTCTGTTTTTGCAAGTGGGGGTTGTGCTTATTTGTTTATTCAGATTCAACTTGTACAAAAATCTTGTAAAAGCTAAACTTTCAAAACTTCTGTTAGGTTTGCACATCCAGAAGGCAAAATCTTCAGACTTACAAAAAATGGTGATGTACTACCAAATGTAAAATAGCTAGCTAGTGGGAAGCAGCCGCATTGCACAAGGAGATCAGCTCGGTGCTTTGTGACCACCTAGGGGGGTGGGATAGGGAGGGTGGGAGGGAGACGCAAGAGGGAGGAGATATGGGGATATATGTATATGTATAGCTGATTCACTTTGTTACAAAGCAGAAACTAACACACCATTGTAAAGCAATTATAGTCCAATAAAGATGTTTAAAAAAAATGGTGTTGTAAAGTATAAGTAGTCTGTGAATCAGAAGGGAATTTTTCGAGTTGGCTAGTCACAGAAGATATGATAGCAGCCATGGCAAGCAGGAGAAATTCTGCTCCTGAATGGAAAGATCTTGGTAGAGTCATCAGCCTCACTTAGTTGGGAATATTACTTTAACTCTAACTGTTGGGAAGCCATCCAACCACCAGACCACTGATTTCATCCAGTTCCTTCCACTAAGAGCAATTGTGGAATGTTTCAGGCTCAGAAAGACATGTGACTCAGAATCTCTGGGAACAACAACAAATGAAAAATGTAGCTAGGCCAGTAAAGACATGGATGGCTATAGAACAAACATCAAAAGCCCATTTAAAAAAAAAACAACAAAACTCATTTGAGGTCATGCAGAAGCAGACGACCTTTTATGACTTACAAGAACATTCAGAGATCACACTGATAAAGAAAGAAAGCTGCCAATTTGAGAATTTTTCATTAATACCTTATATTTATTTTTCTAGATAAAAACATGTGCAACTAATGTTAATCATTACGTTAAGCAGTGTTCTTTCAAAGAGCAAGTGTGCTTAAGTTCCATTCTATGTGCTTTACTTTTGAAACTGTGTAGACCACACCCACAGAACTCTCACACTAAGCAGTGTTTCTCCTCCTTCCTTAACGTGGCGCAAATCTAGAAGAACAAGCAATTGATTCTAGGAGATTTAATACACACACACATATATGTATATATACATCTCTTGCTCTTCCCATTTGTGCATAATAGTAGCAATAGCTAGAAGTGATCTGTGGTACAAGTATTTACACCATGGAAACTGGAAAAATGCTATAAATCAGGGCTCCTTTTCTTAGTGTTGGTGGTCTCACATGCACACACACACACATCAACACACCATTGATTATATGCCTCTTCCTATAGAAGAAAGTGTATCTCTATATATACATATATACACATACGTGTATGTATTCACACATGTATATATAGATATACATATATGCACACATGCATGTACATCTGTATTTATGGATAATGTATGTTTATAATTTAACATTTCTGAAATCTAGATACATCAATAATATGTTCATTCATTGTAATTTTTCTCTAAACCACTGCTAATAAATTATCATATCTTATAATCAATGCTGCTATAAAAATGAAGGAAATGTGTTAAATATTCTTATATGCATCTTAACCTTTCAACCGTATTTTAGCGACACAAAAACAAAATTATGAATTGATTCTTTGTATTTAAATAGAAGCATATTAAAATCATTTTTCATTCTTCCAATATATACAGGTATTTAAGAATATAAAAAAAGGTGTTTCCTTTGTTTGGTAACTAAAATGTATCTGAAGGAATACTTTGATTTTTTTAAATTTAAAAACTGTTCACCTTGTGATCAGTAAGGTTAAACTTTCAAGAAATTGTCTAAAATAAGAAACACTTATTGAAAGAATCACTTTTGTTACTGAACATTTTTTTGAGAAATTATTTTTGTAAATATGAAAAGCTAACTGGTTTGATCTTTAACAATCATATGTGACATATTATAAGTAAAGCTTCAAAGCTGTGTTTTTGTACTTTTACCTATTAACTCACTCAGTACACAGATTTTCTTCTGTGACCCAGATGCTAATAATGAAGAGAACAGTTACATAACTGACAAGTACTAAAACAGAACCAGGAGAGTAAAAGAGTATAAATTTCTGCATTTTTACCCTGCTTTTTAGGCCAGTAGTAGAGCTATCCATACTATAATAGTGTCCACCCCAAAGTCCCTCTAGATCATAAGCTGTCACACATGCAACATGGAAAACCATTACAAACGAATTTATAACTAGTTTAAAAATAATCGGTCTAATTAGAGTATGTTTTAAAATAATTATATTTAATACAGTGTGAACAGGTAGCTCCATCAAACTAGGACATACAATTTTTCTAATACCTTGTACAATGGAAGAAAGATGTTCAATTTTTTTAAAACATGGGTGGTAATGTTCATCGTCCATAATATCAAATCCAAAAAATAAAAAGGAAAAATCCCATAAAGAGCTATGAAATAATCTGTTATTAAAGACTGAATTACCAGTATTGTTTTTACACCGTATTATGGTCATATGCAGTTTAAGGAACAGAGAGATGAGAGGAATTTTCTGTTTTTAAAATATTTAGATGAGAATGTTTCACTGTGTCTATGCTGAAATGCCTGTTCACTCCTGATGGCATTTTTTTGATACTAGATCTTCCTTACTTTACTACCTTAAGAAATTTCTTTACTACCTTAAGATCAGAAAATTTCTTTACTACCTTAAGAACTAGGTTATTTCTTTTGATTCATTTCTGCTTTTATTTCACTTGTAGATATTTACAAAGTAAAATAAAGCTGACCTAATATATCATCTCTCATTAATACATTTCCACCAGAAAACTCACACCATGTAATGACTGCACTTACATTTTGTCAGTTTTATAAGTTCAGAACTTTAAGAAATTGCCACAGTCCTACATTAATCTGGGAAATCCTCTTGAGTGCACTTAGCTATTAAACCAAAATTTCAGCTGTGTGCATTGAATTAAATGATAAGAGTGATAAATCAATTACCACAGAAGAGCTTTTAGTAGATCACATGGTTATGCCACTTTGAATGAGAAGACAAATCACTGACTTTATAAAGCACTAATCAAATCTGAGATATTTGCAGGGGAAAAAAGTTGAGGGCAAATGTAGGTAGAGACGGGGGGCAAATGTGATCACCTGGCAGACGAAAATCTGAAAGTACAAGACAAAACAGTAAGGTTGGTGATATCTGCAGTTTCACAAATTCAGGTTTAAATGTGATAGTTATGTAAACACACGAGACAGTGCTTGGAATACAGTAGGCACAACCGTCTCAGTGACTGTGAACGCTTGTGGTTGGAATGAGAGGAAATCATATAAAAATCTAATTTGAAGTGATGGAAAAAGTCTAATTTCCCCTCCAATGGGCCCACTTCAACTACTGAAGTACTAACCATTAGATTCATTCATTGTCTTCAGGGGGAAAAAGTCAGAATTCAAATGTGCTAACCCGGGAGAAGCAACATTGCAAACGTTATTCAACATGTCATGTTTCACCAGTTGGGCCATCTGCAGAGTTGAAGCCTGAAGAAATGACGGAGAGAGGTGCTTATATAGAGATTTTCTGTAATAAAAATCCTAGAGGTATAGAGGCATTCTGTAAACCCACTACCTTTATAAGATGCAATAGCCCTGTGTTCTCTGACACACACCATCTTTTCATTTCCGTATGCTGCTTTCCCTTAAACCACACATCTTCTCTGCCCCCAAAGTCATTCTCAAATGGCAGTGGGACCTTAGATTACATGTGAATTGTACCAAATGTAAGTGGTAGGAAAAGATTAGTAGAGAAAAGAGGGAAGGAGAGGTGGAAGAGCCCGGAAGGTCTGACAATAGAACAACTGAGAAAAGATACCTATAGGGCCAGCCATAGTGAAAAGGAATATTGAAATACATAACAAAGGTGAAAATTAATACAGATATCTGCAGGGTTTTTCTCCTTCTCCCTCCTCCTTTTTGTTTCTTTTAGTAAATTTGCTTTGTGTTACACAAAATAATTTTCTGACCTCCTGTTCAATACACTTCAGTAAGTGCTTATATTTTTAATCAAGGGAATTGGAACTTGATTTGTGATTCTTTCTGAATGGGTGCCTTGAGGAGATGAACCCTGTGGAGACGACAGAGGCAGGAATTTGATATGAGGTACTTATGAAACTCCTGGACCAAACTAACACAAGTGTAGAATGGCAGGAAGAAGAGATAGGAGATGAGAACCTGAATTAAGTGCTGGATTAAAGCTGGTTTCTTTCTTTAGGAAACTATCTTCAAGAAGGAAGAGTAGTGAAAGCAAACAGTAAATTCTTTCACAAAAGCACTTGAATCAGGAAATTGGAAACAGAGTCTTAGGAAAAAAACAAATCTCTACAGGTGATAAAACAGAGCATGCTAAAACAGTGATTAAAGTTGCTGTGGTAAATGCTAAACCTCAGTCCTCCGAAATCAAAATCTTTTCATTTTGCCATTTTAAGTAGGATTACCCTCAGTGAAGTAATAATAGTAATGCTAACAATAGTCAACCAAGTTTTCTAGCATTTTTTCTTTCCTTTTGGAGATTCTCGTGTTTCTTAGTGTAAGGCTTTTGAAGTTGTAATTCAAGGTGAAAGGAAAATTTATTTTGTGATTTTATGTTTTCTGAATTGAATCAAAATTATATCAATCCATTAACTATATAGAAGTTTGAATAAAATGAATTGACAGAAACAATCTGGCTATGCCTTATTTCTCCCCATTGTAAAACTAGTATTATAACTTAGTGCTACTTTTCCTAACTAAAAAAAAAAAGGGATGGAAAACAATTAGCAACATTTTTAGTGTTTATTCATACATGTATGTGTTTAGGTATAATGTGTGCATTTATGTCTAATATTATATATGTATTTCTTTTGTGCATGCACCTTGTAACTTTCCTTTTAAATTGAATCCGAGAAGGCTATGCCGAGTATCTGTTTAATACTTCAAAATAAATAATTCAGTTTTTTAACACAGATGGAACTTAAAGGTTGGTCCACAAAATACCGGCAAATATTACTTCTAATACTCTACATCAAAAGGAACTTTTTAACAGAATAATAGAGTCAGTTTTTAGGAGTGCAAATTCTGCTTTTAATATGATATCCACAGTGAAATAATTTCAGAAACTACCTAAATTTATCCGCTTCAAAATTTAACTATCCATCAAAACTTGTTTGGAACATCAACATTACTTTTAATTTATTGCCAACAATACTTATAACACTTTGCACAGCACATTATAGATATTTCTCTCACAGTGCATCACCTACCGCACAAAATAGATCGATGAAAGTGGTTTCACTGCTTTAAATATCAATAAAAGTTGACTTTGGTTTAGACGTTCTAGAACTGTGAACTTTGATGCAATTTTATTTTTTTGGTTCAATTAAACCATTTGCCTATATTCCCTCATGTGATATTAACTACTGTTATGCATCATTCCAAGTGCATTTTCATATGGCTATAATTCTAGTTAATTTATCTTATTCCCTAGACAAGAATTAAATATTTATCTACTTAATATTTCTGTTAACTTGCATTCTCAGAAAGGATATGTAACGTTATTGCAACACCTACCTGTTTCTCAGAAATCTCTCATAAACTTTCCAGTATTATGCAATGAGTCATAATAGATAACATGCTCTTTTGCCCATCTAATATTGATAAAATCCTGTCATTTGAACAATTCCTTGCAGTTTCTGAATATTATAGACTATTACACTAATAATAATTTGATATATTAAATTTCACTAATGTTTATATGTTTTTTATCATTTATTATAGTACATTTGTTTGAATGTATCCTCATGTTACTCATTACTCAAGTGTGAAAAGATTTTATGTAATAAATGTACATTACCTTTAAAGAAGGAATTAGTTACGCATTCATTGGAAATATATTTCTGTCAATCTTAAGGAATGGTAACTATTATATGTCCTATTAAAATTTTAAGGTTAACCAAACAAGAATGTTGTGATGATTATTGCCTTATGATCAGAAGTCTGTTATCTGAACAGACTTAAATTCAAGAAGTATAATGACTGACCAAACTCATGGAGTACTACACTCAGAATCAAAGTCTAGATGATCTAGTCTTTGACTGAAATGTTGTAGCTTCCAAATGTGATCTTGGTATTTTAGGAATTCCTGTTGAAGAGTCTAATTCAACTTTGGAATTCAAACAAATCTCAGTATATACTGAGGGTCCATACTAAGCCTCTCTGAAGGTCTCTCCCAAAGGAATTAGTCTCTTAATTAAACAGCAATTGCTATTTCCAAGGATAAACGTTCATCATTGGTGGGGAGGAGTAATTTTGAATATTACAAAGGTGTTTATTAGTCAGATTTTCCCACACTTAAGCTTCCATTGATGTATAACTGTCTTCTAATGCAGTAGTTCCCAATAAACACCAAGAAAAAAAATTAATGACCTCTTCCACTAAAATTTAAGCCAGGCTAAATTTCTCAAAGTGGCCACAAGTACTCACAAGACTATTGAGGTGTGTCCTTGATGGTAATGGAAAAGTACAGAAGGCGTGTAATACACTTTTCTGGAATAAAAAGTTTCCACCTGATGTCATTTAAAGCATTAGTTTCATATTAAAACACTGTTTCATTATGGGTTAGAATAAACATTTGCATAGATTTTAAAGGTAGAACAAAAGTCTAAAGAAATCTTAGGTATGTTACTTGCCTCTGCTTGCAGGGAAGTGTTAATGGAAAAATTGGGGGAGCAATGGTCAAGATTAAGAATATCAAACAGCCAACCACGCTGCCCATGGGAGCAGAGGGTATATTGCTTTTCAGGATCTGATGCAAATTCAATAGGACAATAAACAGATTGAGATGAAGTTGGTTTCAGATGCCCCCTCTGAAGACAAAGTGGGTTTCAGTGATATGATTCTGTGGCCTTTCCAAACTTATTGTGAATATACAGGATCCCATACGTTGAAAATCAGAGCAAAAGAGAAGAATATTTGACATTACATAGTATCCTGGAGGACTAGGTCATAAAGGCACACGAAAGACACCTAGAAATCAATGGCTGGAAATTGAGGGGTTGAAGTAGGAGCTAAACTACTATAACTATTAGTTGCAACGTGATCCTGAATTCCTATAAACCTATGTGGCCCAGAGCTACACTGATTTCACTGATAACTGCAATGAAATTTTCTGAACTGTAGATGCAGTTAGATGCATTGAGAAAACTTTATTATAAATGAGTTATAATAATAGGTACAGATTATATCTTTCTTTTATTACATTATCACTAAAGGATTATATTTTCATTAGCGTTAAAGCTGCAAAACAGAGTGTCTATTATTGAGTTTCCACTCAGTCATTTTATTTATTTGACTATTTATTTATTAGTGTTGGGCACCTATCATGTGCCAGGTGCTGTGGTCAACTCTCAGAACAGGAAATACATATACCCCCCAAAACAAAACAGAAAGACTAACTCTTGAATTCAACAAGTTTACAGAAGAGATGTAGACCAGCAGACAGAGAAAAACAATACAATTACAACTGATTTAGAAGAATATGGTAATAACTGAGAAAATCTACAAGTGTAACTTAAATTTCACATTCTCCTGGCTGGCTGCAATGACAGAAATATCTCCTGGAAAGGCCCAACAATATCTCTTAGAAGAGATCACCCACCACATAAGCAAGAGGAGGATGCATAGCTGATAGTTAAGCCTATTTCCTTTCCTACTGTTAGGAAATACTTATGAGGCTGTGCCGTTGCTAAGGTGTTGAGTTGCTCAAATGTCTTTCATGAGTTATTGGACAACTATCCTATCACTGATACAGGAAATTAGTTGAAAACCATAACCTACAATCCAATCTGATTAAAGTTTAATATAGAAGTTAGAAGATTTGGATTTGACACCAAGTTCATTGTCAAGTTGACCTTTTGATATTTGGCAAATATTTTTAATCCTTTTGGTTCCTAGTTATCCAATTTTCTATTTGCATTAGATGATGTTTAGGAACTCCTAAAGCTGGAATTCCAGAGCTAATTTAAGAAAAAGTTTCTATAAAGATTCAATTACATGACTAATTTTTAAAAGGTTCAGTCGCTAACAGTCAAGAACCAATCTATCTGATAAAAGCACGTTAACTACACCTAGGTTATATACACTTTAGCGCAGAACTTGTTTGAAAACAGGGAAGATCTTCTAGGTTTCATACTGTCCAAATTATAATAATCATGAAAATAACTTACATTTGCCAAGAAAAGTGGTTCTCAGACTTTAACATGCATCAGAATCACCTAGAACTTTGTTTAAACACAGATCGCTGAAGCCCAATCCCAGAATTTGTGGTTCAGCAGGTTTGAGATGGGGCCAGACTGGGAACTAACAAGTGCTCAGGGGATACTGATTGTAACGGTCCAGGTACTACTACACTTTGGGAACTACCGACTATGAGTATTATTGCTAGATATCCAACTTATTCTGCACAATTAAAAACACTAACTTAAATATTATTATTATTTCCTCCTTATGTTTCATAAATATTCACACAAATACGTATCATATACATATACAATACACATGTATATACCTCTGTATTTGTGCTTTAATATCATATATTATATTTAGTTTTTAAATTTTTAACCACACAGGGTCCAATTCTGTAAATAATATACGCTCAGTTAGCGTTTGTTGTTAATTAAAATAGTTCCTAAATGTAAGATTCATAAGGGATACTTGCCTGCAAAGCTATGATACTGTCATGATATGCCACTCTGTAAGTACAGAAAGTACCAGTTAATATTTTTCATGCTTACATGAGAGTCTAAATATAACCCATCTCCTGAAAATATCTCATCAAGTTGAGAAAGAAAATTTTCATTTTATTTATGTTTCTGACTTTGTAACTTTTATTTTTTTAATAAATCCTATCACCTCTATGTAACTCTAAATGATTTTTAAGCTAAGACTGAAATAAGTCATATGTCAAAGTGAATGAGTAATCATTCTCTTAATGACCTATTTAGTATCTTCCAATTTTTGTATATAATAGTTTTTATAGGAGGCACTCAGATATTGGACTGTTGACATGTCTAAGAGTTTAATAGACCTGAAAATTTACAGTATCAAATGCCCAATGTTGTTTTGTGATTTTTCTGGAGCACTGGTTATAAAAACTCTTATAAACCTCTAGATCTGCATTTGTGTGTGTGCATCTCATATTTAGACTAGATATACCCATGCATTTACATAATTACACAAATAACTTAAAAGAGAAAAATGAAAAAAAATTATTTGAAATCTTTCCAAGAAGTCTGTTTACACTGTAATATAAAACAATACATCAGAAGTACCTCCTACCTTTATAATTTTCTTATGTGTGTACATTTGTCTTATTTTTCATATCAGCAGCTCTGATTTACCCATTTGAAATTTTTATGTTATTTCATTTTTTGTTGTTTATTATCGGCATGTATTCGTGGAAAATTTTCTTTGGATTTTTTTTTTTTTAATTGACAAGATTTCATCCTGGTTTGTTAAAGAGAACCAGCTGTTTTCTTGAAAGATAATTTTCTAAAGCTGTGTGTGCCATAATTACACTGCAATTACACAGCAATATCCATAAAAGCAGATGACGATTCTATGTGTCCTTTTACCTCATTAGAAGTCGCAAAAATGATAGATGCAGTCTATCTTAGTTTGACTATTGCCCTCTATTGGCAAATTCAAGTTCTGGCATAATCCAAAAGATAGCAATAAAAACAGATTTGTTTTTGTTCTTTTAAAACAATAGTAACACCTTCGGTCACAAGGCAACCCCATCAAAAGTTTTTAAAACTCTTTTACAATTAGAATTTAAAACATACCTTTAAAACCTAGGTATTGAGGAAAAAAAAAATCACTTAAGCTAATGATATGTGAATTGGGGCTTCTTTCCAGCACCAAATTGCAGTGCACGGGATCTTTTCTCCCTCAGTCAAAATCTGCTTAAATCATACCCGTCTTTTCAGCAGAAAATCAGTTGGATCTTTTCCTGTTTCCAGCATGCATCCTCTTCTTTGAGGCAATCCTCTCTAAGAAAACTGAGATTTTAAGTCTCTCATCTTTTCCGAAATCAGAAATTAATCTTACCTTTAATATCATAGTGATTTTTTAAAAACTTGAATATTTAGTCGTGGGCAGAAGAAAAATTCATTTCTAATAAATTGCTGAGGGTTTTCATTTTAAGTCAATAATGTTTTACGTATTATGAGTGAGAAGGAAGATGTGAGAAAGCCAGCTCTAAAAAGCTTTGCTAAAACTATCTCCAGCATTGCAACATTTAAGTGAGTTCTGTGGTGGGAAAGGTGTACATGTACAAATAAACACCATCTTTTTATGTACATTTGGTTCTGACTGGCAGCTGGGGAATATAGTATTTTAATAATATTTATTTTGGCAGAAATGGCAGGAAGTAATCTAGTTTTGCAGCCAGCTAGGCAACTGGAGAAAACAAATCTTCTATGAGTCTTTTTATGACCTTCTAGGAATCAGAACTTTTAACAGACTTGAACATTTTTAAAAGTCAAAGTTTTTTCTAAATTTTACTTTTACTATTTACACCAGGGTAGGCTGCTATCCTTTAATATTTTTAATGTAATTGCTGGCTGGGCAGCAAACTTAGATAAGTTTAGCTGCAAAGTTTCTGGATTGATGTGAGATTTAGGAGTTGAGAATTAAAATTAGTTCGTTTCTTTGCCAACACTAACACAAATCTTGGAGCACATTTCTTCAGATGCACTAAAATGGTGACAGCTTAGATAACCACTGGGGAAGTTTTCTGTACGAGAGCTCAGATTCATTTAACAACTTTGGCTTAGCAGGATCCCACCTCGGTTGCCTCTTCCTTTGTTTAATTAATAACACTATTGCCTCCTGGAGAAGAAGATTTACCTCACAAAACAAATTTCAGGCAGAACCCATAGTTTTACAGAAAAGAAAAAAAATTATATGCTTGTAATGGCTTGTCCTATTTCTTGTTCAACTCTTTTGCCAAATGTCTGTTTGCACCTATAGAACATTTCTGAAGTGAAACATAACTGCATAATTGATGGCTCTTTTCCTTCCTAGCGATTTTAGTCACTGACTGTGAACCAGTGTTGATTAGTCTTTAGCAGTTGACAAAACTGTGTAGGTTGCACATTCAGAAAATAACCTGCCCAGTTGCCATGACAAGCGCCTGGTAATGGACAGGTTTGGACTCCTCACTATTTAACCTGTTAGTAGAGAAAAGAAAGCCCTTTCCTCTTTCACTTCTGGATTGGCTTCTTTTCCTAATGTTAATATTTCAAAACCATATTTCACGCATTTTACTTATCCCTTGTCGTTGTTACTCTTGGTATACTGATATTCTGATTAACCAAAAAAAATCACTTGACAAATATACAATTATTATTTATCCATTCATTTATTTCATTAAACAGGTATGTATTGAATTCTTACTACGGGCCAGGCACAATCATACATGCTATAGATATTACCACAAATAAAACAAACTCTCTACCACCATGGAGCTTATCTTCTACTGGATGTAGTCAGAAAATAGACAATTGAGCATTTACCATGTCAAGTGGTGCTGGCTCTTAAAAGAAAAAAATAAAGCAGAGTATATCCTTTAGGGTCCAAGCAAGGAAGGAAAACTGCTATGCATGATGTAGACGCAAGGGGCTTATTATAGGGACTTAACTTGAAATACTTGACCTTACAAAATTGTGACGCTGGTAAGGAATCTATTCAAGGACACTGCCCTTGTGTCTGGTGGTGGATCTAAAGTCTCCATTGGTCTTCAGTGCTAGCAGTTGGGAAGAAAATCTAGATATGAGGCAGAGGAGAGCAAGGACACACTGAAATCCCTTAGACACACAGGAACCCATGAGAACATACCGGAACCCGAGTTTGTCTCCCAGTACTTTCAACCTGGGTCACCTGCAAAAGGAGGTGGCATTCTTCCCCCATGGCCATGCACAGCTGCCTGGCCCGGGACTTAGATGGTGACTGGTGGAGGTAGGGGAGCCAGCTGCAGCAGCCCTGGCAACATACACTGACTTTTCACGTGCAGAGACTACTGATTCATTTCTACCTTTCAAATCTCACAATTTCTCTTGGAGCCAATCCTAACCCAGAATCATATGGGTAAGGGAATTCTGAGAGGCACAGGACTAGCTTAGCTGAGTTGCCACAGCACAAAACCACATGCAGGAAGTGATGTCAAGTAAGTAGTTGGATTTACAAGTATGGACTTCAGCACCATTGTCTGGCTAGACATAAAAATGTGAAAGTCCTTAGCACAGAAATAACATTTAAAGGCAAAAGACTGGTTGTGGTCATCTAGGGTTGGACTGAGGAAGAAAAATAAGAACCTGGGTGACATTCCCATGTTTTAGAATCAGAGAGCTATAAGGAATTAGTAAAGAGTCAGAATGATAACTGAATGGGTTAGAGTAGAACCACAGAGTTTTCAGAAAGAAGAACGTGTTTCAGAAAGGAAGGAGAAAGAGCACACTCTCAGCGCTGATAGGCTGAGTCCCATGAGGCTGGGACCACAGCATGGCTGGGCCATGTGGAGGTCACTGGTGCCCTGGCAGGGGCTCTTTCTACATAAGCTAAATCTGACTGAATTGGATTCAGGAGAGAACGGGAGGAAATATAATGGAATCAGGGTGCATCATCAACTATTTTGAGGAATTTTGTTGTAAAAATAGAGAATTGGAACAGCAGACAGAGAGAGATGGAACCAGATTTTTGTCTGTATGTCTGTTTTAAGATTGGATAAATTGCATTAGTTGACAGCATGTTTCTATGCTGATGAGAATGTACCAATAGATAGAAAAACATTGACGAAGTGGGAGAGATCAAGGCAATTTTAATGGCCTATTCTAAAAGGATTTTTTTTCTGTCAAATCTGTAATACTGGGGCTTCCCTGGTGGCGCAGTGGTTGAGAGTCCGCCTGCCGATGCACGGGACACAGGTTCGTGCCCCGGTCCGGGAGGATCCCACATGCCGCGGAGTGGCTGGGCCCGTGAGCCATGGCCGCTGAGCCTGCGCGTCCGGAGCCTGTGCTCCGCAAGGGGAGAGGCCACAACAGTGAGAGGTCCACGTACCGCAACAACAACAACAACAACAACAAAAAAATCTGTAACACTGGAGAAAACAACCTTTATATAAACAAAGTGAATTTAGCCTATGTCAGTATTATTTCCAATTCTGGGCCTACCAGAGAGATATTAAGAGAGACAAACAGAGTGCAACAGAATGCACAGGAGACGGACAGACAGAGACAGAGAGAAAAGGACACACACACACACACACACACACACACACAAGGACGCTGGAAAATTCTGTCCCCAAAGCAACATTTGGAGGAATAGACTGTCTTACGGAGGAAGAGCTAACTGAAAAAAGAGCAGCATCCTGGAGCCTATAGTCATGAGGCCTGAAGCACGGCAAGGAGAATGTGCCCATGCAGCCCAGAGCAGGAAGCAACCAGGAGCAGGAAGCTGAAAGGTGATGGTGAGGGAACAGCTGGTGATTAGCTGGGCTTCTCCTACCAGCACCTCCCTCTGGTGTGCTCCCACTCAGGAGAACCTAATTACGGCCATCAGAGGAGAAGCTGACAGACCAGATACATCCCACCCCTGATTCTATCAAGTTGTTTTCTTTTCTTTTCTTTTCCATACCAAGGTCAGGTCAGGCCTTCCATCACCTTTCCCCTGGACTCTTGTGATAGCATGTTAAATTCTTTTCTCTGTCTCCCTCCACTGCTCTTATAATTCCCCAAGTCTGCTTTTTGAAACACAGTTGTTATGTTCCCATCACTCTGCTAAAAACTTGATGGAAATTCCTCTTACCTACAGCAACGTTGACAAACTTTCTTCTTTTTTTTTTTTTTTTTTTTTTGCGGTACGCGGGCCTCTCACTGTTGTGGCCTCTCCCGTTGCGGAGCACAGGCTCTGGACGCGCAGGCTCAGCGGCCATGGCTCACGGGCCCAGCCGCTCCACGGCATGTGGGATCTTCCCAGACCGGGGCCCAAACCCGTGTCCCCTGCATCGGCAGGCGGACTCTCAACAACTGCGCCACCAGGGAAGCCCCGACAAACTTTCTTAAAGGGCCAGAGAGTAAAAGTCTGAGGCTTGTGAGCCACAGGGACTCTGTCACCAGTGCTCTGTCACTACTGTTCTGTCACTCATGTTCTGTCACTAGTGTTTAACTTTCACGCTGTCACACAACAGTGGCTTAGGCAATACATACATGAATAAGGTATCTGTGTTCCGATAAAAATTTAATTACAAAACAGGAGGCCAACCCACAGGCCACAGTCTGCAGACCCTACTCTACAAATACAAATCCAAACGACACAGAATATGAAGGCATCGTCATTGGTATCCATTGGTATCTATTCAATCTTCCCATCTTACTCCATTGTGAAACAGTTCACAACCCCGATGAAAATGTCATTTCAACGACTTGATGCAATCTATCCCCCACTCCCAACCGGGTCAGAAAATTTGTTTCCTGCTACATAAGATACTAGTATCAACTGTTTTTTCCACAACTGTATGAGTATGTAATGATAAAATAATAGCAATAGTCAACATGAAAATCTCCTAGCATTCATATATTCTCAGGCTATTAACATCCCCTCCAAAAGTTATTTCAACATATAAACATGATACATCTGATGAGAAACAGTGATCCTTGATACACTGAATTCACAGTCAAGAGTAGTAATTGATGTCCCCTTCAATTGTGTGTGTGTACACATATTTGTGGCTAGTAATAGAACAGCTCATTAGAGAAAATGAGGATTTTGTAAACTATAGAGACTCAAGTTAGTTACCACAGGTCTAGCCCTCCAATTATCTGTGATCTTGGCTAAGGTATTAATGATGATTTAATTTTATATTCTCTATGAAACGCTGTGGTTCTAAAGATTTTATGAACTAAATAATTCATATTTACTTACATAGGTTTCTGTTAGTTATGTAATATATAAGTACAAAAAATGACAATTAATATAGTTATACTGTAGGTATTTATGTGGGCATGCAATAAGTGTTTCTTTTCTTAAAAAAGCTGATTTTTAAAAACTTCTTTCCATGCCCTTAATGATGCCATAGTTATACTAAGTGTGATTAATAATGTTGCAATCCTTTCAACGTTTCTTTCAATATCCAATGACTTATCTCTTCTCTCTCTCTGAAACCTCTCAATCAACTGGCCCCTGTGCTACTCTGTTCAGAGTAATTAACACAAGCTGCCAAAACATACAAACACCATAACGTCAGTGACTTTACACAACCAGAGAGATGCTTGCACAGCTCTCCTCCAATCAGAGTCCAGGAACCGAGGATACCCAATTTGCAACCCTGTCATCACAAGATCCTTCACTTTCAATCACATGCACAGAAAAGAGCACGTGGTAGGAACACACTGCTATTAACTGTTTTCGACTTGATGTAACACATCATTTCCCCTCACATTCCCAAAACTCAGTTACACACCAGCACAATTACTGCTAGAGAGAATGGGAAATGAAGTCTTCCTGTGTGTCCAGAAGGAGGAAAGAGAGTAAAGAACATTTAGAATTTTCTTTTTAAAATGATACTTAAGTTGAGAATAGTATTTCTAAAAGCAGGGGAAAATCCATTACAACTAACAGTTGGAAACATTGTAAGATACATGAAATAAGTATGTGAAATTTTGCAAAGTTTTATAACCCTGAGAATAATTTAATTTCTATGGGCAAAAGTTTTACTATAAATATTTCTTAGAGGTAAAAAAAAAAATTGGTAAAAATATTTTCCTTAAAGCTTACAACATGGAACTAACACAAATATACCTAAAAATGACTCTCCTTTATTAGGTAAATTGGGATGGATTCCTATGAAAAGTCCAATGAGTCACTTATAGGTCTTTCTGTATATTCTTTTATTTAAATACAGTGTAATAAGTTGTCTCAAACAACCTTGCTATATTTCTGGTAATGATGAACTACCAATGTCCAATGCCCATGGAGTTTGAGGTTATTAGCCCCTTAGTCAATGAGACAGTACATGTTGGAAGCTGATTCTGTGGTCTTTCTTCCATCTTCAGAACATGATCTTTGGTGTAACCTCCCTTGCAACATTAATTCAAGGAATCTTTACAAGTACACAGGGTCCAAGTTAAATGCGATGCACTGACACCCAATTTGTACCTCGCTGTAAAGATCAGGTTTATTTAATCATCTCCGATGCATACAACTTCCCCAGAGAATGGGAACTAACGTATCTCCCTGAGAGGACATTAGCAAGGCTCAAAAGCTGAAAAGGGCTCTGAGCCAGTGGCTTCCCTGAGCTGAGGTGGTTCATATCCATTCAGTATCATCTCTCACGGCCCTTTACATGCTAAGTGGGGAATGACAGGGCATTTGGAAACAGCCTGAGAGTCAAGAGAGCTTTTCTCTGTTGTTACTGAACATGGTGATTTGCCGAGCCTGTACGTTATTTTCCCAAAGTCTAAATAAGCATGGTGCTGGGTAAAGTCTGCTGTGTCGTGTGACTCTGAATTCAGTATTACTGCCCCCGGTGAGCAGAGCAAATAGTGAACATGTCGAGTAGGCACAAAAAAACAATAAGAGACAAATACTACTGTCGGATAGTACTAAGTGCTAAAAAGAACAACTAAAGCTGGGAAAGGGGATATGGAAATTCACAGCGGGGCACTGAACTTTTAGAGAGGGTAAACAGCAAAAGCCTCACTCCCCAAAAAAGATCTGAAAACAATGGGGGTAAAATCCATGGTGTGGGTGTGGGTGTGTGTGTTTGTGTGTGTGTGCAGATTTCATGCTGGAAAAACACAACCGGAAGTACAAAAGGAGGGAGCATGTCTCTGCTCTCTTGCTTTTGCTCTTACTGCTGTTTTTTTTTGTGCTCCAACTGAGTCAGCAGTTAGGTCCTCAAACCACTGAAATTAAAGGATTTTTTTCCTTTTCTTTTTTGTTAGTTTAGGAAACTTCTTGGAGACTCCGGAAACACCCCTGACTTTAATTCTTTGCAGCTTTCTAATTCCACACTATACATACGTCCCAGTTACTCAGTTCTGAAGATACAAGACATGGTTATGCCTAAACAGTGAAAGCTTTTATAATACTTCCAAAACACTCTTGCAGATGTTTACCAATCATCCATCTATAAAACAATTATTTTCTCTTCAAAAGTAGCATCGTCCTCATCCATATTAATGAGTAACGTTTTTAAGCCTCTCTTAGCCACCTGTTATTCACCAAGTAATGAAATTTAAAATGCACTGGTGTATCTGAGGGAAAGTATCGACTCTACAGACCTTTTACCCAAGAGATAAAGGACAACTGAGTTCGCTTCTTAGTTATTTGTATGATCCAGATATCGGCATCACATAAGCAAGTCCTTACAGCACCTTTCCCCTTGCTCCCCACACCCCTCAGTGATCTATCTAATCAAACTAAGGAAAAAGAGAAAGGTGATTCATTGAATAATAGCACATTTCACTGAGACTAATTTCATTTATCCATGACTGGCCTACTCTATGTCTGTTCTGATACTTTGCTGTTAGACATTATATTAGCTTCCTATTGCTGCTGTAACAAACGGCCACAAACTTAGCATTTTAGAACAACACAAACTTAGTATCTTACCGTTCTGAAGATCAGAAGTCTGAAAGGAGTTTCACCGTGCTAAAATCCATGTGATGCCAGGCCCGCACTCCTTTCTGGAGGTTCTTGGGGAGAATCTGTTTTCTTGCTTTTTCCTCTTTGTAGAGGACGCCTGCATTCCTTGGCTTATGACCCTGTTTCTTTATCTTCAAAGCTAGCAAGACCCGCGGCCATTTCTGTGGCTCTCTCTCTTCCGTCTTCCCCCTGCATTTAGAGAGAACTTTGTGATTACAGTAATCCCACCTGAGTAACCCAGGATACTCTCTAGCTCTCTCTCTCGCTCTCCATCTCAAGGTCAATTGATTAACAAGGTCAATTGATTAATTCCACCTGTAACCTTAATTACCCTTTGCCCTGTAAGGTAGCATACTCAGTCACAGGTTCTAGGGTTCAGAATGAGATATTTCTTGGGGCCCATTCTTCTGCCTACTGCTGACACCTTGATTTAAGTAGCACTTACTGAAATAAAATAAAAAGCTTGCATTTGTAATCTGATAGGTCTATGAGTTTCCTGTGAAAGACTAAGGTCTGTTTCTTTTCTTACAGATTTCTCTTAGTCAACCTATTCGGTGTTACTTATCTAATGCTTTCTTTCTTCCTAAGGCAGTGTTATGACCTTCATGTAGGCACTCCACAAAAGCACATATAACTATTTCAGTACACTTCCTTCCTTCAAAGAGACTGCATACTTCTCAGTAACAAAGGAGCTGTAAGTTTGTTGCTTAGTAGATTGCTTGACCATGACACCTGGGTGCTGAGCCCATGGCTTTGGCTCTCACTTGATCAACACATCAAATCTTAGCGTGCATAATGTAGCATGGTCACATTAAAAATATTTTAAAAGAAATTTTAGGAACTAATTTCTCTTACTCCCCACAATCTGTATTATTTTTTCTGGAATGCTAGGAAATTATTACTATTATTACTGGTCCTCAGCATACTCCCTCCAAAAATGACACTTAAGAACAAACAAAAATTTTAGTGGGCCTAAAGAAAGCATAACATATTAAGTTATGTAGAATTCCTAGAAATGTAAAAACAAGTAAGCCGTACATGAGCCTGGATTTTGCAGTTTCATTATTTGTACCACAAAAGATACGATACAGAAAAGTGGGGGTGCTTTGAAGATGCTCTTGTTTTGCTTTCTTAAACATGTCATTTTGGTTTATTTGTTTCATCCTTGTGCTGACCTAATGTGATCACACTTGACTGAAAATAGAGTAGCCTTTACAGGGCAAAGGCAGAGGATAGAAATCAATATCTGTCTGAAATGTAAATCATCAAAGGGATTCCATACAAATGATAAGAAAGGAGAAGGTGAAGGACTTAGTTATTTTTAAGCAAGTCTGTTTTAAATAGGTATTTGTGTTGCAACATGAAAACCTGATTTTCAAAATTTTGAGATCAGATGACAGTATGGCATTTGGGTAAATGTTACTGATTTTTTCAACTGCTGAATAATTTTAAACAGAACTAAATCATTTCTCCTAACACAATCATAAAGCATTTCTCCAGATTTATTTCAAATTACTGAGCAGATATTACTCCACATGAATTTCTCAAAAAATTCCATCAGTGGCTTTTGTGAAGCAAATATAACAAAAAAAATGTATTACTTTGTATGTTCCTGTTTGTCAAAAATAGTATTTATATTAATAATTTTTTTTTAATTTCACTTCAGAGGCCTCATGAAGGTAATGTATAAATATTTTATAGATAAGAAACTTAAAACAACTTAAAAGGACTTAAAGGTACAGAATGGGGTAGGTCAGTTAACATCAGGGACGTTTTCTCTGGATTCTTAAAAAATATCTAGAACTCTGCTTTTAAAGATGTGCTCTCACCTTGAACTGTTGTCCTATCAGTGACCCATTCAATATGCATTTATGTCCTCTCTAAGGAGGTACTAAGAAAAATAAGAGAGTTCCTACTTTCAAAAGTTCAGAGTTCCATGGGGAAGGAAAGAAATGTAAACAAAAAATCAGGTAAGAATCTTGCAAATAATAGATTGGAAGGGGAAGCATAGGTATGAGGCAACTCAGAGGAGCAAACGGTAACATTCTGGGGCTGCACAACTCAGGTTAAAACATACAACAAATATTACTGTGGGAATTTCTTTCTCCTACCCCTCAAAAAAGAGCTATACCATATGATTCTGGCAGAAAGCAGCTTTTTTGCATCCGTAATTTAGACCAGACCAGCAGCACATGGTTTAAATGTATTGACAGTGAACACTTTCTCAATCTGTGTTAATTAGATTAGATAAATTCCAGCTGATTACATTGAGTCCTGTTCTTGCATGAAATGCAGTCATTCTACAACAATTCTTATCTGTATGATATGATCACAAATCTTGAAAAGCCAACTGAGTATCTTTTAAAAAAATTTTATAAAGTATAGTTTTGCATAGGTAAATTGATCATGGAAATGTAAATTAGCATAAGCCTCAGGCCTAAAACAAAAGGAAGTCATCCAGGAAAGCAATTAATAACATTTTAGCCTCCTTTTACTAGACTCTAAAGAATGGGCATTTGTCAAGAAAATCAAAGAGCACCAATCAACAGGTAAAAAGATTTGTATTTTCGGCTGCCCTGGTGGCGCAGTGGTTGAGAATCTGCCTGCTAATGCAGGGGACACGGGTTCGAGCCCTGGTCTGGGAGGATCCTACATGCCGCGGAGCAACTAGGCCCGTGAGCCACAACTACTGAGCCTGCGCGTCTGGAGCCTGTGCTCCGCAACAAGAGAGGCTGCCATAGTGAGAGGCCCGTGCACTGCAATGAAGAGTGGCCCCCGCTTGCCACAACTAGAGAAAGCCCTCGCACAGAAACAACGACTCACCACAGCAAAAATAAATAAATTAATTAATAAACTCCTACCCCCAACATCTTCTTAAAAAAAACGATTTGTATTTTTAATGGGTGAGTAATATCAGGCTCAAAGATGGAAAAGACTGGTTGTTAATGATAAGTATAAAAGCTAAAAATGACAAATTTGAAAAATCAGGTAGCTTTCTCTTTGTGCTACATCTGAGGAAACTAGGTTTATGCATGGCCTTTGGAAGAATATTGTGCACCCTTTTAAATGCTTTTAATTTTGCTTGAGAGCCACTGAGTAGAGGTGTACAGGTTGTGCACTGCACAACCCTAGGGGCCTCATTCACACTGTATGATTTATTTCATAGGATAATTTTCCAGAAGATAGCAGTAATTTTCATATTCTAATATTTCACCCTATTTCAGCAGATGGAAGTAGTGTCTCGAGGAAGCGATGCCTCTTTCTATTTTTCACATAGGCCCCCAGGTTACTCTTCAAAGGAATCTCATAGTATTCAATTAAATGCTAGAGGAAATTTTTCCTTTTATTATTTTGCCTTCGTATTTTTGCTTTAGATAAAACTTGAGAAATAGATCAGAAAATAAAGTGGACAGTTCAGCTTTGACAAGCACACATATCAGAAAGTTTACTTTAGCACCAAGGGAAAAGTAGACGTTGAAATTCCTTCAACTTTCATGTGGCATTCACAGAAGAGTAATCAGGGGACATTTTTTAAAAATAGAGAGTTAAAATATATGTATTGGACAAAAATAGAACAATCCAGGGTTTTCTTAAGTTCTATAAAATTTTGTTGCTGAAAATTCTCAAAAATTAAAAAAAAGAAAGATTGTATTTAAATAAATAATACTATGGTTATATGCATATATATGTATGTATATGTTTATGTCATACATATGTGATGCACTATATAATGTAACCACCTCAATGATTCAAAATTATACACACTATATGGTATATTTTCGGCTTGGTAAAGTTCTGCCACAAGGAGATCTTTAATAAACCACTATGTCTGATGTTATTTTGTTTTACAACTTTTTTTCCGTCCAAAATTCATCTATTCACATCCTGTGGAAGGGGTGATGTGTGGAATTTATTTTGAAAAGCACTGTTTTGATGACATTCTACATATAAGTAGATTAAGAGGTATCAACTTTTTTCCCATTATATTGGCCACATTTATATTTTTTAAGAGTTAAGACTTAAAAAATGTAAGGAATATAATTAGTAGAAAGAAATTTGACTTGAGAGATGGAGAGAAGCCTATATTTTATTTTAACATTCTGGACCCTTAGCCATCTTTGCCTTTAGAGGCTGTGTTAAAGAACTTCCACTTAATTAACTGACACGGCTGATCTGAATTAATGACAAGATCCCTAGCACCTGTTCCGGCTTTCTCTGGGGAGCCAGTTGAATGGATCAGGCAGATTGAGAGAGTCTCACTGGGGCAACACAATCCAGAAGATATTGTAGAGGCTGATCTCTGCTGTAAGACCTTCATTAGTCATCTGTTGAACATCAGTTACTGAGTTGGGAATATAACTCCAGCAAGAGGTAAAAATACCTTCCTTAAAATAAATCTGTTCAGCTGTGCATGATTTAAGATTTTCTTTGACAAGAACACTGAAGATTTCAGGTACTTCAGTCATGTGAAGTAGCAATGAAACAAAAGTGAAGGCCAGAGGATTTTGCCCTCAGAAATTCCACTGTGCAAAAATTAACTAAGAGGAAATCGGTATTGCTTAACTCTTATTTCCAGACTATTAATATGACAGAGCCCAAACTCTGACGCTTCTCTTTTTATTCCATACAATTAATTCTATGGATGGTGGGGACACACTCACTTCCTTTCACGGGCCTCTAATTCTTTCATAGCCAAAGAACTAATTCTTTACTAATATGGCAGAACTAAAAATAACTAAAGATCCAAAAAATATCTTAATTGCTTTCTGTAAGTAAAAAGAATTCTTTATTACATCTCAATTTCAACAGTGAAACAATGAGAGACACAGAGGTTTATGTCCTTAGGAGCTTCCATAGTAAGAGCTCATTGCACTTTTTTCTATAATCAGTGGCATTTTTTTTTCTAAAAAGCAGTGCTTATGAGCATAGATTGAGCTGCTAGTGAAAAAGAAGTAATTAGGAGTGAAATTTTTAGGAGCCTATGTAGGTTTAGGTATTTAAAGATCACTTGCCTTTACTATGCATGGTTTTTCAAATTTTCACAACTGTTAAACTGTCCACAAATAACTTTTCCATTGACAATTCCATAGGAGAGAAGAGAGTGTTAAAATGTTAATAAAATATCAGGAAACATATAAACTTTAATAGTGTAATATAATTTGTAGCACATTTAGATATTAGGGGAAATAAATAATTTATAGCAAAGTTTCTTATTTTGAGATTGCAATATTCATATGTTTTAACCAAAATGTTAATTTAGTTTTGGCTACTAGCAATATGGTAGATAGATATTGTAACAATTTGTTCCTTACCAAAATAACTAGTGTCTACATATAATTTAGTTTACATTGTGTTGCTGGGTTGCTTATAGATGGCAAGATGATTTTAAAAGAGCCTCCTCTCTCTCCTCACATAAAATAAGACACAGAGAAAGTTATGCACTGAAAATAAAGCAATGAGAGCAGGACCTTCTGTCAATGTCAATTTCTCTTGCAGGCCTGTCCAATACCAATCTGTAACCTGATTATTGTAGAGAAGGAGGAGCAGGGCTAAACCAGAAATTTCAAGATTAAGTTGTGAACCTGAGAGAGGCCAAGATGCTTTATGGTTCCTTGCAGAAGGAAATGTAAATAAACTCCAAAAGAAAGTTTCTCTAAGGTGAATTCTCAAGACTCTCACTGATGAAAAAAATCACCAAACAATCAAGGAAAAATCAACATTAGTGAGACTAAGCAAAACCAAACAATATGAAACCCTCACTCCCCCAAAATGCAGATTTGAAATGTCAGATACAGAATATAAAATAATAATATATGAAATGCTTAAAGAAAAAAATCACAAATAGAAGAAAATGATATGATGAAAAGTATAAGACAAATTTGAAAAAAATAACCAAATGGAAATAGTGGAAATGAAATATATTACCTTGGGGAAGAGGGGTCAATGAATGGCTTGAATAGCAGATTAGACATAGCTGAAGAGAAAATAAGTTATCAGGAAGGTAGAGCTGAAGTGGTCCAGAAAGTAGTACAGAGAAACACATAGATGGAAAGTAGAAGACTTTAAAGAGATATGAAGTTCCATTGTATATCTAACCAGGGTACCAAAAGCAGAGAATGGAGAAAATAAAGAAGAGACAAATCTGAAGGGCAAACAGCAGACAATTTCCTAGAATTTGTGAAAGATAAGAATCTGTAGATATTGGAGACAAGGTAGAATAAAAAGATAAAATTCACCCTAGACAAAATTCAGTAAAACTATAAAATGTTAATGTAAAGAGAAGATTTTAGCCAGTTTAGAGATAAAAAGATCAATTTCAAAGGAACTATGTTTAAATAAACAACAGACTTTTAAAGAGTAGCTAGTAGTAGAATAATGGAATGAGTTTCATTATGAGAAAATCACTGTCAACTTAGAATTGCATGTCCAGCAAAACTAATTTCCAAAAAAGAGGATAAAACAAGTAAATGTTCAGGCAAACACAACACTAAGAGCTTACCAACAATGACAGATTTAAGGGATTCCTAAAGGATATTCTTTAGGTACAAATAAAATGATTTTAGGAAAAAGATTTGAAATTCAAGATGAAATGGTGAGTGAAGCCATAAATAGGTCTGTAAATCTAAACATACAATAACTGCATAAAATAATAATGGTTTCTAATACATTGTTTTACAACAACAGAAGACAGACAAAAAAATTAGACAAAGATAGCATGTAAATGGGAGGCAGGATGATGTTATTAAAATGTTGTAAGGCATTGGAATTGTTTGGAAAGGGGTTTAGGACAATAACTTTAGACTTTCTTGAGTTAAGTACAGTTGATAAAATCCAAAGTTAACTAATTATTAAAACAATAGAAATAGGGTATAAGTCAAAATAATATATGCATATGGGGCAGCTAAAATGAAAAACAATTAACTTGGAAGAGGCAATAAAAAGTCATAGAAATCAGTGAAATGGAAACAAAAATACGATGACAGAGATGTTTAAACATCCCATTAATTATAATTAATGTAAATTTACTAAAATTATATTTCAGGATAAGTAAATAACCCTAGCTAATGAGAAGAAGTTCTAGTTTACAGAAGAACATCAAGCTAATAAGTATGCTAAAAGTGTTAGAAGTATGAAAGGGAATAGGACACAACTATAGGGACAAATCAACACCATAACACCACATGGATTATTTTTGGATTACAAGAGGAAAAATGTAACTTTACGTAAAGCGATTAGTCTGTCACTACTCTAACTAGTAAGGTACCTAATGCTGGGACACATATATGTCTCCTGACGTGATGTAATTCAAAGTTTTAGACATTAGCTATAATAAATTTCTGCCAAAACTGTTTGACTTGTTAAGATGTTTTCTGTAACATCTAGATCATAGGGAAGGTTAACATGCTGGACATTTTTTTTTTTTTCTGTGGTACACGAGCCTCCCACTGCCGCAGCCTCTCCCATTGCGGAGCACAGGCTCCGGACGTGCAGGCCCAGCGGCCATGGCTCACGGGCCCAGCTGCTCCACGGCACGCGGGATTCTCCCGGCCCAGGGCACGAACCCGCATCCCCTGAATCGGCAGGCGGACTCCCAACCACTGCGCCACCAGGGAAGCCCATGCTGGACATTTTTGTAAGAGCTGATATTACAGTTTTCAGTCGGAAATCTGCAGGGTGGGCCAACAGACTGGAAGTCAGGTAAGTTTCTATGATATAGTCTCAGAGGCAGAATTCCTTCTTATTAAGAAAACCTCACTCTTTGCTCTTAGGCCTTCATTGACTAGATAAGGTCGATTCACACTATGGAGGATAATCTGCCTTACTTAAAGGCACACGTAAATGTGAGTCATATCTAAAACATGTCTTCACACACCTAGACTAGTGTTGGCCAAACAACTGGGAACCATAGCATATCCAAACTGACAAAAAAGTAACCCATCACAGGTGTGATAATGTTTTGAATGTTTTACTTTGTTTCGTTTTTTTTGTTGTGGAAGAACATTTTTTTACAAATCTAAATTAAGGAATTCAATGACAAAATATGTTGTTGGCAATTTTCTTTGAAACAGTTCAGAAAAATGAGTGATTTTAAGTAGACTGAATATTCATATTAGATTCACTAATCGATGCAAAAGGATTATGAACATCTATGAAAAAGGATTAACAAGGTGTCCCAGGTAAATACTAATGTTAAAAAAAAAACTGTGTTAACAATATTAGTGTGAGACAAAATAGATTTTAACTTAAAAACTATATATAGAAAGGGTCACTACATATAAAGAGTCTGATATACTAAGATGATAACAATGCTCAACTTTGAAGTATCGAATAAAAATAGCCTCAAGTATATATAAAGAAAAATTGAAAGAATTACAAAATGGAATAGACAAATTCACTGTCTATTGTCTAGGAAGAATATTTCAGCACATTTCTTAGACTTATTTGTAGAACCATGGCAAAAACTGATAAATATAAGGATGAGATAAGCACCAAAATTACAGGCTTGATTTATTAGATTTTTCACTATTCTGTTCATTTTGAAGTTTCTGTTAGAAGATGGCTACATGTGATATTTGAGGATAGTTTCAGACATACTATTTTGTTTAGATATTCTATTATTAGAAATGTAGCTGGGATATACATTTATCTTAGAATAAATAACTGTCACATTAAAATCGCTATTTCTGCTTATCTCCTAAGAGGTAAATAAGCTTCAAAATGAGGTTCAGTATATGAAATGGTTTCATATACTTTATGAGAACTTTGGAAGAACATTTTTAGACTAAAATAATTTTCCTGATGCTACATTTTTAAAACTTTATTTTAAAATTATTTCTTCTCTCTTCTGTAGAAATATGTATTAGATCATTATATTAAGTATTTTAACTTTAGTTTGAATTGCCAAATCATATTAAAATTTATTTGAGGTATAAAATGCCAACTGGGAAGAGTCTTTGCAGGATATATTTGAGTGTTCGACATCTCTGTAAGGATCTGCAGGAGAAATCAGTAACACTCAAGACTCTGCTAATCCTAAGGAACCTAGAAAATTACTAGATATTTTGGGTTTTATATGACTTCTAAATAAATGGTTTATATATAATTTTTAATAGTACTTAATTCATTCATCTAGTAAGGATCAAACTGGGTGTTGGAATACTGAGAGTGGGCATTCTAATTATTTCTAACTCTTTCACATGCTTTTAATATGTTTTGTTTTCCAATGAAATAAAGCATCATCATGTACCTAATGTATTTTCCCACAGAATATACATTACTAGGGACTTCCTTTTATTCATCCTGATTCTGAGAGTCACTCTACCCTTTAGAACTGCAATGGCCATAAAGAGATGTAAATTTGCATAAAGAAGCTATGTGTGTATGTGTATGTGAGTATATGTGTGTGAGTTTAAAAACATTTTATCTGTGAAAAAAAGGCCACTTTAGTATATTTTCTTTGGTTTATTAAAATGTAAATTTCTTGCATGATGATACTGGTAAAGATGTAATGTATTCTCTCTATAGCACCATAGATTCCTGGGAGAATACATGGATTGTCAATGTATGTTGATTATTTTCAATATATCATTTTTGTCAAGAACTTTGCATTTTCTCTTGCTTTGAAATACATATGTTTCCAAGGATGTAAAAACCAGATATTACTCACTGACTTCTACTTCAATTATGGGTATTGGACAAGAACATAGAAAATGGCTCAATGTGTTTTTGCAATTCCTCAAAGAATATGAAGTTACATTATGAAATCATATTAGATTGTATTTTAATTCAATTAAGAGCTTTCACTGTGTTCATACAATTGGAAGACACTACAAAAGAGGAAAGGTGAACAAAGTATCATTACTGTCAAGGATGTCTAGAGGGGAAGATGGATACACATAAATCTACAGAGAATGCAATAACAGTAATCAATAAGTTACTCAATGAGTACATAAAAAGCAGACGTTAAGTTGATATAGAGAACCAGAAAATATTATGGAGAAGGGTTTCTATTAAAATTTTGGATATAAAGCATAACTACCTTCATCTTTACATATACACTTGATAAATAGGAGATTAATATTCTGGGATTTTTCTAGTGAACAGAACCACAAGTTATTGAAGTTGAATGTGTTTATTTCCATCCTTTAATTAGCATCTAACTTTTCTCATTTTCACACATAAATCATTCTAATCAAAGTAAATGCTTTATTTAGTCAAATCTCAAGCAGAGGAGTTTTTTCTCTTACTGACATTCTGCTCTTTCCCTCAGACTCAGGTAATGACAAGGTGCTACAGCCAAAGATATATCCTAAAATTTGTTAGTATAGTTGTGAATGGTAAGCTTTCAATATTCTACAGCTGCAATACACATTAGGTTTCAAAATTCTGAAACTGGGCTAAAGACATTTTCTGCTTCTAAATAAGAGAGCTATAGCCAAAGTTGTTATAGTTCATATGGTTTTTATGTTTCCAACCTTGTGGAAATAGAACATAACTTTTTTCTATTTGCAATATCTATCTATCTACCTTTATTTTTTTTAAATTGAATCTTATAAGAGAATAAAAATGAGGCCAAATGTGTCATAGAAATAGAAAACATATGTCTCTGTATTTCCCAGATTAAATGGAAGGGAGGTTTGCAGTGATGTTTGATTCAATGTGAGTTACTTAATAACACATAAAAAACAAGTACACAATAAAATACAAAGTAATAACTCTCATGAATAAAATTAGATTTTTTGAAAAGTAGTTATTAATTCTTAAATTTGTGAGTTTATCTTGTAATAGTCCAAGTTCATTACTGTACATCTCCGAGGATTACTGGATTCTCTTTTTAAAAAATATTTGGCAATACAGAGGACTGAGCTAACTCACATGAGCAAATCTTGAATGCCTGCCCCCACCTCCATAGGAAAATTATAGAATACATAGTAATTTAGAAATAGCTATGTGAGTTTACAAAAACAAGCAACTTTCATGTTAAAGAATTGAGGACAATAATGAAAGCCAAAATGGCAAGCTTGAGCTGATACTTTGGAAGCCTCTGTGAATTTTAGGCCTGGAGGGGAATGTAATGGACCAGGAGATTCCAGGAGTTCACGCTTGATGAGACTCCAGGAGCTGCCTTCTATTGTATGATGCACATTAGAACTATTCTTCTCAGTGACCAAGAAAAACGGCATGTGTCTGCAGCTTTGCATGAGGAGAAATGTTGCTTTCAAGCTAGACAATGTGAGGCATGGGTGTGGGGGTAAAAATGTACTTTACTAACAGGAGGAGAGGATTCCAAGCTAAGATATTAAACTAAACACCAGTTTAAGACTACTGAAACCCAGATGTCTCCTTCAGCACCAAAGCATACTTTCTTCATACAGAGATATTCATAATCTCTTCTGAGGAGGAGTTCACAACAGTAAATTACTGTGTCATAAATTCTATCACCATGAGAAAAACTCTGAAAATCCAACAAAAAGTAGTATACATCCTGGAGAAACACAGTTCAGAAAGACATCAGTAAATGTTTTTTCTTAAAAGTCTTAAAGCTATATTAAAGAAACTAGAAATCATGATAAATAATAAGCAGCATAAAAAAAGAACAGGTAAATTTGAAAAAGAGCAAACTAGAATGCTAGAAAAGTATAGTCATTGTTATTTCAAAACATTGATTAAGGCTTCCCTGGTGGCGCAGTGGTTGAGAATCTGCCTGCTAATGCAGGGGACACAGGTTCGAGCCCTGGTCTGGGAGGATCCCACATGCCGCGGAGCAACTAGGCCCATGAGCCACAACTACTGAGCCTGCGCATCTGGAGCCTGTGCTCCGCAACAAGAGAGGCTGCCATAGTGAGAGGCCCGTGCACTGCGATGAAGAGTGGCCCCCGCTTGCCACAACTAGAGAAAGCCCTCGCAAAGAAACAAAGACCCAACACAGCAAAAATAAATAAATTAATAAAACTCCTACCCCCAACATCTTCTTAAACAAAATAAAACAAAAAAAACATTGATTAGATAGAGTACTCTGTAGAGTTGAAGAAAAACCATGTAAACTAGAAAAGAAACTGAGGAAATACATAAAATACAGAACAGAAATACAAGTGACATGAAATATATGAAAAACTGTTTTAGGCATGAGAGATAAAAGGTTCTGATGCATTTTAATAGGAGTGTCAGAAGAAAACAGTAGGATAAATAGAGATGTAATTTTGCAATGGAAAAATGGTTGAGAATTCTCAAGAATTAAGAAAAGACACGATTATTCTGACTAAAATATCATATACTTCTAAAAAGAACAACTCTTCATTTAAACATATTGTAAAAATTGCGGAAAAAATATTTCATGTGTACTTTATTTTGATAAAAGTAGTTCAATAAGAATATAAATGGACAAGAATCTTTAATGTGCCTAATAACATTTTGAACTATATAAAAATCTGATATGAATTAATTTTAAAAAGACTAAAACAATGACATTCCTTTTTTATTGTTTTACATCTTTACTGGAGTATAATTGCTTTACAATGTTGTGTTTCTGCTCTACAACAAACTGAATCAGCTATATGCATACAAATATCCCCATATCCCCTCCCTCTTGTGCCTCCTTCCCACACGCCCTATCCCACCCCTCTACGAGGTCACAAAGCACTGAGCTGATCTCCCTGTGCTATGCAGGTGCTTCCCACTAGCTATCTATTTTACATTTGGTATTTGGTAGTGTATATATGTCAATGCTACTCTCTTACTTCATCCCATCTTCCCCTCCCCCACCTTGTGTCCTCAAGTCCATTCTCTACATCTGTGTCTTGATTCCTGTCCTGTCCCTAGGTTCATCAGAACTTTTTTTTTTTTAGATTCCATATATATGTGTTAGCATATGGTATTTGTTTTTCTCTTTCTGACTTACTTCACTCTGTATGACAGACTCTAGGTCCATCCATCTCACTACAAATAACTCAATTTTGTTTCTTTTTATTGCTCAGTAATATTCCATTGTATACATGTGTCACATCTTCTTTATCCATTCACCTGTTGATGAACACTTAGGTTGCTTCCATGTCCTGGGGGGGCTATTGTAAATAGTTCTGCAGTGAACATTGTGGTACATGTCCCTTTTTGAATTATGGTTTTCTCAGGGTATATGCCCAGTAGTAGGATTGCTGGGTCATATGGTAGTTCTATTTTTAGTTTTTTAAGGAACCTCCAGTTCTGTCAGCAATGGTCAGATTAAAAAGGCCAGATTGGGGGCTTCCCTAGTGGTGCAGTGGTTGAGAGTCTGCCTGCCGATGCAGGGGACACGGGTTCATGCCTCGGTCCGGGATAATCCCACATGCCGTGGAGTGGCTGGGCCCGTGAGCCATGGCTGCTGAGCCTGCGTGTCCGGAGCCTGTGCTCCACAACGGGAGAGGCCACAACAGTGAGAGGCCCGTGTACCGCAAAAAAAAAAAAAAAAAGGCCAGACTGGGAGTTTGGGATTGACATGTACACACTGTTATATTTCAAACAGATAACCAACAATGACCTACTGTTATAAAAAAAAATGCTACTCCCCAGCCAAAAAAAAAAAAAAAAATTTAAATAAATAAATTTAAAAAAGGCTAAAAGAAAAAAAAGGTACTGATAATTTGAATATCACAATTGATAAGCTTGATATGTACACCTTAGCTTGTGGTGGTTATATGTTGTGGGCTTGTGGGTTTAGGTGTGTATGTTTACAGAGAGAGAAATAGAAGAGGAGGGAGAGAGAAGAGAAAGAGGAAGAGAGAGAGAATGAAAAGAGAATTTTGTGTCTAACATACTAACAATACACTTCATCAAATGTAAAGAGAAGAGTCACTAACACTGACTGTGCATTACGATAAAAGCTTTTCAATAGATTTAAAAATTTGGAAAATAACATCACTTTATTTGACCATATTCAGGTTAATAAAAATTATTTTTAAAGATTAAAAAGAAAAATAACTAAAACTGTCTACGTGAAAAAATTGAAGCACATTTATAAAACTCAGATTTAGTATAATATTAAAATCAAAATCATAAGTAATTTAGAAAAGTATAAGAGTATATTATAATTTGAAAATTGTGAGATGCAAACAGACCTGTACTCAGAGTAAAATTTTTATTCAAAGTATATTTTGTACCAGGAATAAGGTACAAAATAAATAAAGCATATAATCGTTGATGAAAAATAATAAAATTAATCCAGGGAAAGTTAAAAAATAAATTAAAGCATATGTTTATAAGATGACAAAATTAATATATTCTTACAATTTAAACAAGAAATACAGAGATAAAAAGTAGGAAGACATAACTATAAATAGAGAAGATGTTTAAATCATTATCAGAAAATTCAACATATAATTTTATGTGCATATATTTAAGAATCTAAATGATATGGATTATGTTGCAAAATACTAATTATCTAAACTGTGTTAGGAAGAGAAAAAACAACTAAAATATAATAAATACGTTAATGGATTAGTTGAATAAATTTTAAAAGAACCTAAAGAAAAAAAAAACAATGTTACATATTCTTCATAGAAACATGTCAAGAAATTAAAGATTTTTTATATACAAATATCTAGAACATAGAAAAATGTCACACTTCCTCATTTATCCTCTTACCATAACACCCATAAAAAAAAAGCTATGTAAATATTAGTTTCTTTCTAATCTTGCATCTAAATATAAAGGCATTATCCTAAATAAAATATTACCAAATGAAAATCAGTGGTTTACAGAAATAGTAGTATGGCTTGCATTGTTAGAATAACACCAGTGTCATTCATGTAATTTAATTATAGCACAAATAAGGATACATGATAGTATAATTAAATTAAAAATGTTTAAGGAAGAAAATAATATGATGATTTTAATAGTTAAAGAAATAATTATTAATTCATCAATGAAATAAAATATAAGGCCTTAAGAAGCTAGAAAGTTTTAGAAAATTCCTTCCTGGATAAAGAATATCTATCAGCACATAGATTAGATATCACACTATGTGATAAAATATCAAAACCAGTCCTATTAAATATAATATACAATTAAGACTGTTGTTACTGTATCACATCATACAGGAGGTTCTTGCCAAGGTTAATGAAACATGGAAAATACTAGAAAGGGCACAATTGTTATCACTTTGCAGACAATACAATTGTTTCCTAGGACAATCAACTCTAAAAAATTTTAAACTATTGAGATGATTCAACAACCTGGCTACATACAAAATAAAATTTAAAAGCAACAGCTTTTTAATATACCAAAGACAACCAGCCTAGTAAGAAACATACAAGATCTGCATTAAAATGAGGATTTTATAAGAAATTAAAAAGCTAATTCTAAACTTCTCCCTCTAATAGAGGGAGAAAATGTACAGTAATGTAAAAATATAGATTTATAAGAGAATCACAATTTATCCTATCAGATATCAAACATATTACATAGAAATAGCAATTAAAATGTGTACTTTAGATACAGGTAAAAATGTTAGGTCAAAGATCAATAAGTGTATGGAAACTAACTTCTATTTGTACAGGGTAATTTAGTTTTTGATAAATTTAGCTTTGTAATTGAGAGTGAATTGAGTGGATTATTCAATAAGTGACCTAAAGTAATTTGACAGCTACATGAATAGAGAACCTCATGTCATGCACAAATATTTACTACACATTTCTTAAATAAGTTTAAAATATTTTAAAATAACTTTCTAAAATATTCAAAGAAAATATGAGAATTTTCTCTTTCTTTTGCTGTGAGGAAGATATTTCAATTTAGAAGGAAATTGACAAGTGTATCCTTATAAGACAAAACAAACAAACCTTTATAAACATAGAAACAAACAAAAATCTTTAAAAAAATCATTAAAAATATAAAATTCAGTTGAAATGTTGGGATAAAACAATAAAGAATTAATAAACAAAATACTTAAAGAGCTCTTAAAAACAATTTTAAAAAGACAACTATATAGGAAAAATAGGCAAAGGATATAAAGGAAGATTAAGGAAAAAATTCTGAAAAACATCTAAATTATACTCAATCTCAGTAGCAATTAAAGAAATGAGAATTAAAAGCAATTAGTTATTTTTCACATAGGAGATTGTCTAAAAGATTAAGAAAATTATACTCCCAGTATAAGCAAAAATTCAGGGAAATGAGAGTTCTTCATATAGCAGGAAACTAAAAAGTGGTGAAATATGTTTAGAAAACTTTTTGGTTGAATTTTCTAACGTTTAAATGTTAATTCCTTTGATCAATTAATTCTGCTTTTAAAGATGTCTCCTAAACTAATATGTAAAAATAACCCCAAATAGTTTAGGTGGTTGGTACAAAATTATTTTTAATGAAAAAAATTGAATCAATTTAAACAGCCATCTATACGAGAGTAGTAAAATGCATTTTTATATGCATATGTCATAGAAATCTAAGTATCAGTAAGAAGGATATAGTAATCTGTATATATAATGTTATGAATATTTTTATGCATAGTGTTAGAAGAAAAAAGATCACAAAGCATTCTATTTTTTTAAAAAATATGGTCTACACAAGAATACACTTGACAAAATACTGAGTATGGTTGCCTCTTGGGTGAGGACAGGAATATTCAAGGGAAAAATCATTTTATATATTTTACATTGTTAGGAAAAAATGTATTCGCTGGTATTTGTGCTATAAAAATGAAACAGCAAAAAAGGTATATAACTTTGCCATTCATTTAAATCACTGCTTGTAAAGACAACATGAACTAATCCTACTTTTATTTCCTATTATTCTACAAACTTGAAAATACTTTTAAAAAGTAGAGCAAGATTTTTCCAGATACTAAGACAATGTAGAATCAATATTAACCACAAAAAATTAAGCAGCATTTAATCAATAAATTCAGTCTCTCTAGTGATCAGTGTGGATGGAAAAGTCATGTGCCACAACTATTGAAGCCCGTGTGTCTACAACCCATGCTCTGCAACAAGAGAAGCCACCACAATGAGAAGGCTGCGCACCACACCGAAGAGTAGCTCCCGCTTGCCTCAACTAGAGAAAGCCACGCACAGCAATGAAGAACCAAAGCAACCAAAAATAAATAAATAAATTTTTTTTTAAAAAAAGGATTATGAGAGAAAGGAGGCTTCGAGTTAGAGAAAAAAAATACTCCTAAGTAAAATCTTACATAAGAACATCAGTTGCGGTTTTATACGTTATTTCCTTTGAAACCAATGATATTTATAAGTAGTTAGAAGAACATGAATATTAAATTTATAAAATGTAGCTTGTTAACTTTGTAAACAACTCTGAATGTATGAATTCAGTGGTTGGTATCATGGGGTCTTGCATTTAAGCACATTATTTTGAACTACATTTAAGCAGGTTCTTTAGAAGCACTGTGTAAACTTCTAGCATATGGAAATTCTCTCCGACAAGACAGTCAAATGAAATGTCAAACTATCTATAGATGGTCTTAAGAAATCTAGAAAGGAGAAAGTGACAAAATAAGGCCAAATATACATGAACCAGATTTTAAAAATAGAGGAAAAGATGCAATAGAAAACTCTTGGTCAGTGGTTTTAAACTATGATTCACAGACTCCTCAAGGGGGTCTGTGAATAAAACCGTGCATATTAACCTAAAATAAACATGATCATCAAAATTTCTAGTAGGAAACTTTATACAACTAGATATGTGCAACTGTATGTTTCATCTTGCGGTTATTCATTTCCTAAGATATCTATCAAACTTAACATCATCAGGTAATTAAATCATGGAATTTGAACATTTGCAGATAGTAACAATCAATTGAACATTCACTGTGCCCCTTTGGGGGGATAAAAGTACCTTTCTCATTTGTTGTAGATCAAGTAATTAGATATGGTAATATATTAAATACAATAATTCCTTTGCTGAAATATCTTATTTAAATTGTTTGAATGATTATGGATCGCATTTCAATGATCTTATAAGAAAGTGATAGTGAGGGTCATGATTTGAGAATTCCATAAAAAACTAGTTGCCAGCCATGAATCTAGGTGAAAAGTATGAAATATAATCATACTTACAGGCAAAGAGAAGAGTAAAGCTACTTCTTATACCAAGTTTCTATTTGAGTGAAAGAAACCAAAGAACTTAGCATGATTATATTTGATTAATAATTCATAGTTATAAAGTGCTTTCACACATTTAATCTTGTTTGATCTGAACAAGGTTTTGAGGAAGGCAGGGCTTATTGGCCCAGAGTACCAACAAGGAAACTGGATCAGAAATGTCAAACAATCTGTCCAAAGTCATGGTACTAGGAAGTGGTGAAACCAGAATAGCACTCATACGTCCTGACACTTAATCTCTTGTCTCCCAGCTGTTTGTGTTGTGCAGACTTGATGAAGACAGGCACTGGGAACAGTGCAAGAGTAGTTATGATGAGTGAAAACTCACTTTTACTTCTCTCTTCTATCTGTTCATATATCAAATGTGAAGGTCTACTAAGGTGTAACAAGATGTTAAAACGAGACTCAGTTTTGGTGTTGTTGAACTGCCAAGAAAATAGGTACCAACTACTCTCTCACTGCCAAGCAAGGTGATAAATAACAATGTGATGACAAAACAAGTATCCAAAAAACAGTTTTATGTCTCCTAATAACCTGCTCTCATAAAGGATTTACATCAGGTGAAGTGAAAGAGGTCAGGAGGTTTGCTGGCTTGTTGGTTGGAGAAAATTGTGTTTAAGAGAGTTGATGGAGGCTATAACAGTTTCTCTGTAATCCTGAATATGTCAGAAAACACAAATAGTCCAGGGTGGAGAGGAGTGAATGATGACGAGAGAGAATGCAACCACACATTCATTCTCCCATTGCTGGGTTGATTTGGGGCGGGGGGGAAAGAAGTTATAAGTTTGAAGGAAGTTTAGTGTTTTGATTATTATCCTGGGGTGTGTGTCTGTGTGTGTGAAGTACGAAGTACTCAGAGGATTCGTTTTTAAATCCGAGAATGACTAGCAAAGTTTTAAAAACCTCTCACTACTTTTCTTTTTAAGACATGTATTTAATAGATTTTATTTTTTAGAGCAGTTTTACTTTCACAGCAAAACTGAGCAGAAAGTACAAAGTTCCCATTTACCCATTCTCCATATGTCGTATCTTTTAATCTGCCTTTTGTTCTCTTATTATTTTGTTTTATTTGGGGGGGGGGATGGTTTTCCCTCATGCTTTATAGTGGGTAAAAGGAAACCGTGGAGTGTATTTGAACAGGTAGATGTTTGTTGCAGGTGGTTGTGGGAAAATGAAGTTTCTTTCTGACAACATCTTATGAACTTTGAGCTCAAGGCAATGTTAATGAACATTTCACATTGTTCAAAGCAGAAATCTCAAATCTGCTTTCCCCCAGAAAAAAAGGATCATTTTCTCCTTTAGCCTCTTCCATCATTATTACTGATCCAGTTTCTCAGGCCATACCTGAAAAGGTATACAGAAGCACATACCTTTACTCCTTATTTTCAACACCTCACGTTAGCAGAAAGTCATGTGGTCATATATAATTGGAAACGTCACTTCTCACCACCTAAGTCACTGCCGCCCTATTCTGAGGCCTCTCATCACTGTCCAGCTACTGGAATAGGCTTCTCCCTGGAATCCCTCTTTCAACTCCTGTCCTGCTAGAGCCCTTTTCTGTAAATCAACCGAAGTTATCAGTTAAAGCACAAACCACATCACAGCACGACCTCAGTTAAAATTCTCGAACTGTTTTTTAATTTACTTCATTAATTCCAAATTTTTTTCCATTGCTTACAACTTCCTACATGATCTTTGTCCCTCTCTCTGACCTCGTTTCTAATCCTGCCCTTCACACCCACTATGTAGCCACAGTGGCCTCCTCCCTGTTCCTTTGGCAGACCAAACCCATTCCTTCCTCAGGGACTTTCCATTTGCTATTTTTCTCTGCCGGGTTTTGTTTTTCCAAGATATTCTAATTGTTGGCTGCTATTCACATCTCTGTGCAAATGTCATCTGCTTAAAGGGAGCTGCTTTGACCATCCTCTTCAATAGCTTTTCTTTATCCACTTAAAGTGTTCCCTTCACAGCACTTGCCATTGTCTCAAGACTTATTTTTTTAAAATGTATATGTTGAGAGCAACACCCAGCTCTACCCACCACCAGTCCCTCCCATCAGGAAACTTGCATAAGCCTCTTAGATAGCCTAATCCACCAGAGGGCAGACAGCAGAAGCAGGGAGAACTACAATCCTGCAAACTGTGAAACAAAAACCACATTCACAGAAAGACAGACAAGATGAAAAGGCAGAGGGCTATGTACCAGATGAAGGAACAAGATAAAACCCCAGAAAAACAACTAAATGAAGTGGAGATAGGCAGCCTTCCAGAAAAAGAATTCAGAATAATGATAGGGAAGATGATCCAGGACCTCAGAAAAAGAATGGCGGCAAAGATCAAGAAGATGCAGGAAATGTTTAACAAAGACCTGGAAAAATTAAAGAACAAACAAACAGAGATGAACAATACAATAACTGAAGTGAAAACTACACCAGAAGGAATCAATAGCAGAATAACTGAGGCAGAAGAATGGATAAGTGACCTGGAAGACAGAATGGTGGAATTCACTGCTGCAGTACAGAATAAAGAAAAAAGAATGAAAGGAAATGAAGACAGTCTAAGAGACCTCTGGGACAACATTAAATGCAACAACATTCGCATTATAGGGGTCCCAGAAGGAGAAGAGAGAGAAAGGACCCGAGAAAATATTTGAAGAGATGATAGTCTAAAACTTCCCTAACATGGAAAAGGAAAACTTCCCTAACATGGAAAAGGAAAACTTCCCTAACATGGAAAAGGATCCAAGTCCAGAAAGCACAGAGAGTCCCATACAGGATAAACCCAAGGGGGAACACATTGAGACACATAGTAATCAAACAGGCAAAAATTAAAGACAAAGAAAAATTATTGAAAGCAGCAAGGGAAAAACAACAAATAACATACAAGGGAACTCCCATAAGGTTGACAGCTCATGTCTCAGCAGAAACTCTACAAGCCAGAAGGGAGTGGCATGACATTTTTTTTTTTTTTTTTCTTTAGCAGTATGCAGGCCTTTCATCGTTGTGGCCTCTCCTGTTGCGGAGCACAGGCTCTGGACGCGCAGGCTCAGCGGCCATGGCTCACAGGCCTAGCCACTCCGCGGCATGTGGGATCTTCCCGGATTGGGGCATGAACCCATGTCCCCTGCATCGGCAGGCAGACTCTCAACCACTGCACCACCAGGGAAGCCTGGCATGACATATTTAAAGTGATGAAAGGGAAGAACCTACAACCAAGATTACTCTACCTGGCAAAGATCTCATTCAGATTCGACGGAGAAATCAAAAGCTTTACAGACAAGCAAAAGCTAAGAGAATTCAGCACCACCAAACCAGCTCTACAACAAATGCTAAAGGAACTTCTCTAAGTGGGAAACACAGGAGAAGAAAAGGACCTACAAAACAAACCCAAAATAATTAAGAAAATGGTAATAGGAACATACATATTGATAATTACCTTAAACATGAATGGATTAAATGCTCCAACCGAAAGACACAGGCTTGCTGAATGGAAACAAAAATAAGACACACATATATGCTGTCTACAAGAGACCCACTTCAGACCTAGGGACACATACAGACTGAAAGTGAGGGTTTGGAAAAAGATATTCCATGAAAATGGAAATCAAAAGAAAGCTGGAGTAGCAATACTCATATCAGACAAAATAGATTTTAAAATAAAGAATGTTACAAGAGACAAGGAAGGACACTGCATAATGATCAAGGGATCAATCCAAGAAAAAGACATAACAATTATAAATATATATGCACCCAATATACAAGCACCTCAATACATAAGGCAACTGCTAACAGCTATAAAAGAGGAAATCGACAGAAACACAATAATACTGGGGGACTTTAACACCTCACTTATACCAATGGACCGATCATCCAAACAGAAAATTAATAAGGAAACACAAGCTTTAAATGACACAAAAGACCAGATAGACTTAGTTGATATTTATAGGACATTCCATCCCAGAACAGCAGATTACACTTCCTTCTCAAGTGCACAAGGAACATTCTCCAGAACTGATCACATCTTGGGTCACAAAATAAGCCTCAGTAAATTTAAGAAAATTGAAATAATATCAACCATCTTTTCTGACCACAATGCTAGGAGATTAGAAATGAATTACAGGAAAAAAACGTAAAAAACACAAACACATGGAGGGTAAACAATACGTTACCAAATAACCAAGAAATCACTGAAGAAATCAAAGAGGAAATAAAAAAAATACCTAGAGACAAATGACAATGGAAACACAAAGATCCAAAACCTATGGGATGCAGCAAAATCAGTTATAAGAGGGAAGTTTATAGCAATACAATCCTACCTCAAGAAACAACAAACATCTTAAATAAACAATCTAATCTTACACCTAAAAGAAATGGAGAAAGAAGAAAAAACAAAACCCAAAGTTAGTAGAAGGAAAGAAATCATAAAGATCAGAGCAGAAATAAATGGAATAGTAAGAAAGAAAACAATAGCAAAGATCAATAAACCTAAAAGCTGGTTCTTTGAGAAGATAAACAAAATTGATAAACCATTAGCCAGACTCATCAAGAAAAAGAGGGAGAGGACTCAAATCATTAAAATTAGAAATGAAAAAGGAGAAGTTACAACAGACACTGCAGAAATACAAAGCATCCTAAGAGACTACTACAAGGAACTCTATGCCAATAAAATGGACAACCTGGAAGAAATGGACAAATTCTTAGAAAGGTATAACCTTCCAAGATGGAAACAGGAAGAAATAGAAAATATGAACAGACCAAACACAAGTAATGAAATTTTAACTGTGATTAAAAATCTTCCAACAAACCAAAGTCCAGGACCAGATGGCTTCACAGGTGAATTCTATCAAACATTTAGAGAATAGCTAACACCCATGCTTCTCAAACTCTTCCAAAAAACTGCAGAGGAAGGAACACTCCCAAAACCATTCTATGAGGCCACCATCACCCTGACACCAAAACCAGACAAAGATACTACAAAAAAGACAATTACAGAGCAATATCACTGATGAATATAGATGCAAAAATCCTCAAGAAAATACTAGCAAACAGAATCCAACAACACATTAAAAGAATCATACACCACGATCAAGTGGAATTTATCTCAGGGATGCAAGGATTCTTCAATATATGCAAATGAATCAAGGTGATACACCACATTAACAAACTGAAGAAGAAAAATGATATAATCATCTCAATAGATGCAGAAAAAGCTTTTGACAAAATCCAACACCCATTTATGATAAAAACTCTCCAGAAAGCGGGCATAGAGGGAACCTACATCAACATAATAAAGGCCATACACAACAAACCCACAGCAAACATCATTCTCAATGGTGAAAAACTGAAAGCATTTCCTCTAAGATCAGGAACGAGACAAGAATGTCCACTCTCACCACTATTATTCAACATGGTTTTGGAGTCCTAGCCATGGCAATCACAGAAGAAAAAGAAATAAAAGGAATACAAATTGGAAAAGAAGAAGTAAAACAGTCACTGTTTGCAGATGACATGATACTATACATAGAGAATCCTAAAGATGCCACGAGAAAACTACTAGAGCTAATCAATGAATTTGGTAAAGTAGCAGGACACAAAATTAATGCACAGAAATCTCTGGCATTCCTATACACTAATGATGAAAAATCTGAGAGAGAAATTAAGGAAACACTCCCATTTACCACTGCAACAAAAAGAATAACATACCTAGGAATAAACCTACCTAAGGAGACAAAAGACCTGTATGCAGAAAACTATAAGACACTGATGAAAGAAATTAAAGATGATACGAACAGATGGAGAGACATACAATGATCTTGCATTGAAAGAATCAATATTGTGAAAATGACTATACTACCCAAAGCAATCTACAGATTCAATGCAATCCCTATCAAATTACCAATGGCATTTTTTAGAGAACTAGAACAAAAAATCTAAAAATTTTTATGGAGACACAAGAGACCCCAAATAGCCAAAGCAGTTTTGAAGGAAAAAAACGGAGCTGGAGGAATCAGGCTCCCAGACTTCAGACTATACTACAAAGCTACAGTAATCAAGACAATATGGTACTGGCACAAAACAGAAATAGAGATCAAAGGAACAGGATAGAAAGCCCAGAGATAAACCCACACACCTATGGTCAACTAATCTATGACAAAGGAGGCAAAGATATACAATGGAGAAAAGACAGTCTCTTCAATAAGTGGTGCTGGGAGAACTGGACAGCTACATGTAAAAGAATGAAATTAGAACACTCCCTAACACCATACACAAAAAGAAACTCAAAATGGATTAGAGACCTAAATGTAAGGCCAGACACTATAAAATTCTTAGATGAAAACATAGGAAGAACACTCTTTGACATAAATCTGAGCAAGATATTTTTTGATCCACCTCCTCGAGTAATGGCCATAAAAAAGAAAATAAACAATGGGACCTAATCAAACTTAAAAGTTTTTGCACAACAAAGGAAACTACAAACAAGACAATAAGACAACCCTCAGAATGGGAGAAAATATTTGCAAACGAATCAACAGACAAAGGATTAATCTCCAAAATATAAACAGCTCATGCAGCTCAATATTAAAAAGATAAACAACCCAATCCAAAATTGGGCAAAACACCTAGACATTTCTCCAAAGAAGACATACAGATGGCCAAGAAGCACATGAAAAGCTGCTCAACATCACTAATTATTAGAGAAATGCAAATCAAAACTACAATGAGGTATCACCTCATACCCGTTAGAATGGGCATTATCAGAAAATCTACAAACAACAAATGCTGGAGAGAGTGTGGAGAAAAGGGAACCCTCTTGCACTGTTGGTGGGAATGTAAACTGATACAGCCACTATGGAGAACAGTATGGAGCTTCTTTAAAAAACTAAAAATAGAATTACTATATGACCCAGCAATCCCACTACTGGGCATATACCCAGAGAAAACCATAATTCAAAAAGACACATGCACCCCAGTGTTCACTGCAGCACTGTTTACAATAGCCAAGACATGGAAGCAACCTAAATGCCCATTGACAGATGAATGGATAAAGAAGATGTGGTACATATATACAATGGAATATTAGCCATAAAAAGGAATGAAATTGGGTCATTTGTAGAGATGTGGATGGATCTAGAGACCGTCATACAGAGTGAAGTAAGTCAGAAAGGGAAAAAATATATCGTATATTAATGCATATATGAGGAACCTAGAAAAATGGTGCAGATGAACCGGTTTGCAGGGCAGAAATTGAGACACAGATGCAGAGAACAAACGTATGGACACCAAGTGGGGATGTGGCGGGGGGAGGGGTGGTGGTGTGATGAATAGGGCGATTGGGATTGACATATATACACCAATATGTATAAAATGGATAACTAATAAGAACATGCTGTATTTAAAAAAATGTATATGTTTGCATATAATGTCACTTCCACACTAGAATGCAAGTTCTGTGAAGGCAGGAACTTTTTAACTGATGGGTCTTCAGTGTCCAGAACAAAGCCTGGCTTAGAGTTTAAGAGTCAAAAACCAGGTTTTTGTTTTTAAAAGAATGACTAATGATAAGTAGTGATTTTTGAAGTCATATTGAGTCAAATTAGAATTTTAACATATCCAAGGAAATCTTAACAAGACATTGGATTATAACTACACAAAGTAACTAATTTTCCTAGAGTTGGTGCTTCATTTTCTACAAAAATTACAACTAAGTTATTTTGGTTAATTAATGACAGAGGAAGTATTCATTAACCTTCCATTTGGCTATAAAATGTTACAAAGTTCTCAATAAATTTATTTTTTGTCTAAGGCAACAGAGGGACTCATTGGTAATTATAATTCTACATTTCTAAAATGTCATTTAGATTTGCAAAACATCTGAAATTAGACCTTCATATTCCATTGTGCTAAACAATGATATTGAGATAAACAAAGGCCTACTGTTTCTCTAAAACCTATGTCCTTGAGAACCAAAAAAAGGTTGGCAACCTTGTCATAAAGATGCCATAGAACACTTTGACAATTAAGCTACTCAGTGCTGAGAATACAGTGAAAGCTGACTGATTCAGCAGGATATACCACTCTTCCTGGAAAGAACAGGTATGACCACAGTAAGAATTGCTGCAAATCTGCTGAAGAGGACATATTTTTGGTCTTGAATGACTCCATCATCTATTGGCTCAGAGTGAGGAGATAGATAAGAAATTCAATAGTCTAGATAAAGGATAATTGTTTAGTTACATTTGGAAAACCTATACTCCTGCCAGGAAGTGAGTTACTACTTTTAGTTTTTTGTTTTTAATTTAGTTTTGGCTGCGTTGGGTCATCGTTGCTGTGTGCGGGCTTTCTCCAGTTGCGGTGAGCGGGGGTTACTCTTCATTGTGGTGCGCAGGCTTCTCGTTGCAGTGGCTTCTCTTGTTGCAGAGCACAGGCTCTAGGCACGTGGGCTTCAGTAATTGTGTCATGCGGGCTCAGTAGTTGTGGCTCATGGGCTCTACAGTGCAGGAGAGGTAGTTGTGGCAAATGGGCTTAGTTGCTCCACAGCATGTGGGATCTTCCTGGACCAGGGTTCGAACCTGTGTGCCCTGCACTGGCAGGCAGATTCTTAACCACTGCACCACCTGGGAAGCCCACTAAATTTATTTTATGTTTTTTTGAATATTTATTTACTTTTTAAACATCTTTATTGGAGTATAATTGCTTTACAATCGTGTGTTAATTTCTGTTATATAACAAAGTGAATCAGCTATACATATACACATATCCCCATATCTCCTCCCTCTTGCGTCTCCCTCCCACCCTCCTATCCCACCCCTCTAGGTGGTCACAAAGCAACAAGCTGATCTCCCAGTGCTATGCAGCTGCTTCCCACTAGCTATCTATTTTACATATGGTAGCGTATATATGTCCATGTCACTCTCTCACCTCATCCCAGTCCACCCCACCCCTTCCCAGTGTCCTCAGTCCACTCTCTATGTCTGCGTCTTTATTCCTGTCTTGCCCCTAGGTTCATCAGAACCTTTTTTTTTAAATTCCATATATATGTGTTAGCATATGGTGTTTGTTTTTCTCTTTCTGACTTACTTCACTCTGTATGACAGACTCTAGGTCCATCCACCTGACTACAAATAACTCAATTTTGTTTCTTTTTATGGCTGAGTAATATTCCATTGTATATATGTGCCACATCTTCTTTATCCATTCATCTGTTGATGGACACTTAGGTTGCTTCCATGTCCTCCCTATTGTAAATACTGTTGCAATGAACATTGTGATATATGACTCTTTTTGAATTGTGGTTTTCTCCGGGCATATGCCCAGTAGTGGGATTGCTGGGTCATATGGTAGTTCTACTTTTAGTTTGTTTGTTTTTTTAAATTTACTTTTGGCTGTGTTGGGTCTTTGTTTCTGTGTAAGGGCTTTCTCTAGTTGCGGCGAGCGGGGGCCACTCTTCATCGCGGTGCATGGGCCTCTCACTGTCGCGACCTCTCTTGTTGTGGAGCACAGGCTCCAGATGCGCAGGCTCAGTAGTTGTGGCTCACAGGCTTAGCCGCTCCGAGGCATGTGGGATCTTCCCAGACCAGGGCTCGAACCCGTGTCCCATCTCTTGTGGAGTCCTGCTTACTGCAGTACCACAGGGAACGCCATGCTGCACTGAAGGTACTTTTAGTATTTTAAGGAACCTCCATACTGCTCTCCATAGTGGCTGTATCAATTTACATTCCCACCAACAGTGCAAGAAGGTTCCCTTTTCTCCCTACACTCTTCAGCATTTATTGTTTGTAGATTTTTTTCATGATGGCCATTATGATCAGTGTGAGGTGATACCTCATTGTAGTTTTGATTTGCATTTCTCTAATGATTAGTGACGTTGAGCATTCTTTCATGTGTTTGTTGGCAATCTGTATGTCTTCTTTGGAGAAATGTCTATTTTGGTCTTCTGCCCATTTTTGGATTGGGTTGTTTGTTTTTTTTGATATTGAGCTTCATGAGCTGCTTGTAAATTTTAGAGATTAATCCTTTGTCAGTCCTTAAAGAATGGCCATGAGAAAATGTACAAGGCTGGAGTTGAACTTAATATCCCCGAACACAATATTAGTCTTGAGGCATAAATTAACAAAGAAGAAAAAGGTTTTTGTAGGATGTGGGGATGGCATAATTAGACACCTCATTGTGTCAAATGTGTGATGTCAGGGAATTAAAAGCCTCCAAGCTGCTGGAGTGTAAACTTCTAAGCAGAGTTTAGTGGAAGATGAGGTCTTGACTGGCAATCTCAGGTCAGTTCAAAAAGGCCATTACACTGTAGTTGTGATTAATGGGAGAATCAGAAAAGCCTCAACTTTGGAAATCTTGTACTCATCCACTTATAATACCATACCTAGCCAACTGTTGTCATAGACATAGTTGCACAGAAGAAGAGATTCTTAAGTTAGAGCAAAGACAGCAGAAAGAACACATAGTCATGGTTGGTAAAATAGGAGTCAACAGGGAGGGACCAAGAATCAAAGGCATAACTTCCTACTACTATTCTTTTGGTTACTAGCAAGTTGAGTTCCCCACCAAAGAAGTCCACAGTCAGCTCAAGTTTTATGAGACAGTATTTCCAGAAAACTCAATATTGGCAAATACGGACAATGCTATATTCTTTAAGCAGATGATAAAGCTCATTGAGGGCAGAGGTTGTGGATACTTTGATCACCACTGTATGACCAAAAACTATAATACCTAGCATATTATAGGTGCTCAGGAATTAGTTGTTGAATGAATGAGTGAATTAAAGACTTTCTAAAGTAAATTAGTTTGAAGTTGAAGGTCATGTAAGAGAAGAGAGAGTGTGCTCTACGGTAAGAAACAAACCATGAGTAAATTTCTGGAGGTGAGAGACAAAAACTATTGACCAAACTATGAGAGCAGTATAGTTTTAGGGACCTTGAGTATTTTAGGAGAGGGTAATATATTTAAAATAGCCTGTGTGTATGGAAGGAAGAAGACAGGTACAGTAGGGAATAGAGAAGGCTTGGGGCTGCTGTGTTAATGTGGAGGGCTCCTGGAGATAACAAGTATGGAGATGGACTAATCCTCATAAATATATGACTTTCTCCACAACACTCAGAAGTCTAGCTATGGGTTAGAGAGTTATTATCACAAATGGTTTAAACTTGTTCTAATAGTGTTTACATTATAAAATTCTAAAAAGTGATTTTCAGAAGCACTTAAATTTGAAATATAATTTTACTATCATGTGTTTCAGGTTGATCAAATTATAAAATAACTCAGTAGAAGAAGTAAAATACTTCTTTACATGTGATTTATTTAAAATAAATTTTAGGGGTAAGAAGTTTATTACTAAAGAGCTTAGCGGTTTTGTTGTACTTTTATTTTACTTATTTTTCAACTATGACTTTATTCCTTGGAATTAAAAATCTGTTTCCTTGAAAAAATTGGAAGTAGTTTTGTGTATCATAGATATACTAAATGTATCCTTGGTTATAATTACTTGGGTGCAACATTTTTGATCTTAAATACATTTATTTTATGTATTATAAAAACAGGCATAATAATAGGAAGATGTATATGAGGGTTTTATGTATTTTTTATGCAATTGTATTTGTACTTTGATAGTTTTTTTAAAAAGTTTTGTGGCTTACTCATCTCATAAGATTTAATAGTGAATTAATCATCTGTACACCACGAGAAGATGGCTTGATCAATATTAGAAATATAGTCTCTACAAGGAGAATGGTTTGATAAGTACACTTTCAATAAACCTCTTTTATGAACTGAGTCATATTTCTTAAAATGTTAAACCAATAAGCATTAGATTTGGTTTGGAATAAGAGTGACCTCAGAAGTACATCTGACCAGCCTAACCCAAAGCATGCCCATCTATACATCCATATCTATGCAATAAGCCCATCTAATACATTATTAACACAGGCTGAAAATAATAATGGACCAAGAATTAATTTTTTATGTGCAATATGAATCTTTGATCTTGTACCTCCCAAGAAGCAAATGAATGTATCCAAGCCAGAGAAGAGTTTGGAGGCAAAACTAATGATTAAAAAAAAATCTAATTTCAAATAATTTACAGGTTGAAGTCAAATTATCAAAATGGTTCAGAACAATGACTTTTAAAAATTTATAACAAATGGGACAATAAGCACAAAAGAATCATCCCATGAACACTTGTTTACTTCTTGAGTGGTTCACTACATTCAATGCTTTATTCAATCTTCTATCTTTACAGTGTCTATTTCTCAATGTTTTTCACAGAAGTAATAAAGACATTGGAAGGAAGCTCAGATATTTTCAACTAGGTAGTTGTTTGCTATTTTAAAATGAGTATTTTGCAAACACATGTCTCTCTTTTTTAGCAAAAGGAGCATGTGTGGCATACCCCAAATCACCACTGTGGAAGCATTCTTGAAACACAGTCAGATATTGCTTTCCATAATGAACTGAGAACTATCTCCATTTTCTAACAAGAACAATACACACATACACTTACATATACATGGAAAATAAAATCCCCATACACATATATACATGCTACTCTTGTAATCTTAGGCAAGCTACCATTTAACCTTTTAGAGCCTCAGTCTTCTCATTTGTAAAATATGGAGACTAATTATTACCATCTAATTTTTTAAATACATGCCATGTACTTTGCTCCATTTTCAATAAAAATTAGCTATTCTTTTTCAGTTTCACTACTGATTTTCCTGTTATAGTTGTCCTGTCATGGTAGGTTTTCTCTGACAATTCAGGAGATGAATTATGATATAACCAGACAGTGAGCTTTATGTTATCTAAAATATGACACCTATTCTTTGTTCTAATAAATGTTTCTGTGACTATTAATGAGAATATTTTACACACTTATTTTTGTGTGTTCATATATGTATTTATTTTTAAGTTGATTTTTTCTTTCCATTGGCTTATTTTTTCAGTAGTAAATTTATATGATTTACAATGCATATCTGTATGTTAATGATATTGAAATGTTGTCTGCTTCTTAAATATAATTTCCCATTCTCTTTGTTTTTATATATAATCAAAAAATTTTGTGTGGAAGCATGGGTATATTTTATGTGACCAGAACTGATTCTGTTTTCTGACAGCTTTGTCTACCATTACTGTCATACTTGGAAAGAAACTCTCCAATACAACCAAGATACTTAAAGTCTTCTATATTTTCTTCTAGTGAGTTTATTACTTCTTTTTAAATATTTAAGCCTTTATCCTCCTAAAAGTTTTTTAGTATATTTATAATATAAGTATGATAAATCATATTTTGGTGGTATAAATATGATTTTAACTTTGTTTTTAAGATTGTCAATCATTGTTATAATACCATATTAAAATTATATTTCTCATGAATTTGAAAGAGCACATTTTCTTCTAATAAGATCTTTTAATTGCATCTGATTTGTACTTTTAAAATTTATTCTTTTGCTGTACCCATGACTATGCCAGGTATATATTATTTTCATTCTGATAGGTGTTAGAATATGTCCTTTCCTAATTCTGTTTTTTGAAATGTATTTGATGCTCTGTGCCCGTTTTTAAATAAATCTTAAAGTTACTCTACTACATTTCAGTAAAACAATTTGATGATTTTAACTAACATTGCAATATATTCATAGATTTACTTGAGATAAATTAATATCTTTATAAGGTTGTAGCTTCTCAGAGGAGACAATTGATCACACTTCTCTATAAACATATTTTATAAATAGGATACTGGTTCTTCATCATTAACTAAATTTTGGAATACTTTTCTTTAAAGAAGGATACATTTTTGGCTGATGAATAGTAAGATGTTCATTATAATGCTTAATACTGGATTTAATAAATTTTCTTCCCAAATAGAAACCTGTTATAAAGCAAAAGGTTATATTATTTTTTGAGGAATATAACTGTTTCTGTACCTTTACTAAAACTAAAGTTAAATTAATAAATTAATCATAGAATTTTAAAAAGTTATTGTTAAGGAAAGAGTGAATCAATTCAGAGACACTGTTTAAAATGTCTCTCATGAATTTTTTCCAATATTAAAAATTTAAATCTTTATTCTAGGAAAAAGTATGCTAAGAGACATAGATATGTGCTATGTAAGATGTATTCTCCAGACTACTTTCTGACCATTTATTCAAGAAGTATTCTGGGTCTAGCTTTTTTAGTCTGATTGATATAAGTGATCTCACTTGTCAATGATACTTGTATTAACAAAAACGTCCCACCATTTGCCATGAGACTGTTTAAGTGAAAAGTCATAATACAAATAATTTACCAATGACTTTACCATAGAACATTTAAACACAGTCTTTTATTCATTGATTCCCAACTTACTATACAGATACATAAAAATGGGTGTGGCTTGTTCTGTTTATAAGGCTTGCAACTTCCGAACTATGCATACTTTTTCTGATTATGAGGATGACTGATGAATTTGTGTTTCCAAAAGAAATGAATTATTACATCCATGAAACTATCTGCTTTTCATTGACTGTTTTGAAATGCTTGGTCATTAAAATTTCCAGCCACAGTTTTGCTTTCTCACAGAAGTTAATTCTTAAAATTAAAAAAAAAAAGATATTCAATAATAAAGTTTGGGGATTCATATATCATTCTTCTGTAAAATGCTTTTTAAACACCTTGTCCTTGGAGATGAATTCACAAGTAGATATAACCAACTTAATCTGAAGTGTTTTAACCAATTCCAAGTTTCCTGCTTTATTGCTGTTTTAAAGGTTTTATGAAGCCGTTTGGTTGCTATAGATTTTAAATTCACAAACCACGAAGTTCCACTATAGTGAACATGTATTATCACTTCATAAAACTCATTCCGCTCCATCCTTCCAGTAGAGATATGACAAGGCTGTTTATCAGTAGGTAATAAGACAGATAATTTAACTGTACAAGCTCTAATTGGTCTAATTCACTAACTGACCTCTCACCACTTGATTCACTAGTACAATTGAGCTCTGATAAAGCCTTTAATTGTAAATTGCACACAGCTGTGAGCTGCTTCTCACGCTGGCACAAAAACACTATCATCGACTGTTTCATCTTGGCGACCTGCTAATTTGGAGCATATGTAACTGTTTTTAATGCTGAAGGCTTGACATACCACAAACAGCAGATGTTGCAGCTGCCCCTGAGACGCTTTATTTAATTCAATTACGTCTTTTGGAGATATGTAAAAAAGCCAGGCAAGATGAGAGAGGGCAGGAGAATGTTAAAAATGGAGCCCCTGGTTGAGGCCCAGGTGGCTCGATAGGCAAATGATTGGGTGAATGTCTAAATGATCTTTTTAATTGAGTAGACTGACGGCTAATCAGGGTCATGAAGTGTTATCACACTGATGAGCTGAGTGGAGCCCTGGGCTGCTCTGCAATTAATGCCGCTTTTGTGAAAGAAGAAAAAAGAAAGATAATGTATACCATCTGGCAATTGTTTATGATCAAAGCAGCAGTTTGCTGCAAATTCAAGTTAAATGCTATTCATAACATTATTTTTGCTGCTGCTGAGGGCAAGGACATGAAGCCCAGGCCTTTGTCTGACTTCTCATTCTCCTTCTCAACCAAAACATTCATTTTCTTCCATGTGTGTTATTATTAATTACTTGGCTGCTTTCTAACGTATGGCCTGAATGATTCCTTGTTTGATATGCCAATAAAAAGCCCAGCATATACTCCTTGGAATCTACTTCAACTTTCATGCCAATGTATCCGATTACAATAAAACAAAGCAACGGTTAAAGTCACAGCCAAAACCCAGAGAAAACAAGTCAGTTTTTCTTTTTGTCCTAAAAAGCTTGTCTCCTTGGCACTTCTGGGATTAAAAAGAAGGGGGGCGGAGTTCTTAACAACAGTGGCAAAATGTCTGAGTGAAGTGATTTTTTTTTTTTCCTGGCCCAAGGAGATCAGCATTTCCAAACTTTAAAGCAGAGATTATTCCAAATATCCCCAATATTTTCTCTTTATTTATCACTTAACGATTTGTGAGAAGACCATCAAAATTAATATAAGGGTATAAACTGAAAATAAAACATTGATTCACTTGCTAGCCTGAAGGCTGTTTACAGGTTTCTCAGACACAGTCACACAAAAAATAGGTGTGCTTTTCATCTCGAGTCATTGGCAAGACCAAAATAACAAATAAGCAAAAAGGGAGATTTCTAGTGAAAGCTTTGAAAAGCTCAACTATAATTTAGGAAAGGAAGAAAAGTACCATTTCTTTCAAGTGCATAAAGACAAGAGTTTTGTGTCACTCTCACTTTAAGTTATTGAAGCACACAGGGGCATACATATGCAGGAGTATAAAGCCAGAAAGTAAAAGACAGCTTAAAATCAAGGAATTAACTTTAAACCGGTAAAGTGAACTTAGAATGCAAAGACATAAATATGGTTTATGCAGCCAGATTCCATCATTTTGAACTTTTTACTCTCTTTAGATGCAGCTGAGATGAATGCTGGCCTTAACTCTATCTAGTGCCTGATCCAGAACCTACTTTTAGAAAGACGAAGGCATCACCTAGTACAATGTATCAGGCGTTTCTGGAAGCTTACTACATCCCGGGCCCTGTGCTAGGCACTGGGAATACAATGATCATAAAGGCATAGAAACTCCCCTTAATGACTTTAAAGTCTGGTGAAGGAGACAGATAACACAAGTGGAATTTACCATCAAGTGTTAGAGGCAAGTGCTGTAATTTACAGGTGGGAAACCCAACCCAGACACTGGGAGAGGTGCAGGTTGTTGCTGTTATAAAAAAACATAACATGTGATATGGCAGAAAGGTCCTCCTGGGACAAGCCCTAGTGAGGTTTAGTAAATATTTTTCTGAATAAACATGTGAATACATTTATATAAGTGTAACAAGAATGTGAGATCTGAGAAGTATTTCTACCCACAGTCCGCATCTGAAGGTGCAGAGACATATTCCCCAGAATGATGACAAAGAAGCGTATTAGTGAACATAATTACTCTACAAGTAGAATTATTACACATATGCAGGGAGTTAGTTGTCTCTTCTGTATCAATGTTGCCACCTCAAGTAGATCATGACCTTAGTGAAAGCAAGGATGATACTTCCATTTCTTCTATTTCTTCTAAAAGGATTTCCAAAATATTAACTTTGCAGACCTGTGATGAATATCTGCACAATGCCAGAGAACCTAGTTGATGGGGGAGCAGAACACTGTTTGGCTAAGTAAAGGTTTTTCTTCAAAGGAAGGGTTTTTATTTGATAATGCTCATGGAGAGGGAAAGGAAAAGGTACCAAGAAAAACTCACATAATTGTGCCAAAGTTAATTGAGACAAATCAGATCTACCATTGTAATAGAATATTTTTAGAAGATTGTCTATCCAGCTGAAATTAAACAATAACAACAGAACACATGTACACCCATACATGCATACTTACACTAAAAAATCAGAAAGTCACTTTGGTTTGAAGGAAGCATTCAAGCAACCATTTTGTATGTAAAGACGAATGAAAGCTAAATACAGTTTCCTTCCTGGAAAAGCATGCTGGACAGGCCCTGACTATTAACAGCAGAGTCCGTTCGTAGATCTCAGACACTACTTATACAACAGGATGGAAAAGAAAAAGTACTAGAATAAAGGATGTTGAGATCAGAAGTCAACTTCCAGTGTCTGGATTTACAAAAGGCTAGTTTATTTAGAATTTTCTGAGAAAATATAATTCTAATAAAAATGAACGGATCCTTATTATTTGCCAGGGATTGTGCTAAATGCTTTTTACATATACTATCGGATTTAATCTTTACAATAGCCTGTCAGATGAATGTTATTATTTCTCTACTTCTGATTCAGAAACTGGGACACAGGAAGGTCCTATAACTCAGCCAAATTTATATTTAGTAAGGAAAGGAAGGAGGATTTAAACCAACTTTTGACTCCCAAAACCCAGGTTCTTCAATGATATTCTTTAACCTCTCACTTTGGGAAAAGTTTAGGGACATGAGAATTATTCTTGAGATAAAACTGTTTTTGTTCACTTTATACTGGTCTAAATGAGTATTTTGTAAATTATTTTAATTGTGTATTTGGTAATATTCTTTAATTATAACTTTTGGTAATACTTATAGGCTAACCGTAAAATGCTTATTTACTACAGAAAAGACACTTTCTCAGGCACTAAAACTTCCAATACAAGGAAACTCAAAGATCGTCTGATCAAAGAATCTAACCCCACCAAGGGTTTAGAAAAGTAAGGTTTTTTTTCTTTTTTAAATCTTCTGTTGAGCTAATGAAATAATCGCCAAATAATTTTTAGTCTACATTTTTTCATACCATCACATAGTTATTGAATATCTGTTATGTAGTAGGTATGGAGAAACCAGGTAAATAAATAAAGCATCTTTGCCTATTCTCAAGGAGCTTCTAGGAGACAGGCGCCTGAAGTAGTAACAATGATTACAAAGTTAACCAATTTTTCCTGCTTAAACTCATTTGAAAATCTGTGGGAGATAGGTTTCTCACATGAGCAGAGCTTGCTTTTCCAGCAAAGTTCCTGAGCATTGCTAGAGGAAATGCCAGAGCTCTGCTCAAAGCGAGCAGCTAGCAGTGAAGGGCACATACAGAAAGAGGGGGGAAGCTGGTAAGAGTCCCAGAACAGCATCTAAAAGCAAATAAGAGGCACGCTTGAGGAAGCCTCTATGGGAAAAGTACATGAAAGCAGATTTCATACATCTCAGAGTCAGTCAACCAGGTGATAGAAAGAAGGAGGAAAGGAAAGATAGAATTTACACAACATTTTAATGTTATAGTTCACTGCAGACCATTGACAGGGGAGCGCAATACTGAATGTTTCAATGGTATGTCACAATAACAATGGAGACTCTATGAGAAAATCATCTCAGTTGGGACCTAGTGACAGAAGACTCTTCTCATCCTTATACTACCTTTTTGGCATGACTAATCCTAACCAACAGTACTGACAGTCAATAGGCACATTATGTTCAAACACAACAGGGTTTCCTTCTCTCTCTTTTCTTGTTAACCTTTACACAAATTTGAGGTGATTCTTAAAGACTTACATTTGGGCTCACAATAAATCTTGTAGGAATCAAGCAAGACTCAACTCTGGTGGAATTGTATTAATAGCCCAGGAAGCAGGTGATTATTTTTAGGCTGTGAGATAGACAGAGCCCCTTGACACTGGGAAAGAAGATGAAAAAGAGGCCACACTCCTGTGGATTGAAGTTCAATGGGAAGGTGGGTTTGGGGTTGATCTTTGAAGGCTGGTAGCACAGTGGGGAAGACTAAAGGGTTTTTGAGATACTCTTGCGTAAGTTCACACTGGCTCTGATACACCCATGCTGAGTAACCTTGGACTAGTCATCAGACCTCCCTTGCCTCAATTTCCTGGTCAACAAAGTAAAAAAATAAAATACCACCCTTATAAAGTTGTTTCAAGGATTAAAGATGTTGAGGCATTAAGACTCTTAGTTAGCACAGCACCTGGCAAATGTTAAAACTTTCAAAATTAGGCTTATTTTTATCCTTGTAAGGAATAACGAAAAAAGAGGTTAGTGGAGGTGGCAAAAACTATATGTGCAGAACTGTTAGTGCAGAATGAGAATATGATCTATAAAATGCAGAGAGTCCACAAAAACTAGTAGAGGGACTATACTGAGATAGATAAGAAAAGTAAGCATATTGAGACTATATCCTAGAGTAATTTTAAAGTCCTAAAGCTATCATAAAAGTAAGTACTAGGGACTCATTGTCAGTTCTTGAGTGGAAGAGCAACATGGAGAGAAATAGAGCTCATTTATTCATACCACATGTACTGAGTGATTATTATGGATGAAGTATTTGGAGCTCAGTAGAAGCTAGATGAGCAGATAGGAAAATTAAGAGTTTGGAGAGCTACAGGAACATTTGGCTATGTGAGAATCGATCTGAAACCTTTAAAAAATCTCCCAAGTGTGTTTCTTCCAAAGAACAAGGTATCCAAGAAATTGCCCTAGGTGTTCACAAATCCAGGGTGTTACGATGCTTGCTCCAAGTGAGATTATAGTAACTGTGATTATATACTGTAGAATGTTAATAAGTACCAATAATAAGCCGAATATATCAAGGAAATAAGAGTAAAGATAAAGGAGAAAAGAATAAGGATTAAACTTGGGTACATTTGATTGGAAGATGCCAGGAGCTAGAGAAGTCAAAAGAGTATGACTCAGAAAGGAATTAAAACACAGAGGTACACATTTTCAAAGAAACACGGGAATAAAAAATTATTTTAAAGATGGATGGGAAAATTAACAGTCTTATGTCTCCATGTGAAAGGGAAGATTAAATGCTACAAACATATAAAAGAAAATGGGAACTGAAAGATCATTGCATTTGGAAAAAATGAAGGGAATGTAAAGTTTCCAGGAAACAGTTTCAATAAACTGAGGAATCCATGAAATCTGCTACCAAAGAGCAATAATGCTGATTTTTGACATTGTGTGAAGACTATCTCTCTCCATAACTCCCTCTTCCTGGTACAGTTCATTGAAAGACCTAGCTGTCCTCCTTTCTAATTTTATCCCAAACTCTCAACTCACTTTCCCACTTATGCCCAAGAAGGTAGAATGTGAGGTCTTGAGACCCAATGCTGTTTTTGTTTGTTTGTTTCATCATGCCTGCTACACCTAGTAGACACTCAACCTTGTCTAATGAATGGACCAAAAGGGAATCTTAACTTGAAAGAACTACTTTCATGATCTTCAATATTCCGTTTATCATTTGTACAGATGACTATTCATTTCAATCATGGGAAACCTGCCAAACTGCAACAATACAAATTATATCTTCAATGTACAGTCCATGTACTTACTATAATCATATGAAAAATAAATACGGATAACAGGTTTTTCAGATGTTGGAAAACTAGACACAGAGTCCTTGTTCAAGGGCAGCAGAACACTGAATCTGCTCTTCCTTCTACCCCTTTGTCCCTGACTCCCTGAAGATATAGTTTCACTAGCGATATGTTTCTTTCATGAACTAGAGAGCCTAATATATTTAATGATTCCCTTAAATGGAACCACATAGATTATATAGTATAAATTTTTCTGGAACGGTGACATAACCCTGAGAATAAAAAAGCAGTAGCTAAGCAAGAATTTAGCTCCCAGACGGAATGAGACCCTATCTAGCAATGGCAGCTGTACTCCATGTTAGATCTGAGGCCAAGAGAAGTTACTGTGAAATAGGATGCATTTTCCCCTGCCCTGTAGTCACACTTCCTGATAACCATATCCTTGTGGACACTGCGCTTAGTCAGTCACGTGACTTGTTTGGCCAATGAGATATCAGCAAATGTGCTGAAGGTGAGACTTACATGTTGAGGCTCACTCGATCAAATCACTGCCGGCTGCCATATGAAGAAATCTGGCTAGGCTCCTTGAGGATGAAAGCTTAATTTGTTTTCATAGGTAATGTGCATCCTGAGATCATGCACTAGAGCCCAGCTGACCCACAGACTTGTGAGAAATAATACATTTTTTTGTTGTTTAAAATCGCTAAATTTGGGGAAGGCTTGCTGGCCAGCAATAGACAACTAATAGAGAAGTGGCCACTTCACTTTTGATGTTTTACATCTCCAGCTATTTAAACTAAAATCTTTCAGTGAGTAAATGTATCTCATCTTTTCCATAAACTGATAACCCTCCATAAATTCTCTAAGACCTGTCTAAATGGGCTTTTTCTTGAAAAAGGACTGTGAGGAAATTCTACAAGATTTCAAGGATGTCTGAATCCTCCACTCATTTGAGACATTTTTAACAATCATCTATTTTACGCCACATATTTTCTAGACACTGTGAATACAACAATGAATGAGACATTACATTTAACAGTGACAAAATATGTAAATAAAAACTTCAGATAGTGGTAACTTCTATGAAGGAAATAGAAGTCATTGAATATAGGGTAACTGGCAAATGAGTGAGAGCTAGGTAAGGTAGCATGGTCAGGGGAGATGCTTTTGAAGAGTTCATCTCTAAATTTAGATCCAAATAATGAGAAAGGGTCCAGCCATAGAATTATCCGGGGAGTGAGCAATTCAAAAAGATGGATGAAAAAGAGCAAATGCCTGGAAGGGAGAATGAACTTTGTATGTGAATGAATAGGAGGTCAGTGTGGTGGCTGAAGAAAATGATCAGGAGTGTTGAATGAGATGAGATAAAAAAGGGGAGGCAGGGATCAGTTTATATGAGATTTTAATATATATAATATATATATACACATATATACATACTTATACATATAATATATAATTATATGTATAGATTATATACAAAAATATACATTTAGAGACAGACATACAGAAAGGCAGAGCCAGAAGACAGAGAGACAGAAAGACAGACACATACACACATACATACATTGGGGGAGAGTTTAAGCATTTAAAAAACTAGGATGAGAAAAAAACACATACAGATTCCATTTACTGAGCTGTCACTGTCTGACAGTCAATCTACAAATGCTCATGTAAGTTATTTCATACATATATCATATCAATACTATGAGGTAGTCTTATTTTCCTTCTTTTACAGATGAGAAAACTCAGAATGTGTAAGCAAATTTTCTAAAGTTACATGTTCAGCTCCAAATCCATTTCTCCAAATTAGGTTTATCTGACTCAACCTATATGCAAATAGTAGCACATCCTTTTTGATTAGTTGCAAACATTTTAATGTACTCCCTTCTGGAAGAGTTCCCAAGTAGCGTAAGTCACCAAATGTTGATGCAGTTGTGATATGACTTTAGGGAACACAGTGGTATCACAAGCATGTTTTATTTCAATTACAACAAAAGTGTAAGGAACAACATATCCTCAGAGGTGTAGTCACTGAGCATGTGGGCTTATTGATATGCTAAACCCTGCCAGTTACCTAACAGATTTGGCTGATGTAGCCATGATCCCAAGATATCTCTGACTCTTTTTCATTAATAAGGGAATGAAGGAAGTCTAAATTAACCCGACCTAAGTTAATCTATTTTTGTCCATAAGACAGAAATTTGGTAATAAATATATTTTGACTTCTCTGAATAACAAAGAGCAGAAGTAGATTTAAAAAGTCCTTGAGAAACTAACTAGAATACTTGCTGTCTCACCTTACACTTCTAAACACATTAGAAATATCATTACGAACCACTTTGGAAAGTGAATATCATGTGATAGGGATTAGGTACAGACTTTATAAAGATTACTTAATTTAGTCAATCCACGAGCTATGGGGAAAAATATGAAGAAATTGTTATCCATTATACAAATGATGTATGGTTCAGTGAAGTTAATTGAGCCAAAGTCAAAGATGCTGTAGATGGTGGTCAAAAAAGAACCTAAGTTTCCTTAAATCCAAATCACATAAGCTTCTGTTTTTATCATTCGATTGAATAAGCTGTATCAGGACTAATATAAAAATTGGAAAACTTTTTTTTAATAGTAAGAAAAGCCACCACTTAATTCTGCTATTAAGGCAACAAAATGTAATGATAATTTAAGATGATATCAGGATGACTGTACACAATCAATAGTGTACATCAATTATCAATGTATTGCCCCTAAGCTCCAATTCACCCTTTTTGCCTGCTCTGTGAAAATGGATTTGGGCCTTTTTACTGTGTTTCCATTGCCAGCTGCACAATGCTACGCTTTGTCAGTAGTGGGCGACGGAGAGACACTGAAGAAGGAAAGGATTTTCTCGTTGGTTCTGGTGTGCTCACTAGGAAGGCCGTGCAGTGTTGGGCTTCTCCAGCATCAGACTCTTACAGTGTGAGGGCGTTCGACAGCCTCAGGCTCCTGCAACCTCCCCAGTGCCCAGGAGCCAACAATATCCAGATTCCAGAAGTTTTCTTAGTCACCTTGTTAAGAAGGTTTTGTTGTGGTGAAACAGCCCCCTGTGGACATTTTCCCAGTACCCTAGAGAGCTGATTTCCCTCCATAAGACAGAAATTTCCCCAAATTTCTGTCTTATCGACATTGGAATATATTCCAATGGGCAGATTTCCAGCAAGTCCTGTTGGAGGGGCACCATAGTGACTTCTCTGTCACCAGTGAGTCATGACTGTGTCTTCAGCATCAAGGTCTTGATCTCGGCCCTGGGTCAGGATGGGCAGGGGTTTCTTCCTAGGGATACTGTCTGCTTCTTATAATCGGCTCTTCCTGTATTATTTAGATTTTTCCCTATTTCTTATTAGCCAATCTCTCATTACTCAAATCGCCTGCTATCGTCAATAATTCTTTATATTAAACTTTCCTAATTTCAAATTATTGGGTGGTTTCTCTGTCCCTATTTGATTCATACTAATCCAATATATATAAAATTGACTGTCAGTGTGACTTTAAATTTCCTTCCCAACTAGAGTAAGTAGATTGTTACTAAGTGTTGCTCTATGTGTCACAGTCATCCTTTCATTTACTCATCAGATAGTTATTGTGTGCTTTCTAATTGCTACAGATAAAAATAACTATGCTATACTCCTAAATGCAAAGAAGGACATAGGTCTACTCCAAACTAAAGACTGTGTATTGTGATAAGTACTACAGGAAAATCATGTAAATTGTTATGCAACCCAGTGATTTAAGTTTTATAACTGGCTTGTTTAAGCATATCACCTACAGGACACAGAAGGCGGTCTGGAGTAATGGAGAAGCCATGAAACTGGTGATGGAATATCTGGGTTCTAGCTCCAAACTATGTGAACTTAGATAAGTCTTGTTATTCTATTGGCTCCTTACTAGGTAAGAGACGGGGTGGATAATACATTGGGAAAACTAAATTCAATGTGATGTATACAAAACAGAAATTACCTACCACAGTGTCTAGTTGCATATTCAATAAATGTTTAAATACTTATCATTCCCTATTCACATTACACATTTGTGAGGCTCAAACTAAAAATAATGATAATATATTTGAAAGTACTTTGTGCAGCATAAAATACTATATGAAGGAAAAGTGCAGTTATTCCATTTTTAATATTAAATAATGTGCAGTTAGCCCAGGGGTGTGGGCAGGATAAGTATAGGAGACAGATGATAGCAAGATTAACTGGTAACTGCTGCATGATGAGTTGAAGTGTCATGACAGAAAAGAGGTTAGAGAGAGAATTTGTTCAAAGACATACTGAAGTACAACTTCAAAGACAGAGCAGGGATGTGAGTGGCCAGGAAAAACAGCAGCAGCAGATAGCTCACCCTGGCATTTGGCAATCAGTGATGGGTGACTGAGAACAAGGGCTCTGAAGAGAACACGAGGCAGAAGCATAAATAGTGCCAGCCTCTGCAAATAACAGTTGCAGCTGCAAACCCACATGCACAGTGTGGAAGAGAGGATACATCACATGTCAATCCCTCAAGTCCACATGCACTGGCTTTTACCATCATAGTTCTACCCTTAGCAAGTATCACAGGAACATACCCATGCTTCTTCTTATGCACTAACAACATGATTTTCAATGATTAAAAAAAAATGATTTCATTTAATATTGAACATTGTACATGACACTTCAAGGATGATTAAACTTCTGTTAGTATTTTGGGGGGAATCAAGAAATGTGTTGCTTGTTTAGATAAATTTGTGGCTTAACCCTACTTTTCTATTTTTGACAAGAACATGAACATTAATTTGTAGAGGAGATAGTTACTCACATATATATGTATATATTTATGTATATAGCATAAATATATTGGTTGAGTATAATCAGAAAAAAGCTCTATTTGTGTGTGTGTTTAAACAAATTAAAAGTTACCTTGGAGATAAAATATAGATACAAAAACAATAAGTGATTTATAAAATATAGATACAAAGACAATAAGTGACTTTCTAATTTGGTAAGTCATTTTCGTGAAATAATATAATTTTCTACTATTTAAGAAAAAGCAATAGCACAGAGATGAATTCCCTGAATAATATAAGGTAAGATTTTTAAAAAATATAAGCAACATTAGATTCTTTATTATTGAATCACTTCTTCTTTTGATATCACACACACTAAAATAGCCCTCTCAAATGTCACTAAAGAATTCTTAATCAAGATATTAAATATCCTGTTGCCACCCATCCCTATAAGACTTTCTGCTACACGTAACATTCTTGATAATCACCATATACTCTCCACCCCCTCCTCCAACCCATTAACATGAATATTTCCTGGTTTCCCTGGACAAAGTGTCTGAAACAAAGCTTTCATTCAAAGTAATGGTGGGTACCATTCTAGAGCAAAAAGGGTAAGAGGAAAAAATTAAATGAGGTTTAAATGAGGGAAAGTAAAACCAGGGAGTGTTACCAAGCTGATCACAGCATTACATAGCTGGGTACTCAGCCATTTTAGATGTCTGTGAAGACCTTATTGGACTTCTGTGTCTTGGAGCAGACCATCAGAGAAGAGGGAGAGACATGTAGGAGTGCTGTCCTGTTTCTTATCTCTTACTGCTAAATTTTTTCCCATGGGAACATTAAATTGTCCACATTTCTGGCTTATGCTGCTGTGCTCTCCCTAGGAGATGCTGGGTAAGCCAGCTCCCACACTGCAATGGTGCTGTGATTCACGTGAGTCCCTAAGTGATGGAGGAAACTTCCAGAAGTCTAGTCAAGCTGAGCCTGCACACCTGGACCTGTTCCAGTTCCTTCCATGATGGTTGAGGTGATGCTGTACCACAGGCCAGCCTTCACACTACCGGAGGCTAAAACTGCAGGCGGTATTAGGAAATGAGGCATTGATGGCGGTGTCTAAGAACTCTCCCTTTAGTAAGTGGCCAAGGACCTATAGATAAGTGGATCTGGTAACTGGGACAAGGGAGGACAAAGTTACACAAATGTGTTCCAATTCATATGTCTATTCTGCATATATTCTTTTTCTAAAAGGATCTTATCAACTTTTAAGCTTTCAACTATCATGTCTATATAAAAACAAGGAAAATAGATAAATAACAGCAAGAATAACTACCATCAAACCTACGTTTGTAACCTTAAAATTTCCAACTGCTTGAAATCTGCAAGGGTATTGCATCAGTCTCTTAAATTCCATAACTGACTCAATATACCAATCTGTGGAATGGGTACAGCATCCTCAGAAATGCATATGATATTAAATGACTGTTGATAGTGAACCAAAAATATACTTATTAAATGAGATAATATATATAGAATAATAGCACAGTGTAAGGACACATTATGTACTCAATAAATGGTAATTTCCTATACTCTCATGTTCCCTCCTCTTTTGGAATATATTTTAAAATTATGATTGTCTTCCCAGTTCATACAGAGAAATTAGCATTTTCGTTTTCCATTTCAGCCATACTTCTAACTGAATAATTAACACTAAAAATAATATCTGGCATTCTTAACTTAAAATCTTAATCCATTTGACAAATGACCCTGTTGTTGTAGTACCATAAGTGGGAGAAACAGTACACTTTGCCTTTCAAAGTAACCCAACGTTTTGATTCGCAGATTTATCATCAATCTCTATACAGCTGTTTAAATGGTCATGTAAGAACCAAGGAAAGTTTTGGAGACAGAAAATAAAAAAGCTCCTGTTATATGTGCTGTTTTCTGCCCAACCCTCAGAGGTAGAGCTTGTGAAAATACTCGCTTTACAAAGACACATGGAACAACTGATTTGAACCAGATGTTATGTGTTAGTTTCATTACAAAGAATTAAATATGATTAAGAATTGGGAACTATATCTCTGAAACATTTAATTCAACTTTAACTAATTAACTCCACTTTTAAAGGGTTTTACTTGTTATTTCCTTGATTATTTTAATGCTTTGGCTTCTTTCTAGCCTCGAAAAAATATTGAATAATGAATTAATTGTCTCATTTTTAATATGTTTCAAACAAAGAATCCTGCAACTATCAATTTAATACTGAATTGGCTAGGCAGATATGAAAAATAATGAATAAAGCCTGCCAGTAATGAGAACTATAATAAATAAAAACTTTTAAAAAAAGGATAGCTATGTAGCATGTTAGATGTAGCTGAAGACTTAATGATCTGAAAGAGACATAAGAGAAATATTTAGAATGTTTCAAGAGAGGTAAAGAATAGTTAATATGAAGGGGAACATTATATAAATATATAAATAAAGGAGGTTTAAAAAGAAACCCACACGTAGACACAGTATAATGAAACTCCTGGAGTCTTAAGAGAAAGAGAAGATCTTAAAAGCAATCTGAGGACAAAAGATGTCCAACAGAGGGATGGAAATTAGACTGAGAAGCATTTTTATAAACAGCTATGCATATTAGAAGTTTGCAGACTAGGAGGAAAATAATTGTCATTGAAAAATTGTACAATATGTCAAATAACATTTTGTGAATGATGTCAAAAAATCAAGATTCTTCAGAACAACAAAATTTAAAGGATATATTACTAACAGATCAACTGAAGAGCCTTCTAAATTTTGTATTTCAGGAAACTGAACCTAAAGAATGTTCTGAGATGCAAAAAGGAATATTAGCAAAAATAATCATAAACTTGAAACTTGATAGTTAACCTAAATAAACAATGACTGTTTTAACCAAGAACAGTAATATTTAGTGATCTTTATTTTTAATGATAAAAAAAATCAAGATCAAACTAAAATCCTGTACAGAAAAGCATTATATTTGGCAGGGAGATAAGCACAATCAAAGCATTCTAAGGTCCCCGGATTATATCACAAAGTGTATAATACTGATTAATATTAAATTTAGATTAAACATTCATGTTAACAATTTCAGCAAAGCTACTGATAGAATAAAAATACACTCAGAAGAAAAATGTAATGAAAGAAAAGTGGGAAAATATTCAACTCCAAAGAATTCACAAAAAAGGAAAACTACATTAAAATATATTAGGAATAATAGAATATACTAGAATGACCAAAATTAATCCAAATATACAAGCATCATAATCAATATAAATGAACTAAACTCTACTTAAAATACAAAGAATATCAGTCAATATAAGGACACACAAAGGTCGTGCATATATTTCTCACCCACCTGACATCACACTAACTTATCTTGCTTGGCCCAGTTGAATGTGATTGGAGTATAGGCATCTGAACCAAAGCCTCCAGAGTAGTAGTCATGTTATACTACCACTGCTTTTTCCCACTGCCATAAGAATTAGTCTGTTAGGGTGGACCCCAGTAGGGTATGGACATAGAGAGCAGAATCTTGTAGCAGAACCACAGTTGCCTGGTAGTTAATAGGTAACATGAATGAGCAATACATTTTTGATGTGGTAGCTAAGATTTGGGAGTTGTTATTATGACACAAACTGTAGACATCACTGATATAAAAATGGATATTTAGAAGTGGGATTTTGTTATTGACTGAACTGTGTCCCCTCAAAATTCATATGTTGAAGCTCTAACCTTCAATGTGATGTTATTTGGAGATGAGGCCATTAGGAGGTAATTAGGGTTAAAGGAGTCCATGAGGACCAGGCCTTAAGGTGATGGGATTAGAGTCCTTAAAAAAAGAGTAGGAGACACTAGAGATTTCCCTCTCTTTCCTTGTGTGCAAAGAGGAAAGGCCATGCAAGACACAGTGAAAGACAGCCATATACAAACAAGGAAGAGAGGCCTCACAAGAAAATGAATTTGCCAGGACCTTGATCATGGACTACTAGACTCCAGAACTGCGAGAAAAGAAATTTTGTTGTTTAAGCCATCCAGTCTGTGATATTTTGTTATGGCAGCTGAAGCTGATGAATACACATGCTATTATAATAAAAGTTAAATTATCATGCATTGACTTCAGGGCAGTGGCCAGAGGTGAGGAAACAATTATTGTGATTGGGGGAAAACATTTGCTAAAAGTGGTTCTCTTAATAACAGAGAGAGAAAATGGATCATTTTAACATTAACTTCAAGGGAAGAATTGAGAAACTGAAGGCTACGGGCATGCTTTGGTTGCTATTGTCTGCATTTGACTAGGTACTGATCCCCTCGGCCCCCAAAAAGGAGATTAACACAGAAAGAATAGGCTGATTTAAAATATAGATAAGAAAAAAACAAAGAATCTGGAAATTCTGGGGAAAAAATATAATTATTTCTCGTTTCCAACCTGAAAAATTCTTTAAGCACAAGCGCTAATTAGGACAGCCTAGGGGCAGAGTCAAGATGGCGTACTAGGACAATTCGCATCTCCTCACAACTAGGACACCTACCAGGCACCTGTGGGGGACCACGGACACCTAAGGGGACTGGAGGAACCCCTAGCGACTGGGTAGGACGTGGGGTGTGGGAGGAGTGAAGGGGGGAGGAGAAGTGGAGGCTGGACAGGACTGGCGCCACTGAGGGATGGCTGGGGGAGGGGAAGGGATCCCATCCTCAAAGGGGGAAATTGGGGAACCATTGGGAGGGCAGAGGATCAAAAGGGAGCGTGACCAGGCTTCCCCTGCCCACTTGGGTCCCTGGGAACCTGCTGAAATCCTGGGCCTGATCCTCTGCCCACCTAGGTCCCCTCCAGACACCAGGGTCCTGAGGGAGTGGGAGGGAGGGAAGGGGGAGCAAAAGTAAAGGCTGGACCTCCAGGACTGGCACCCCTGAGGGGTGGCTGGGGGAGGGAAGGAGTTCCTACACCCAGAGGGACCCATCCACGGTTAGGGGTCCAGCAGCGATGGGGGAGACCCTGGGGGAGATGGTAGGGGAGGGGCATGGTAGAACGAAAGGGAACTGGGGCCAGTGCTTTCCTTGTCCACTTAGGCACTGGGGAAGCCTGTTGAGCTCCTGGCCCTAATCCTCTGCCCTAGGAGCCTCCCTCCTGCCCCACAGAGCCCAAGCCCCACCCCTACACCCCCACCCAGGGCCCCACCTCTACACTCGGAGACCCCCTCCAACACGCTGAGCCTAAAACCTACCCACACACCCTCACTCAGGGCCCTACCTCCAAACTCCGGAACCCCACACTCCAGAGGCCCTCCTTTCAGCATGCTGCCTCTCCCCTTCCATGCAGGTCCTAGAAGAGGCCCTGCCCCACGCTTGACTGTCGCTCTGCCTAGCCCCCACTCCACGCTGAAATGTCACCCCCCCACCCGCCTAGGTCCCGGCCCATCCTAAACCCCGCCTCTGCCTAAGTTCTACCAACAGCTAAAATCTCCACTCCCATAGCAAAGCATTTTTTTGTTTTTTTTTTCTTTTTTACTCTTTTAGATTGGGGTCCTGTTTTACCTTGTTGATTCATTGTTGATTCTTTAATATGTTTATTTTTCCTAATAAATCTTTTATTTTTCTAATTTTCTTTTATTCCTTATACTTTGTTATTGTTCTCTCCTTTTGGCTTGTGCCCCCGCCCCGCCTATTTTTTTTTTTTTTTTTTTTTTTTTGCAGTACGCGGGCCTCTCACTGTTGTGGCCTATCCCATTGCAGAGCACAGGCTCCGGAGGCACAGGCTCAGCAGCCATGGCTCACGGGCCTAGCTGCTCCGCAGCATGCGGAATCTTCCCGGACCAGGGCACGAACCCGTGTCCCCTGCATCGGCAGGCAGACTCTCAACCACTGGGCCACCAGGGAAGCCCCCACGTTTGTTTTTTTTCATTTTTTCTGTTGTGGTTTTTATTTTACCTTGTTGCAGTTGTTTCAATTATACTTTTATTTTTCCTAATATAATTTTTAACTTTCTACTTTGTTTTTTATTCTTTAATATTGTACAGCTCTGTTTTTTCTTTTTCTTTTTTTTCTTTTTACTGCACCACTAAGCTTGCAGGATCTTGATTCCCAGGCAGGAGGTCAGGCCCAAGCTCCTGTGGTGGGAGCTCTAAGTCCAAACCACTGAACTAACAGAAAACCTCAGATCCCAGGTAATATCAGTCAGAGTGAGGCCTCCCGGAGGAGCTCATATTAGTAGCAAGGCCCAGCTCTATCTAACTGCCTGAAAACTCCAGTACTGGAGGTCTCAGGCCAAACAACCAGTAAGACAGGAATATAGCACCACCGATCAAAAAAAAAAAAAAAAAAGAAATGACAAAATATACGTTACAGATGAAGGAGCAAGGTAGAAACCTACAAAACCAAATAAATGAAGACAAAATAGGCAACCTACATGAAAAATAATTCAGAATAATGATAATAAAGATGATCCAAAATCTTGGAAACAGAATGGAGAAAATACAAAAAATATTTAACAAGGATCTAGAAGAACTAAAGAGCAAACAAAAAATGATGAACAACACAACTACTGAAATTAAAAATACTCTAGAAGGAATCAAAAACAGAATAACTGAGGCTGAAGAATGGATTAGTGAGCTGGAAGATAAAATGGTAGAAATAACTGCCAGGGAGCATAATAAAGAAAAAAAAATGAAAAGAATTGAGGAGAGTCTCAGAGACCTCTAGGACAATATTAAACAAACCAAAATTCAAATTATAGGGGTCCCAGAAGAAGAAGAGAAAAAGAAAGGGTATGAGAAAATATCTGAAGAGATCAGAGTCGAAAACTACCCCAAACAAGGGAAAGGAAATAGTCAATCAAGTCCAGGAAGTACAGAGAATACCATACAGAAAAGACCCAAAGAGAAACATGCAGAGACACATATTAATCAAACTATCAAAAATTAAATACAAAGAACAAATATTAAAGCAGCAAGGGTAAAGAAACAAATAACATACAGGGGAATCCCCATAAGGTTAACAGCTGATTTTTCAGCAGAAATTCTGCAAGCCAAAACGGAGTGGCAGAACATATTTAAAGTGATGAAAGGGAAAAACCTACAACCACGATTACTCTACCCTGTAAGGACCTCATCCAGATTCAACGGAGAAATTAAAACCTTTACAGACAAGCAAAAGCTAACAGAATTCAGCACCACTAAACCAGCCTTACAACAAATACGAAAGGAACTTCTCTAGGCAGGAAACACAAAAAAAGGAAAAGACCTACAAAAACACACCCAAAACAATTAAGAAAATGGTAATAGGAACATACATATTGCTAACTACCTTAAATGTAAATGAATTAAATGCTCCAACCAAAATACACAGACTGGCTGAATGGATACAAAAACAAGACCCATATATATGCTGCCTATAAAAGACCCACTTGAGACCTAGGGACACATACAGACTGAAAGTGAGGGGATGGAAAAAGATATTCCATGCAAATGGAAATAAAAAGAAAGCTGGAGTAGCAATTCTCATATCAGACAAAATAGATTTTAAAATAAAAACTATTACAAGAAACAAAGAAGGACACTACCTAATGATCAAGGGATCAATCCAAGAAGAAGATAAAACAACTGTAAATATTTATGCACCCAACATAAGAGCACCTCAATACATAAGGCAAATTCTAACAACCAGAAAGGGGGAAATCGACAGTAACATAGTAATAGTAGGGGACTTTAACACCCCACTTTCACCAATGGACAGATCATCCAAAATGAAAATAAATAAGGAAACATAAGTTTTAAATGACACATTAAACAAGATAGACTTAATTGATATTTATAGGACAGTCCATCCAAAAACAACAGAGTACACATTTTTCTCAAGTGCTCATGGAACATTCTCCAGTATAGATCATATCTTGGGTCACAAATCAAGCCGTAGTAAATTTAAGAAAATTGAAATTCTATGAAGTGTCTTTTCCGACCACAATGCTATGACAATAGATGTCAATTACAGAAAAAACTGTAAAAGATACAAACACATGGAGGCTAAACAATAAACTACTAAAGAACCAAGAGATCAGTGAAGAAATCAAAGAGGAAATCAAAAAATACCTAGAAACAAATGACAATGAAAACATGATGACCCAAAACTTATGGGATGCAGCAACATCAGTTCTAAGAGGGAAGTTTATAGCAATACAATCCTACCTCAAAAAACAAGAAACATCTCAAATAAACTAACCTTACACCTAAAGCACTTAGAGAAAGAAGAACAAAAAACCCACAACGTTAGCAGAAGGAAAGAAATCATAAAGATCAGATCAGAAATAAATGAAAAGAAATGAAGGAAACAATAGCAAAGATCAATAAAACTAAAATCTGGTTCTTTGAGATGAAAAACAAAATTGATAAACGATTAGCCAGACTCATCAAGGAAAAAAGGGAGAAGACTCAAATCAACAGATTTAGAAATGAAAAAGGAGAAGTAACAACTGACACTGCAGAAATATGAACGATCATGAGAGACTACTATAAGGAACTCTATGACAATATAATGGACAACCTGGAAGAAGTGGACAAATTCTTAGAACAGCACAACCTTCCAAGACTGAACCAGGAAGAAATAGAAAATATAAACAGACCAATCACAAACACTGAAATTGAAACTGTGAATAAAAACCTTCCAACAACAAAAGCCCATGATCAGACAGCTTTACAGGCGAATTCTATCAAACATTTAGAGAAGAGCTAACACCTATCCTTCTCAAACCCTTCCAAAATATAGCAGAGGGAGGAACACTCCCAAACTCATTATAGGAGGCCACCATCACCCTGATACCAAAACCAGACAAAGATGTCACAGAAAAAGAAACTACAGGCCAATATCACTGATGAACGTAGATGCAAAATTCCCCAACAAAATACTAGCAAACAGAATCCAACAGCACATTAAAAGGATCATACGCCATGATCAAGTGGGGTTTACCCCAGGAATGCAAGGATTCTTCAATATATGTAAATCAATCAAGGTGATAAAACATATTAACAAACTGAAGGAGAAAAACCATATGATCATCTCAATAGATGCAGAAAAAGCTTTTAACAAAATTCAACACTCATTTATGATAAAAACCCTCCAGAAAGTAGGCATAGACGGAACTTACCTTAACATAATAAAGGCCATATATGACAAACCCACAGCCAACATCATTCTCAATGGTGAAGAAATGAAACCATTTCCACTAAGATCAGGAACAAGGCAAGGTTGCCCACTCTCACCACTATTATTCAACATAGGTTTGGAAGTTATAGCCACAGCAATCAGAGAAGATAAAGAAATAAAAGTAACCCAAATCAGAAAAGAAGAAGTAAAGCTGTCACTGTTTGCAGATGACATGTTACTATACATAGAAAATCCTAAAGATGCCACCAGAAAACTACTACAGCTAATCAATGAATTTGGTAAAGTAGCAGGATACAAATTTATTGCACAGAAATCTCTTGCATTCCTGTACACTGATGATGAAAAATCTGAGAGAGAATTAAGGAAACACTCCCATTTACCATTGCAATGAAAAGAATAAAATATCTAGAAATAATCCTATGTAAGGAAACAAAAGACCTGTATGCAGTAAACTATGAGATAGTGATGAAAGAAATGAAAGATGATACAAACAGATGGAGAGATATACCATGTTCTTGGATTGGAAGAATCAACATTGTGAAAATGACTATACTACTCAAAGCAATCTGTAGATTCAGTGCAACTCCTATCAAACTTCCAATGGCATTTTTCACAGAACTAGAACAATAAATTTCAAAGTTTGTATGGAAACACAAAAGACCCTGAATAGCCAAAGCAATCTTGAGAAAGAAAAACCAAGCTGGAGGAATCAGGCTCCCTGACTTCAGACTATACTACAAAGCTACCGTAATCAAGGCAGCATGGTACTAGCACAAAAACAGAAACATAGATCAATGGAACAGGAGAGAAAACCCAGAGATAAACCCATGCACATATTGTCACCTTATCTTTGATAAAGGAGCCAAGAATATACAATGTGAAATGACAGACTCTTGAACAAGTGGTGCTGGGAAAACTGGACAGCTACATGTAAAAGAATGAAATTAGCACACTCCCTAATACCATACACAAAAATAAACTCAAATTGGATTAAAGACCTAAATGTAAGGCCAGACACTATAGAACTTCTAGAGGAAAACATAGGCAGAACACTACGACATAAATTACAGAAAGATTCTTTTTGACCCTCCTCCTTAGAAAAATGGAAATAAAAGCAAAAATAAACAAATGGGACCTAGTGAAACTTAGAAGCTTTTGCACAGCAAAGGAAACCATAAACAAGACGAAAAGACAACCCTCAGAATGGGAGAAAATACTTGCAAAGGAAACAACTGACAAAGGATTAATGTCTGAAATATACAAGCAGCTCATGCAGCTCAATATTAAAAAAAAAAAAACCCAATCCAAAAATGGGCAGAAGACCTATTTTCTCCAGAGAAGATATACAGATTGCCAACAAACACATGAAATGATGCTCAACATCACTAATCATTAGAGAAATTCAAATCAAAACTACAATGAGGTATCACTTCACACCAGTCAGAATGGCCACCATCAAAATGTCTACAAACAATAAATGCTGGAGAAGGTGTGGAGAAAAGGGAACCCTCTTGCACTGTTGGTGGGAATGTAAATTGATTCAACCACTATGGAGAACAGTATGGGGTTTCCTTAAAAAACTAAAAATAGAATTACCATACGACCCAGCAATCCCACTACTGGGCATATACCCTGAGGAAACCAAAATTCAAAAAGAGTCATGTCCCACAGTGTTCACTGCAGCACTATTTACAATAGCCAGGACACGTAAGCCACCTAAGGGCCCATCAGCAGATGCATGGATAAAGAAGATGTGGCACATATATACAATGGAATATTACTCAGCCATAAAAAGAAATGAAATTGAGCTATTTGTAGGGAGGTGGATGGACCTAAAGACTGTCATACAGACTGAAGTAAGTCAGAAAGAGAAAAAATACTGTATGCTAACACATATATATGGAATCTAAAAAAAAAAAGAAAAAAGAAAGAAAATGTTTCCGAAGAACCTAGGGGCAGGACAGGAATAAAGACGCAAACGTAGAGAATGGACTTGAGGACCCGGGAGGGGGAAGAGTAAGTTGGGACGAAGTGAGAGAGTGGCATGGACATATATACACTATCAAATGTAAAATAGATAGCTGGGGGAAGCAGCCGCATAGCACAGGGAGATCAGCTCAGTGCTTTGTGACCACCTGAAGGGGTGGGATAGGGAGGGTGGGAGGGATACGCAAGAGGGAGAGGATATGGAGATATACGTATACATATAGCTGATTCACTGTTACACAGCAGCAACTAACACACCATTTTAAAGCAGTTATATTCCAATAAAGATGTTAAAAAAAAATACCCAACGAATCAGACAACCTACTGGGAGCCTGTGAAACCTAGATAACCTCCCCCTCCACACCCCCTGCCATACATTAGCTCTTCCCAAAGACTCTGGCTTGCTGTTATCCTGTCCCAGGTACAACTCCCTAGATGGCCCTGCCTAGCCGCCTTCTTTTGTTTGGAGCTGTAAATAACAAAGTGTTCTGCCTTCCATCTATCCAAATGCTGTGTCCTCTCACCAAAAGAAACCTTAAATCTTACAAAATACCCCTGGGCCATCTCCTCAGCCAGACTTATCTGTATCTAGATCTGACCCATGCTTACCAGACCTAAGGGAATCCAAGTAAAACTACACGAAAAAGCCTCCCTTTGTCACCATGCCACTCACCAGGTTTTACCTTAGGCTGACAGCCTAAAAGGTAATCTCTTTCCAGAGCCTCAAGTGTGGGAAAGTAAGAGTTTCCTGGCTTGGAATATCTGGGTGGTTCTAAACACCTCCTGTTATCTGACTGGCCTGTGGAGTGGTCGGGGGCAGTATGGGAAGTAGAGGGGTCAGGTAGGAAAAACAAATAATCAAAAACCCTGGCATCTGCCTCTTCTTTCCTTGATGTCTGTTTCTCTCTCTTGTCTAACTGATATTCCTACTATCCCCCCAAAAGTGGGAAGCTTACTTTGGTTCTCACTTAATTTGGGGATTACTCACAAAAATGTGTATTTAGGAATCTCATGGATGTGATATCGTAGTTGTTTGAAGAGATCTGTTTGAAGCTTGAACTGGTCAAAGAGGGCTAACTTGAAGTAGGTGTTGTGTTAATAACGGCAAACTTTTAGTGTGTCTTCTTTTGAGCCGTCTCATGAAACCATAAGGACATCTGCTGTACTGAAGAATCACCCTGGTCCATATTCGTATCAATAAGGCAACTAACTAATTTTAAAGCTTTGATCAAAACTTGTCTTTTTCTATCTTAAAGCTCATGTCTTTTGGCTGAGCAGGTAAATGTTAAAGGAACTCAAAAAGAATATTGAGGGAGGCAGCTAAAACAGCCAAAATAACAGGGTGACCAGTGAACAAGGAATATCTCAGACAAATAATTTTCAAACAAATTTGATTGACTTGAAGTCCACCTCCTGCCTTTTCTCTAGACAAGCTGTTAATAAGCAATTAAAAACAAAAACAAATTCAAACTATCTAGTAAGTCCTCAATACAGATAAAATAAATGTTTAAGTAGCTGGAATCTGATTGCTCTTTCTATCGGAAAATAAAGAGCAGGTTTATTAAAGTATTAGCAAATCATAACAAGTGTTAGCACCAAGTTCTCAAAAATATCCATTCAAGACTTTGGATTTTGGTATAATTAATCTCCTTTATCCTCCATTCCAAATATTAAACCCATTGTGAACTTAGTTTAAAACTTTAAAACATATCACAGGATAATTCTTAATAGATTCCTGGAAACAAGTTGAATTTGTCCATTTATGTATATAAAATATGTCACAGTGAAAATAACCACCTAAGAAATCATGTTGATCTCTGAAATCTGTGGTTGCATCACAGGTTTATGTGACAATCTAAGTCTCTTGTAAGTCATGTAGGATTTTGTTGAAACACATTTCCAGAGGAGATGCTTACATAACCACATGTTCGTTGTAAATTTGCAATGAAAAAGTTTCATATGGCAGTCAATAAAGATCAATTTTAAAAGTTTAACTTTTAAATATTTCTTAATTCTGAGTAAAAATGAAAATGTAAGATTAGTGAATAGACCAAATTTATCTGCAGCATCTCAGTGAAAGAGTCCTTTTACTTGTAACTTGAATTCACTGGTCTTCTACAAATTGGATAGTGATTATATTATAAGCTTCTTCATGAACAGAGAATTATTTCTAATCAAAGCATTTGCAAATATTTATAACTAGTAGCTCTGATTGGAAAACAAGGTTGTAGACTTTAAAGTGCAATCTGTAGAATTCTGATTAAATTGAGAGAAAAATCTCATAACGCATCATAGTCTTGTTTGTGGAGTCTGCAGATATTTATTTTGGCTTGAATTCTTTTTAGCCCAACTGAATGTGGCTATAAGGATGGAAGACTTAACTACAATATTATATGTTTACTGTACTATTCTTTAGAGCCATCTGTAAGAAGGGAAGTATCTTCCCCTTAACCAACTATTTCTTGCAGGATTTATTTTTGCGCTTGAATAAAGAATGACTTACAGAAAACTTTGCCAATGGTATCTCATATCTGAGCTATATTGTACTCCCATTATTAAAAACAATAGCACCAATTTACTGCCTTTGATTTACAAAGCACATAAACAAATGTTGCCTCATTTACTTTCAAGGCAGACAATGAGATAGTCTGAGCAGTCCTCATTATTGTCATTTTTATGAAAGAGTAAACTGAGATTAAGGTGAGATTAAGATGTGCCAAAGGTCACAAACCTCATCTGTGATGGAACCAAGAATATAAGTTTGGAAAACTCTATAATTTTACCCTTTTTGTCTGTTCTGCCACCTTGCCTTTAGGCACCCTCTGTGGCATTATATTCATAATCAATATATTTGTGTTTGTGTATCTGTCTCTTTCTCTCCTTCTCTCGGTCTCTCTCATATATATATGTGTGTGTGTGTGTATATATACTAATACTTAATGTATTTGGAAAGATATGAGTAAATATTGCACCAGATATTATATACACATATATACATACATATTTATATTTTTTGCTCATGTTTGGACAAAACATGAGAAAATATTTAACAATCCTTCATTTGTAATTCCCTAGGATTACGTTATTAAATGGTGATAGAACTCACAGAGGTCTAGAGAGGTTAGGTGAGTCATTCACGGTCCATTTCTGTAGCAACATTACTGCTGGAAACATGATTTCTCCATCCCCATCTGATGTTCTGTATTTTGTTCATTTCTAATTTTCAAATGCCACTAAAAACTGTGATTAGGTTCATTATTTTTCTTTAAATCTTTAATTGTTTATGGCTTTTTAAGCTGTATGGCATGAATTAATGTATTCATTTTACACAATCATGTTGACAAAGGTAGATAGCATAAAATGTCTCCATTTCGGTGTAAAATATGGAGGTCCAGCATGGTAATGTCAGCTGTAGAGTAAACAATAGTCCTCTTGGGAAAGAACTGAAGGCTCTTTTAGTTATTATAACAATGATCTCTGAAGTGAGTTTTGTTAGCAAGTCATTGTTATAATTATACCATGTACATAATAGTCAACCCCCAAATTTGTAGGATTTATTAATCGTCATTAATATTTGTGTTGGCTGGGGCTTCACTGACCTGTGCTGATCTCAACTGGGCAGCTGTTCTTGTCACTGATGATTAACGGGCATAAGTGAGTAGCTCTATTCCAGGTTCTTCCCATTGTCTTCCTACCAGCTGTCTACCAGAGGGGTGTTCCTCTTATGGTGGTGGCAGAGGTGAGAGAGAACAAGCCTGACTACACAAGCATACTTCAAGCCTCCACTAGCTTTACATCTCTTAAACCCATTGGACAAAGATGTCGTATGGCCAGGCCCATAGTCAAGGGGTTGAGATACCTTGTAGATACCCTACTGACAATGGCAGGTCCCTTCACAGTTACGTGGCAGTGTAAGGATATACAGGATTACATCCAAAGGCATGTATATCCAAAGGAATGGATGCGTAATACTATTACCAAGGAGGGAGTGAAGAGTTGGAACACTAATCCATTCTAACATTTACATGAAGGAGGTCTGTGTTCAGGTATAAATCCCTCAGTGTATATCACTGAATTTTTCTCCCATATTCTGAGAGCTATTTTTCTCCTAAGCAAAAGAAAAGTCAAGTTTCCTACAAGATCTTTCAATTCTTACTTGAAATTAACTCAGCTTAACAAATAACTCCTAGATTCATGATTTCAGCAGAGCTCCTGGATCTGCCTACTCTGGTCAGAGGGTGCACTGGTCCCATACTGGGACTGTAGTTATCTCACAACATCTTCACGTTGGCAAAATTTGTTTTTTTGCCATGCAAATTTTGTAGCCTGCTTCTGCAAACCTTCAAGAAATATATCTATAAATGTCCACTACAGTGCTCCGTGTCAGCCTCTTTGGAAGGCAGGATACTCGCTTTGGCACTTGTAGAAGAAAAATTGCACAGGACCAGTTAAATGGGCAAGGAGGACTGTATTTAAGATTGTTGAAATAGGGGAGAGGGATTGAACTCAACTCTGCTGAAACAAAAGGCTGGAGAGACTTTAAGCCCTGGAGTGAGTCAGTGGAAAAGTACTGGAGGATGTTAAGTGGGGAGGTTGGTCAAAATGATTAGACTCTGTGTTTGCTAATTGTCACTTAGAGAAGTCAGGCTCCCACACTCCCACAGAGACTGGGAGACAGGGGTGCTATCACCTTTAATAATTATGTTCAAAGAAATGGATTCCAGGTCCTAGAGAAAGATATTCCCGTGTTGTAAAACTGGTAAGAGGTTGTGAGAAGATTCACATCTCAAAGGGGCAGAGAAAGAATGTGCGATTACAAGTTTTCTAAGATAAATGCTCTAAGAAAAGGGAGATCAAGAGTCTAGAGATATGAAGAAAACTGTCTAAAATTTAGCCAAGCTGATTTAGAACTTTAGGCCTTTTGCTCACACTCAAGTTTGGCAAAAAAGAGAAAGAAGACAAACAAACTGAAGCAGAATATGACAATTCAGAGGCTCAAGACTTCAGTATTTTCATTGACTGTACCTGTTACATTTGTGGAGAATATATATTGCTCTTTAGTTATGTAAATAAATATAAAGGTATTTTGATTAAATCAGACTTTTGGTTCAATAATTTAAAAATTTATTCCTAAATACAAACAAGTTGCCTAAAAAAATTAATTAAAGCACACATTTCAATTCTTGGGGAGTTCAAAAATTATCATCATTTATCTCCATATCTGAGTTCTGAACTACCTGTAAGAAATAAGCCAAATTACTTCTCAAGGCAAGTTAGACCTTGGGAAATCTTGGGTTATATCTGTAGGGACCTGGGCTTCCTAATGCTAAGCCCTAGACCTAGAAAGACTTACCTACTCAGTCTTGTATGGACTCTGTACCACAGGGGCAGAGATGGCCCAGTAAGACTGATGGCATGGGAGAGCAGAGGAGAACATATGCCCTCCCTGCAAAGAGTAGAAAAGAAAAGGCAAGGCTGGTCCTCCTTGGTACTCCTTCGAAACCAGCCAATCAGATTAAGTCAAGTCTCCCCTGGAGAGATGGAAGTGAGGAGATTGAGAGGACCTGGAATACTAAGCAAGGGGAATTCACTCCGAGTGGAGGGAACCATCCTTAGGAGGAAAAGAAATGCTCAGTGCCCTTAGCTGACCCACAACCAAACACTAATGGATCTTTATTTGTGAACTTTATGTAACTGGAGTGGTTTATATGCCTAGTTGCTCATAGTCCTGATATATTACCCCATGTGTACGCATACATACATTCTGGGAGAAAGAACGTCTTTGAAAATATATGTGTACACCTGAAACTAATATAAGGTTGTAAATCAACTATACTTCAATAAAAATAATAATATTTTTTAAAAAGAAGTATATGTGGAGTATATTTCATTAGTTGTCCCCTATTATGTAATATTCCTCTGCAAGGGAGGAATTACGCTTGATTTTAACCTAAGAAATTCCTAACTGGGAAGACAAATCTGATGAAAAAAATACACTGAGTTCAAAGCTAAAGATATAATTCCATTCATTTACTATTTTTGTTTGCTGTTTCCTAACTATCTGCTCTTATTCCTTTGAATAATTTAGGATAGACAGTGCTGCTGGTTAAAATATGTGATTATTAAATGAGAATAAGTACTGATATGTCCTCCTCAGGTAATTAAAAATAAATTAAAAATAAGTAAGCTGGGATTTTCTCAGACCATCAACAGAAATGCTGGTACATGGTGAGAAATACCTTAAAGTGATTTATGGTTCTAATTTAGATCTTGTAACACTTCAGTGAAATAGAAATGAAAAAAACTGATTTTCTCTCAGATACATGACATTTCTTAAGTAGTGAGTAAGACAGTCACATAGTAATTTTTAGGACCAAAGTTGGGACACCAGGAAAATCTGCCCCATGTGTAAAATTTTCAAGGAGAAGGAAATAAAATTTGAGTGGACTTTCAGGCAGAGTCAAGAGCAATTAGATACATAGCCCATCATTAGTTTAACAATAATAGAAAAAATGAATTCCCAAAGATATCAGAAAGAGTGTGGTCTATATGGGAGTTGTGCAGTTGATGTGAAAACAGAGGTCTCAGGGTGGATAAGGAAGCACTGCTGGAAAATCACATGGTGCATAACAGTATATGCAGAGCATTACAAGAGATGGAGCTTGGAGTTGTTTAATAGTATTTCTAAAGATACATATTGATATAGTAATGGATATCTGGATGTATACTATGTCCGTATTTATTTAAGTAACTATATCTAAGTCTACACTCAGAGTTATTATCTATATATCTATACCTGTGCACATATATAAGTATATTTGCTAACTTGAAAGTTATTTACTAAGGTTTTTTTTGTACTTTCATTTTAAGTAGCATTTTTTTTAATTTTCAGAGGAAGATCTTTATTATGAATGAAACACTGTGATCAAAAAGATACAAAATATTTAGATGATGAAGAGCCATTTAATGAACCCAAGAAATTGGGTGCAAATCAAATGTAGAGAGGGAATGTTCCTGAATTTTGAAGGAGCATTATTTCCAAATTTTGTTAGAAAGCATTCTGTTTTCTTTTAAGTAGCATTTTTAAGTGGCTTTGCTCATAGATATAAACTGAGCACATTCGTGAAGCATTTTTAAAACTCACATAATGTTCTGCATCTGGGTGAGGAAAATTATTACCTCCAAATTGCCTATATTTTATTTTTTCAAAGAGGAAACATGGATTTAGGTAACTCCCTAGTTGTTTCTATTATTCAAGTAATTAATATTATCTTGAAGACGGTACTCAGAAAAAATCATGTGTTAAAATCACCTGGTTCATTTCATGATATCTATATTCACCTTTTAAATTTTAGTTTGATATGAAATATTGGGAAACTTGCGCTGGCAGAGTTTAAGTGTGGTACTTTAATTGCAAACACATTGCATGATTAGTCTGCACAGTGAGTCTTGCACCCGAAGATACAGATGTCTTCTGGCTGGACCTCCTGGGCAATTGGCATTCTGACCATTTGTGCTGCTTGCTGTTAATGAGAAGGGCTCTTGTGGAGTTGTATATCTTCCATTAATCAGTATGAGACAACTGAACAAAGCATGCTCAAGTTTTCTATTCTTCAGCATTTGATAAAAATAAGAAGAAAATATCACTTTCTTATACAGAATTTATTTTTTGGAGTTAAATATGTAAAATGGAGTTAAAAAAGAACAAACTAAAAAGTCACTGGCATGTGGCTCATTAGTGATATAAAATCAGATGTTTCAAAAGCTCAATTTCATGTTGTGCAGAAGACGTCTTCTTAATAAAGAACAATGTTAACTAACCCAGCTGGAAAGTACATTCTAGAGGTTATCTGGTTACTTTTCAGTTACTATTGACTCATTTGTTACTTGGAACTTTGAATCTTGCTTTCCCACCTAGATGTTTAAAAGGCATTTTTGATGATTCAAGAAAAAATACTGTAACTGATAGAACAAGAGCAGGAAATTTTCACTGCTGTGCTGTGGTGGTTGACCACATATAATAATAATCCCTTAAAATTGTTTGTCTCTTTGTAATTTTAAAGTATTTACATATATACACACAAACATATATATATATATACACACACACATATATAATACACATGTATATACTTTTAATTTAAAACATATCTACTTATGTAATTTAATTTGAATTATTATGCAGCATAATCATAAAAACAATCCAATAAGATAGGCAATGTTTGCATTATTAGTGATACCAGACCAAAGTTGAAGTGATTTATATAAGGATACAAAAGTAATCATTAATATCCTTAGACTGGAAGAATCAATATTGTGAAAATGACTATACCACCCAAAACAATCTACAGATTCAATGCAATCCTTATCAAATTACCAATGGCATTTTTCACAGAACTAGAACAAAAAAATCTTAAAATTTATATAGAGACAAAAAAGACCCCAAATAGCCAAAACAATCTTGAGAAAAAAAACATGGAGCTGGAGGAATCAGATTCCCTGACTTCAGACTATACTATAAAGCTACAGTAATAAAGACAATATGGTACTGGCACAAAAACTGAAATAGAGATCAGTGGAACAGGATAGAAAGCACAAAGATAAAACCCATGCACCTATGGTCAACTAATCTATGACACAGGAGGCAAAGATATACAATGGAGAAAGACAGTCTCTTTAATAAGTGGTGCTGGGAAAACTGGATAGCTACATGCAAAAGAGTGAAACTAGAACACTCCCTAACACCACACAAAAAATAAACCTAGATGGACCTAGAGACTGGTTGGACCTAGAGACTGTCATACAGAGTGAAGTAAGTCAGAAAGAGAAAAACAAGTATCATATATTAACGCATATATGTGGAATCTAGAAAAATGGTACAGATGAACTGGTTTGCAAGGCAGAAAGAGACACAGATGTAGAGAACAGACATATGGACACCAAGGGGGGAAAGCGGAGGTGGGGGTCAGATGAATTGGGAGACTGAGATTGACATATGTACACTAATATGTATAAAATAGATAACTAATAAGAACCTGCTGTATAGCACAGGGAACTCTACTTTACTTTGCTGTACAGTAGAAACTAACACAACATTGTAAAACAACTATACCCCCAAAAAATTTAATTTAAAAAAATAAAAAATTAATAAAAACTTTAAAAAGTAATCATTAATAAAACTGATGCCATAATCTCAATCTTATGTCTCCCAGTCTTCTCTTCATTAATATGCTCTTGCCTTATGAACTGTTTAATTGTCCTCCATTTACCGGGAATTTATTGAGTATTCATATTGTATAATCCATTGCTTGTGGAATTATGAAACAAAATATGATTCTCACCTTTAAAGAAATCATTTATTTGGGGACATTGATATGAATAGTATATTAATATCTGGAATGATTGGTGTGAAAATAGAGAAATATATCAGTAAAAGTGATGGTTGAAGGGAGGAAATAATAAACTCTGCAAGGCTAGACTAAGGTGCGGAAGGATGAGCACACGTTTCCTTTGGGAAGTAAAGCACAAAGGACTTTCCACTCACGCAAGAATCAGCCTGGGCTTATGAAGCAGCCCGGGGTCTAGAGAATCATCAGTAATTCTCTGACTGGCTGGACAAACAAGAAGGGGGTGGTAATGAAGGGCCTTCTCTTTTTAGGAATTATTTAGAAAGCAACATACTCAGAGCATTTCAGAACTGGAGGAGATTATTGAGATCACAGAGTCCAATTTCCTTTTTTTCCCCATGAGAACATCTAAGCTCCTAGGGAAAAAAAAAAAAAAAAAAAAAAAACCTGCCTAAGACTAAACTAGTTAGAAGAGAGGCAAAACTGACCCACTGACAGGGATTGGCTTACTCTAGTTGGAGAATCAGACCTTTTTGAATCATATCTGAAAACATATTTCTAAGGAAATGTGAAAAAATTAGATGAAGAAAACAATCTGTGTGAAATAGAAATGAAAAAAACAAAACAAGACAAAACCCCACTGATTTTGAATTCCTGACTCTTAGGGAAATAGCCAGCTATTCTACCTCTGGCTAAGTGGATTCTACTACACAGAGGACCAGTATATTAACATTTTTTGTATTTACACTAAAGAGATTGGTTAACAACTATTTAAAAGAATACACTTCACCCCACATCGAAAAAAATTCAAAAATTAATTCATGACTTAAAACTATTCAATTTCTAATCATCTTCTAATACCTTCAAGGGCAGTTCAGTTGCTGGGAATTCTCAAGATGTCATTATTATCATTATGCTGAATTATTTACAAACTTGTATCAAAGCACCAGATTAAATTGCTTTGGTCTTATGTAAAATTCCTCTGATCTTTGGCAATCATTACTTATTTACAGCTTCCATAATTTCCCCCCTTTGCAGAAAAAAAAGTTTCTTAACTATAGCTAAAAGGCACTATTTTACTTTTACAGTAAAAACTGTCTCTAATATGAAAAAAGTTAAAACGAAAAACTATAGTCTCTAAGATTTAGAAGCATGATTTTCTATGTGAAAAGCAGATTATCTAAACAGTTTCTTGCCCTGAGAGAGATATTCATAATATTTACTGTAAAATATAAATATTAGGTTTCTTGCTTCGTGTGAACTATTTGTAGGTATAGTAAATATAATTCTTTTAAAATAAAACTAGGATAACAGCAACAGTTAATGTTTACATTTATTGAAACACATGTGAAGATTACTTCGAGAAAATGTTAGAAAATTAAATAAAAATTTCCCATATGACTGGAAAAAAATATTCAACACATGATCTTGGACTGAAATTGGCTGTCGTTTCATACTGTGGCTTTAAACAGAAAAAGTCTCTGTTTAATATGGATGTTTTCCTAAAACCTGGGGTTGAGTAAGTTTGGACAAGAAAAATTGATGCTGAATGTTCTGGTTTACATATTGATCTGTAGCAACCAATTCGTCTTTAACTTAGAACTGTCTACTATTACCCTGACAGCCTTAAGCAACAACTTAGATAAATAATAATGAATTTTTTTGTATGTGTGATTCATTGTTGTTGCTAAAGACTTACAGAAAGTCTCTGAGAGATTAAACATTTTTTTAAACAATTAAATGAAAATGTTTATGACAATTACAATTCAGAATCTTTTACTTAAATGGAAAACCAGATTTCTGAGGATATAATTAGTCCCAGAAATTAAAAAATTGTTCATATCTGATTACTTTGTAATACATATGATTTTTAGACCACCAGGACATTATTTACAAGTGTAATTTATTAACAGTTAACTAAAACTGACCTTTGAATATTTGCCAAAATCTTGTGGCTGTTCAGTAGGGATAATTAACAAAAAGAAGGAATAAACTATGAATCAAAGGTCTAAAGTATTCAGAGTTGTGTGAAATGAGAGTTGTGCTATAGTATTTTCTATTCTATACTTCCTCTCTGCCTGGGTATGAGAATAACATGGTGGAAATAGCACTCAGGTGAAAAGAACAAAATTTAAGTGCAGCTTTGTCCATAATTAGTAATTTGACTTCGAGTAATTGAATTGAACTGAGTACATTTCTTCATCTTTAACTTGGAGAATAATACTAATAATAGTTAATATACCATGGAATGAATACTCTTATTAGGTTCATTATAAAGATGAGTAAACTGAGGCACAAAAGAAATGCCGATATTGGTTTCCTGCTAAGCAGAGCATGTGTCCTTAGACAATAAGAAGTACTGACTCCCTGGCTGACCTGTTAACTTTCACTTGGCTGTCGATTATATATTTTAAGGGCTTGGTCAACTGCAAAGCTTTTGGTGAATTGAAAAGCATATTCCTAATGTTTCATGGGTAATTTTATTATTTTTCCAAACGGAGGATGAGATCATTTTGTTCATAAAATATGTATTTTGGGGGATAAAATGAGTAGGCTCTAGCCAACTGTAGTGTGTCAGTGTCACTTCCTGGTTTTGCTATGTAAGATGTTAGGAGAAACTGGATGAAGAGTGGACAGAACTTCTCTTTACTGCTTTATGCAATTTCTTGTGAATTTATAATTATTTCAAAATTAAAAGTTTAAGAAAAAATCGATTTTCCAGACTGTTTTTATAGAAAAGTACACAAAATATTCCATCGACATAAAAGAAGAAAATATTAGAACCTCTATTTCTTTTTCTTTACCCATTCTAATCTTCTGTTTTTGTGTTTATTTTATAATGTACCTAATGTATTGCAGAAATATATACAAATTTAGAACTTAAAGTATAACTGGGCATTCTTGATCAAAACTATCATTTTCTCTTTACTATTATGCATGTGCTCTGAAAAAGTTTAAAGACTTCTGATTAAGGTAATAGTAGAAAAACAGATACTTTGGGCCCAAACTGGGGTTATAATTCAGGCTCTCTCATTTATCAACTAAATAATTCAAGACAGGGTTCTCAATCTGAGTCTCAATTTCCTCATTTAGTAAAAAACACTAATAAGAATAGTACTACTTTTTGTGATGTTCATGTGAGGAGACTTGTGTTTTGTGCTCAGCATATAAAACCCTGGTAAATATTAGCTTGCTTTTCCCTCCCTTTGAGAAAATTAAGACTTGTACATACTTGTTTGTGATCTCTGTCCACTCATTATAAGGAGTGGTTGGAGAATCTACAGGTAACTAGAGAGTACTATATCTATACAGTATCTTTAAAATTAATCAAAATTCCCAAATATCACGGAATTCCTGCTTTGGGCAAATCACTGTTCCCAGCCTGAGTTGCAATATCATTGAGTGGTCCTGAGCAAATATTTTTCTCCCAAACGTTAGACAGTTCTATTGAGTGGGAAAAATAAAAACGCACAGGGCTTCCCTGGTGGCGCAGTGGTTGAGAGACCGCCTGCCGATGCAGGGAACACGGGTTCGGGCCCCGGTCCGGGAGGATCCCACATGCCGCGGAGCGGCTGGGCCCGTGAACCATGGCCACTGAGCCTGCGCGTCCGGAGCCTGTGCTCCGCAACGGGAGAGGCCACAGCGGTGAGAGGCCCGCGTACCCCCCCCCCCCACCCCCGCCCCACACAAACGCACAAAAAACAGACTTGCCAAGTTTTCTGAAATGTTGTTTTGTTTGTTTGTTTCCCAATCTTATTTTATTTCAGAATGCCTGGAACTGACTGAGTAGCATGTTAAATTCTAAAAGAATTGAGCTTTGTAATGCAAATTGTGTTTATATAATGATGAATGTGTTCACTTAAGAATTGACAGATTACTCTTCCAGGCAGATGAAGGCGAAACTAGTGAATGCAATATTTTCACAATATTGAATTCAATACTTCTGTCTCTCTCTTATTTGCCCCAATAACTGACAATGTTTAATTGCACTTGTGGAGATAAGTACCAAATTCTTTTTTGATGAACACTTTTCAGTGAAGGTAGAGCTTTGTTGGAGAGGGAGATAGACTTTTTCAATGTTGATGTTCTCAAAATCAGTTACATGTGTTCATGTGTATTTCCCAGCTAACCTTAGAGTTAGTTTGGGGCCATATAAGTACTTCTGACCAATGAAGAGTAGAGAAGGGATGTGTGTTACTTCTGGGATGAGTCAATTAAGAGCTACTGTGCTTCCTGTACCGGGCTCTTCTTCAGTTGAGGAGGCCACGGGTTTCAGATGACGTGGCTATAGCAGGAGGAGGACCAGCTGCCCATATCAGACTTCATCTCAGGAGAGAAGCTGAGCCACTGAGATTTCAGAGTTTAATTATTGTGGCAGCTAGCTACCCTGATTTGAACAGTGGCTTGGCTGTTGTAAAATTTATTTTTTTCAAGAAGTTAGCAAATTTGATGAACCATTTAAACACTGATTTTAAGTCCCTTTTAGAGACTGTAGTTAGTTTTGTCTTTCGTTAAGACCAATATATTTTCTGAGTAAAATGTAATGTAAGATGGAATTTTAAAAAAATATTCTGAATTATCAGTAAAGATGGTGTGACTCAAAACTTAGTGTCTACATACAGCCCTTGCTGCTCAAGGATTTGCTACAATTCTCTACAGTGCCCAAACTGAGAACAGATCATCACAGCAAAGAGGAATTCTACATACATACGTAATTTTCCACTTAAGATGAATTATCTTCTCCAAATAAATACAGATCTAAAGGTGCTCTGTGACAAGTTTTAGTTTTTGAATACTGAGTAAATGAAAAAGTCATATTCACTTGCAGATATGATGTTATTAGTTTTTTGATACTGTCACCAAAGCTGTGTAAAATAATTTTATTTAAAAAATGTTTTCTGATAGATATAGTGTATACAGTACTTGGAGATAAAATATAACCACTTTATTACGAAAAATGCTGCTTCTAGTTACCAACAACAAAAATCCATCCTCATCCCCCAAAAACCAACTCCAGGAAGTAAGTTTTAAGCTCAAAGACATGGGTAAAAATTGTTTCTCTAGACAACTAAGCTAAATCTTATTTTTCTCTATAGAAATATGTAGTATATCTTTGGAGTTTATAAATCTGAGACTCATCAGGAAACTAAACGGATAACGTGTCTCTACAAAAAAAATCTCCGTATGTAAAGCCAATTGCTGTGAATGATAGCTAATGAAATACCATTTAATTCCTTCCATACAATTCCAAATTGTAGTTCAATTTGGCTTCCAAAAGAGGTGAAAAAATTCTTGTCCAAAGGAAGAGTTCAGAAAAGTCTCTAGAAAATCATTTGGATTTAGATGCATTCTCTTTACCAAATCTGCCTAGCTCCCAAAGGTAAACATTCTGAGACTTTCGTAAATAGCCAAGGAACCGCTGAGGCTCCAAGGCAATCAGAACCTCAGCTATGCAACTGATTCTAAATAAGGCAGATTTTCACAGAGAACAGAGAAATAACAATTAATATCGGGATACAGGTTTTGAAAGCATAGCTTCTTTACCATTGAAGAGTAAAGGGTGGCTCATTTACTTTAGTACCTATTTAGTTTCTGAAATGGTAAAAATAAACAAGCAATATATATTGAGATTGAAAAAAGGAAGGTATGCCCCCCCTTTTCATCCTGAAGCAAATTGAGCTGAAAGGAATAGTGTGGAAGGTGATGTTTCGGAATGTACCTCTGTTTAAGTTTTATTTTTAATATTAGATTATGCATCATTTAAAGTTTACAATAGAGCAGCAAATAACTTGAATGTTTAGTCTTGCAATATTTCAGCTATAAGTCTCAATTTCCAGGAACAGAAAGTAACACTAACTTAAGCAAAACAAACCTCTTAGGAGGATATTGGTGCCTCAAAAACCAGTTGTACTCCAAGCTAAGAAATGGTCAAAATATAACGGACATCTGGAAGCTTAGTCAGCATGAACCACAAGAGTGAGTTAGAACAAATAACTCAGTGAGAACCCTGTGTCTGTAAAGACTTACCTCGGCCTGAAAGGGAATTATTTATTTTGCCTTTGCCTCACCGCCCTAATTTTGGTAAACGCTGTTCAGCTGGCCTAAATTGTGGCATATTCTGTCCTCTGGACAACTAATATTCTGACTGGTTTGTAGTGTGTGAGCATATGTGTGTATGTGTGTGTCTATGGGGCAGGATGGGGGGGCGGACAGAAAACTGTCCAACACATTCCACCCCTTTGATGACCCAACATTTTAATAAACCCTTCTACAAATATACATTTTCAAAAGCGACCCTGTTCAATATAATGCAAAAATAATCACATTAAGAGCCAAAGTCACACTTGTATCATCCATTTCCACATTATTCTTCAAGTCCAGATAGCCATTCCTAGAGCAGTGATATCTTGTGTATTTAGTATTATCTTGAAGTAAATTGGATATGCATCTTCCTACCATAGCCAACAAGAAAATACACACCTAATTTTAGACATATGGAATAAGCTTATCAATGCCAGAGAGAAGTCTTTAAAAATAGATGACTATCCCTCCGATTTCTTACAGAGAAACATTTTAGCAAAATGAATATTGCTGCATTGGGAGGCATTCCCAAATTTTTAAACATCATTTTGAATAAGACCCCTCTATTCATGTACTGGATAGTTCATTTTTCAACCTATACCAGTATTATTTTATCAACTGAGCACTTGACTCTTAATACCTTTCCTGTGACCATCAATTCTTAAGTTAGCTAGAATATTCAGTTATTAATCAATAGCACCTAAGAAAAACTGATACTTTTCTTAGAATAATGTTGGGTTAATCAATAAGGAACATGTGAGTTGACATGAGATAGCCTGTCTTAGCGAGGATTTAATAATGGGGTCCATCCCTGATATTATTCTATTTTCACTCTATGGGTACTGGGCAAGTTCCTTAAAAAAATTGGCTTCAACTACCATTTTTATGTTGATGTCTTCTAATTCCATAATCAAATTCATATCTTTTTTCTTGGACTTGAAATAATTTATATTCACAACAGTGTCCTGTTCATTTTCCAGTCTCTTTTAAAGTCAATCAATCAAAAATAGAATTCATCCACTTTCTAAATCTGCAGTTTTTCCTGATGTATTTTTATATGGGTGAGTAGAATTATTATTGAACAAGACACATTTATCAGAAATTTGGAAATTATCTAAGATTCCTCATGTTTTCTTATTCAACCTATATCCAATTTATCAAATATAATTGACGTTAGCTCTTAAATATTTTTCAAATCCCTCCTGTCTTTTTCAATCATGTTGTCATTAACTTAATTCAATACTAAATATTTTCACCTTATATTAATAAATCATATTTAACTTTTAGATTCCATTTTTCATACTGTAAATCCATTCTCCATTTTTTGCTACAGTAAATTTTTAGTAACTCATTGAAAGAGGTTATGATTTTTTCTGGCTTAAAACCCTTCAGTGGTCCTCGTTGCATTAAGGACAAGTTTAGAACTTTTTGGGAAAACCATATAAAAATCTTTATAAAATAGCCCTTGCCTAACATTCTAGCTTCCTCTCCTATCATCACTATATACCTTCCTCTTCCTTTAATTATAACAATTTTAGATCTTATGATATGTCCTGGTCTTCTGTCTCTTACACTGGTTGTTGAGTTCCATGAATCTTATCAACTGAATGTCATCAGGATTAATCACAGCATATGAATGAACTCTGATAACAGAATAACACCAGCCTCAAAATAGTAATACTAATAAACATTTATTGTATTCCCACGAACTAAATACTAGGCTTATTGATTTGCATATCATGTCATTCATCCTCACGCGGGCCTCTCACTGTTGTGGCCTCTCCCGTTGCGGAGCACAGGCTCCGGACGCGCAGGCTCAGCGGCCATGGCTCACGGGCCCAGCCGCTCCGCGGCATGTGGGATCTTCCCGGACCGGGGCACAAACCCGCGTCCCCTGCATCGGCAGGCGGACTCTCAACCACTGCACCACCAGGGAAGTCCTTGAAGCACTTTTTTCATTTGAATTCTAGACATCCCTGTTTGTTCATTCCATTTCTTCCTTACTGGAACATATTCTCTTTCTCCCTCTTGACTCCCTTGCGAATTTCTTCTTATACTGCGATACTTTATAGTATATGAGGGCTTGCTTAGCAAATTTTCTCTAATTTTCAATCACTTCCTAAGTTATCTTATTCAGTCTGATGGATTTAGATTTATCTGAAATGCAGGTGATTCTATGTATTTATTTTAGCAGAGACCTTCCATGTTAACTTTAGACTTATAAATCCAGTAACCTCCTCAAACTCTTCACTTAGATACTATTTGACATGTCAAACAGCACGTGTCCAAAAAGGAGCTATTAATTTCCAATCTACTTTTGTAGTCTTCTCCAACTCAGTAAAAGACAGCTCCATTTTTTCAGTTTACCTATCACAAAACTTGGTGTCATTCTTCATTACTCACTCACCTGAACATCCTGATGCATCTGGAAATTTTGTGGTCAATAGCTTGTGAACACATTCAGAAATAGTCCACTGCCCACCACTCACCTCTGCCATTCATCTTGGAATAAGTCACCATCACCTCTTACTGAATTATTACAACAGGTTCTCATCCCACCTTCTACTCTTGCTGCCAAAATCTGTACTCCATGCAGCAAAAGTGATCCTTTTAAAATTTCAGCCAAATAATGTCATTTCTCTGTCCAAATTCTTGATTTTACTCAAAGCAAGAGCTATGCACTTGCCAAGACCTACAAGGATTTACAAGAGCTGACCTCCCCCTCTGCCACTCTGACCTCTTCACATGTTTTGTTCTCCCGCTCACTCATTTCTAGCCACATTGGCTACATACTTGCTTCTTGACATTCTAAGCTACACTCTTTTCTACCTCATGACCTTTACATTTGATGTTCCCTCTTCCAAATATTTACATAGTTTGCTGCCTTACTTACTTTAGGTCTCTACTCAAACACCCCCTTATTGATACAGTCTTCCATGCCTTTCAGCTACATAAAAAATTCAAAATCCTAAGCGCCTATTGCTGCCTTCATCCTTTCATTTGCTATCTGAGTTAGCCTAAATTCCATTTTCCCATAACAATCAACACTCTGTAATTTATTATATAGCTGTCTATTGTCTGTTTAGCCCTGCCCCCACCACTATTACTACAATTTAAGATTTATGAGGTCCAAAGGTTTGGACTTTTCTGTTCACTGTTCTGTCTGTTAAGAACGGCATCTGACACCTTAAAGCTGATGGTGGTGAGCACTTTTACAGCCTAATGAGAGCCAATCCATTCTTCTTCTGTCAGATGGGGGAATATTAGTTCTTTCCTAATATTCTGAAGTTAGGGGTAGACATATCACATGCTTTGCCAAAAAAATGTGAGTAGAAGTGCTGAATGTTACTTCTAGGTGGCTGCTTGCAATTGTTGACTCTTGAATCTTCAGCCTTCTTTTTCCTCCTTGTGTGAAGAGCTTGGAAGCTCATGTTCATATGGAGGTGCCAAAAGATTGAAGCAGCCTGGAATGCTGAGTGGACACATGGTGGACAGCTGTTCTGGAGAACTGCCCAAACCCAGAGTGGATTTTCAGGACAGGGAAGCAAACTTTGGTGTGTAGCCACTGAGTATTAGGGAGTTTATTACCACAGCATAACCCACCCTATCTTGACAGGTGTAATAATCAATAAATATGTGTGGAATGAAGGAATAAATGATCCCTATTTTATAGAGTTGGAAGCAGATTCACAGTGAAAGTATGTTATTAGCTTAGGGTTGTCCATGGCAACCTGGAGTCAAAGCTAAGCCACGTATAACATTTAAAACATGCAGCAATCATTTTAACCAAGAGAGAATAAACTGTGTATTTTATGGTTACTTGTAATATAAATCAGTGACAAACAGATCATAGTCCAATAATTGACTTAAAGCAATGTTGACATAGACATACTATAGGCAAATTATCTGGCCTTTCCAAGATTTTTCTTTGTATTCTTAAGTTATTCGAAAGTAAATGTCTAAAACTTTATCTTAGTGCCCTAAAGAGTAGTGAAGTATCATGAGGTTTACTTCAGTACTTATCACTCTGTCTTCACAGGTCAATGCAAGACTCGTAACATGGTGGTTGTTTTTATATATCTATTTTCTTGGTGGGATGTGTTGTTCATGATTGTTCCTCCTATAAGGTTAATAATTCTTACTTGAGATTAATTAACTGAGACAATATATCTCTAACTACCTTAGCTTTTAGCTCCTGAAGCCAAGTTTAGTATGTAATTACAGAAAAGAAGGCTCTTGGTGGTGTTTATGTTTTGCTTAATTTTTTAACATGTTTATTGGAGTATAATTGCTTTACAATGGTGGGTTAATTTCTGCTTTATAACAAAGTGAATCAGCTATACATATACATATATCTCCTTATCTCCTCCCTCTTGTGTCTCCCTCCCACCCTCCCTATCCCACCCCTCTAGGTGGTCACAAAGCACCGAGCTGATCTCCCTGTGCTATGTGGCTGCTTCCCACTAGCTATCTATTTTACATTTGGTGATGTACATATGTCAATGCCACTCTCTCACTTCGTCCCAGCTTACCCTTCCCTCTCCCCTTGTTCTCAAGTCCATTCTCTACATCTGCGTCTTTATTCCTGTCCTGCCCCTAAGTTTTTCAGAACCATTTTTTTACTCCAGTAGACTTTCTCTCTCTCTCTGTCTCTCTCTTTCTCTCTCTCTCTCTCTCTCTCTCTCTCTCTCTCTCTCTCTCTCTCTGTCTCTTCCTGTTTTGTTACTTTAAAAATCCTTACGTGACTTCCTCTGGACCACATTCTATGTTGTCTTACAGGCCTATTTCAAAATGAATAGAATGTTCATTCCAAATGAATTGAAAATTCACTAGAGTTTATCAATGAATTCAGTAAAGTTGTAGGAAATAAAATTAATACACAGAAATCTGTTGCATTTCTATACAATAACAATGAAAGATCAGAAAGAGAAATTAAAGAAATAATCCCATTTATCATCACATCAAAAAGAATAAAATACCCAGGAATAAACCTACCTAAGGAGGCAAAAGACCTGTACTCTGAAAACTATAGGACGATGATTAAAGAAATCAAAGATGACACAAACAGATGGAAAGATATACCATGTCCTTGGGTTGGAAGGATCAATATTGTCAAAATGACTATACTACCCAAGGCAATCTACAGATTCAATGCAAGCCCTATCAAATTACCAATGGCATTTTTCACAGAATTAGAACAAAAAATTTTACAATTTGTATGGAAACACAGAAGACGCTGAATAGCCAAAGCAATATTGAGAAAGAAAAATGGAGCTGGAGGAATCAGGCTCCCTGACATCAGACTATACTACCAAGCTACAGTCATCAAAATAGTATGGTACTGGCACAAAAACAGAAATATGGATTAATGGAACGATAGAAACCCCAGAAATAAAGCCACACACACGGTCAGTTAATCTATGACAAAGGAGGCAAGACTACACATTGGAGAAAAGACAGTCTCTTCAATAAATAGTGTGGGGAAACCTGACAGCTATACATAAAAAAACGAAATTAGAAGATTCTTTAACACCAAACACAAAAATAAACTCAAATTGAATTAAAGAGCTAAATGTAAGACCAGATAATATAAAACTCTTACAGAAAAACATAGGAGAACCCTCTTTGAAATAAATTGCAGCAATATCTTTTTTTGAGCCATCTCCTAGAGTAGTAATAAAAACAAAAATAAACAAATGAGACCTAATTAAACTCAAAAGCTTTTGCACAGCAAAGGAAACCATGAGCAAAATGAAAAGGCAACCTACAGAATGGGAGAAAATATTTGCAAATGACACGACTAGCTAAGGATTAAACTCCAAAATTTACCAACAGCTCATATGGCTCAATCAAGAAAAAACAAACAAACATCCTAATCAAAAAATGGATAGAACTGAATAGACATTTCTCCAAAGAACATACAGCTGGCCAAAAAGCACATGAAAAGATGCTTAACATCACTAATTATTAGAGAAATGCAAATCAAAACAACAATGATGTATCACTTCACACTGGTCAGAATGACCAACATCAAAAAATCTTCAAACAATAAATGCTGGAGAGGGTGTGGAGAAAAGGGAATCCTCCTACACTGTTCATGGGAATGTAAATTGGTGCAGCCACTATGCAGGACAGTATGGAGGTTCCCTAAAAAAATAAAAATAGAGCTACCATGTGATCCAGCAATCCCACTCCTGGGCATATATCTGGAGAAAAACATGATTCAAAAGGGTACATGCACCCCAGTGTTCACTGAAATGCTGTTTACAATAGCCAAGACATGGAAGCAACCTAAATGTCCATCGACAGATGAATGACTAAAGAAGATGTGGTACATATATACACTGGAATATTACTCAGCCATTAAAAATAATGAAATAATGCCATCCGTAACAACATGGATGGACCTGGAGATTATCATACTAAGTCAAGTAATTCAGATGGAGAAAGAAAAATATCATATGATATCACTCATATGCAGAATCTAATTTTAAGAAGTTATACAAATGGGACTTCCTTAGTGGGGCAGTGGTTAAGAATTCGCCTGCCAATGCAGGGAACATGGGTTCGAGTCCTTGTCCGGGAAGATCCCACGTGCCGTGGAGCAACTAAGCTCGTGCGCCACAACTATTGAAGTCCGCTCACCTAGAGCCCGTGCTCCGCAACAAGAGAAGCCACCAGAAGCCTGCATACCGCAACAAAGAGTAGCCCCCGCTCACCACAACTAGAGAAAACCTGTGCACAGCAACAAAGAACCAACAAAGCTGAAGATAAATACATAAATTAATTTTTTTAAAAAGAAATGGACAACTTCCTTTAAAAAAAGTATACAAATGAACTTATTTACAAAGCAGAAACAGACTCACAGACTTAGATAATGAACTTATGGATACCAGTGGGGAACAGGTGGGAGGGAGGGATAGATTGGGAGTTTGGGACTAATATATACACACTGCTATATTTAAAACAGATAACCAACAAGGACTACTCTATACCACCGGGAGCTCTGCTCAATATTCTGTAATAACCTTAATGGAAAAAGAACTTGAAAAAGAATAGATATAGGGACTTCCGTGGTATTCCAGTGGTTAAGACCCCGTGCTTCCACTTCAGGGTGCACAGGTTCTATCCCTGGTTGGGGAACGAAGATCCCACATGCTGTGTGGTGTGGCCCAAAAAAAAAAAAAAAAGGTATGTGTATATGTATAACTGAATCACTTTTATGTACAGCTTAAACTAACAGAACACTGTAAATCAACCATACTCCAATACAAAATAAAAGTAAAAAAGAGAAAAGAAAAATGTTCATTTTAGTAAGTTTTTATTGTGGACAAACTGGATGCTGGAAAAACTCAAATAATCAACATAGGAATAATTTTTTTCTTTATAAATTAAAACATGCTCATTCTGTAAACTTAGATTAAGTCAACAGAAGAAAAAGAAAAGTGAACTATATCTTATAACCCAAAGATAAAAACTGTTACAATTTAGTGTTTCATTTTTACCTGCTATACATTTTAATGTTTTTATTTATATTTTATTTACATCCTTTTGTATGTGAGTAGAGAATTATTGGAAAACACAAAAAAGGGAAAAAAGAGCAATACTTTATATTATTAGGCTGTTCTATATTGCTCTACTCTATGACATTTATAAAACTTTCAAACTATTTCTTCCTATTATCGATCTCATTTCAACAGAGTTTTTTCCTTTGAAGAAGTATGGGGACTAGGATTTCATTGTAGGCTTTTACAAATTAATTGCTATCAATCTCTCATTGTGCTTATTTTTAGCAACTTACAATTTTTTTTTACATTAAAATCTTTTATAAATTGAAGTATAGTTGATTTACAATGTTGTGTTACTTTCTGGCATAAAGTAAAGTGATTCAGCAGCTTATGAGTTTATCAGCCCACTAAATCTCAACATTATAAAATTTCTATTAGCTAAGATTTTATTAAATCATTGACAATTTTATAATTAATTGTAAAATATTCTGTCTTAACATATAATTTTATATTAACACTAATCTCATGATAAACCTTCTATGTTCTATGAACTTGGTCTATTTATTCATATATGTCTACAAAAAAACCCTTTATTTCCATACATGCAGAAGATGTACAGACATCATTTTAGATATTTGACTCAACATTTTCACATTAGGGAGTCAACAAAAAAAATAACTTTCCACCTTCATCCAACCTTTGTTTTACTACTATATCTATTTTAAAATTTATCCAATAATCACCATCAGTCCTTTGCTAAAAATTCCCAATCATCTTCTTACTGAATGAACCATCTGGTAGATTCCTAGAAAATACTCAAACATACAATATTCCTTGAAATTTACATGTTCATCAGTGTGTGTGTGTAGATTTGATCATTTGGTGACAGTTTGGCTGGACATAAAATCCTGACATGGCAGTTGCCTATCTTATAAATACTGCTTGACTCTTTTTTTGGATTCAGTGTTGCTGTAGAAATGCTTGACATCACATTGATTTTCTTTCCTTTGTTAGTGACTTAGTCTTTGTGCCTAGAGGCACTGGGGATTTTGTTTTTTTTTTTTTTTGGAGCCTAATGTTACTGAGATATTTCTCAAGTTGTCTTGATCAATTTTCTCAAGTGTAAGGTATAACCTCTCTATATGTAAATTTTCTTATTCAGGAAAGAATAAATTTTACATTTTGGGGGTCATTTTGCTTATCTTTTCTCTTTTTACTTCTTTTCTACTTCTCTATTTTGGTTTCACTTTCTCAACTCTTCAGTTTGGTCTTCTACATCTCTTATGATCACCTACTCTGCTTTGGCTCATTATATTCTATATTTTACAGTTTTATAGTTTCACATTTTCTGATTACTTGTACATCTCTTCTTTGCTTTTCATTTACAATTTTATTATTATATAAAGATATAACTACAATATATAATATATAACATTTATGCTATAATATATAATTTTATATTCTACTTGTATTGTTATATATAATATATTATTTATATATTATATATAAGTATAATGTTAATATAATGAATAGTTTCTTTCATATGTTTTCTCATACGTGTAATTATTAGTCAATTCATTTTAATTCATGATGGAATAAGAGAAGATAAATAACTTGCTTAAGAAATCATACATCAAGTAAGGAACAGAGCTAAAACTCAGATTTCAGCAGTGTGATTTCAGAGTTTGCAATCTCAAATATTAAACAATATACCCATCTCTCTCTCCCTCTCCCTCTTGCTCTCTCCTTCTCTCTGTGTCTCCCTTTCTCTCTCTCCTGTTGTCTGTTTTCACCATCTTGGAATGTTTCCATGACCATGTAAAGAAGCTTGCTATACCTCTGGAAGATGGGAAATCATATGGAGGAGAACCAAGGTAGCCACACTAAGAGCCTTAGGAATCAACCAGGCATGTGTGTGGGGCTATCAAGGACAATCCAGCTCAAGCTGACATTACAGCTGACCAAAACTGCATGACAGAGGTCAGCCAGAACCATGTGGTACACAGAGGAGGTAACCCAGATAGGTTTTATTCAAACTGCTTATCCACAGAATTATGAACATATACATTGTTATTGACTTAAGCCACTAAGTTTTCGTGTTGTCTGCTATGCAGCAAAAAATAACTGCTACAATACACATTTATATTTGCCTAAAGAAGAATGAGGGAAAATGCACATGAAGTTTTATACTGGGTAACTAAAGGAAGAGGAAATTATTCCATCTATATATAAAAGAGGAAATAATTAATACATTTTGAAAAGTAGTATGCCAGGAGAGAATGCTTATTGGCCATTTTCACTCTTTCCTCTGTGTATACGTGCTTAAATAGCGGGACACTCCTTTTGCCACCTACTTACTCATTCTGCCCAGGGGAGGTATCTGGACGTTATTTGAAGAATAAATGGGTCTGTTCAGCAGATAATTTGCATTTCCATCTTTGAAGTCAGCTGACTTGCAGCAGGCCCTTTGCCAATCTGCACACCAGAGGCAGATTCTGCCCCTGGGAGGGGTAAGAGAGCAGAAGTGGGGAGACAAGCTCTGGCCTTGCTCCCAGGACTGTGATGGTGGTTTTGCCTAAGGCAGTAGTTCAGTATACAAAAGCTATATTCTCCAAAAATAATAAAAATGGTGATTATTTGGCCTCTCAATTGCAATATTGCTTTCTTTCTCAGTTAGCTCACAAATACATGTTACTTTGTTATAAATAGACGATGTACAATAATGTAATAAAGTGAAAACTGTATAGTTTGCAAATATATTTTATGATAGGTTAATGCACTTATTATGAAAATTAGTAGTGCCCTCCTAGGCAAAACGATATGCTGTTTTGTTAAGTTGATTTTTACAATATACCTAGGTAGGTCTTCCTTAAATTTTCCTCTGACATTTTCAGTGCCCAGGACAAATATCTAAGCAGGTGATCCATTTACTCACATTCTTTAAATATATGAAGAAGTTAATATTTAGAAAGAAACAGTAGATGAAGTAAGTGTTTGTTCAATTCAATTGTATTTTGGGCTCACCTGGAAACCACAGAGAAAAGCGATCCAGAGTGACTTCAGTGTAAATTGATCTTTTACATTGGTCACATAACCCTTTGACTTTGGTTACTATATAAAGCTGCAGACTTTCCCAAAATATTTTTGTATCATCATGTTTCATTTATTTTAGAAAAGGATGCTGTTTCCAGCCAAGCTAAATGGAAATACTTGAGTTTACAGAAGCATTCTATACTGCGACCTTTAAATCACCTGGAAAAGAGCTCAAAGCATCTTTGACTACTTAATCAAATTATAAAACACTGAATTTCACTTCTTTCCCAGAAGGAAAAATATACGATAACTCTATTTGAAATAGCTAATTTCTCCATAGACTTAGATGTAATATAGAACAAATTCTTTCCGCCCACACATACATCTGTAATCTGTAAAAGGTGAATTAGCAGTTCGGCCAGTGTCTTCCCTGTTGACACCGAATGACTCAGTGTAACCACAATAGCAGTAACTGATTTTGGAAAAATTTCTCGTGTCTTTGAATAGGGTTACCCAATTTAGAAAATAACATAATCATCTATTATAATCAAGCCAGGTAGCTACTTAGCCTATCTTTAAATAAGCACTTCTAGAAAAATAAATGCTTTGGTATCAAATCAGAATTAGCGAACACCAACTGTGTGACCCTGCAATGACCAACTCTGAAGTATCAGACTCGAAGAGACGGAGTAACTTAAAATAGAGCAAGAGAGCAGCCATCTGGAAACCAGTGTGGCTCTGTGTATAGATTGAATCTACCAAGGCAGCAGAGGATATACCTGCAGGCTGAAAGATCACTATGGTGGTGTACTGCAACACCTTGCAAAGTCTAGCACAAGCCCCTCATGTACTAACATGTTCACAGGGAAATTTGGTTTAGGAAAGGAACAGGGCAAGTGCATTGCTGGTACGTTGTTCACTCAGAGGCAAATATTCACTTAAGGTAATTAGCTTGAATAGTGAGATTTTAATCATTTCATTCTCAACATAAATATTTGACTAATCTATATGAAAGGTATTTATCTTCTCTATAGTTGGCTCTGCTCCCCAGCATTAGTACCGTGTGACAGATGGCTGATGTCATCTCTGCTTGGAAGAACTCAGTTGGCAATATTAGCATGGCATATTTCTGGGGACTTGTGATATGCTATGAGATGATGAAAAATAAAAGTGTCCAAAAGGGAATTCCCCAAAGCAAATATATTTATATGATTTGATACTCTATCTTACTGCCTCAACATAAAGAGATATATAACCCATTTAATTAATATTTTACTTAAACATATCCTGGCAAGTATTCGGAGTACCACTAAACATACTTTTTCAATACTGGTAGTTAACAATATCATAAGCCAATTGGTTGTTTATATTTTATTTATCCTCACTTTTGTTCAGTATATGCAGATAGAACAATCTTAGTGCTAGCAACTTGGACTCTCACACAGAACACCAGCAATTATGGCAGTGAAGGAGAGTGGGTGGAGTTTGCAGTGTCAAAGTAGACTTTTACAAAATTCTCATCTGAGGTGTCTAGAATGTCCTTCCAACTTGGCTCTATGCTCTGCAATTTGTTGTTGCCGACAGAGGGTCAATGATTTCCCTTTTCACTGCGTTCCCTCTCCCTCACACTGCCTGCAGCCACTAAGTGGCCTCTGTTAAAACCTTTGGTTTTGGAAAGGAAGAAAAAGATGTGGTCAAAAATTGGGGTGCATAGCGGGGAGGCTAGAGGAGGGAAAGATCTAGGAAGATTTTCTTTTAGTGGGAGAATTAACCTTTAAATAATAATAAAGCATTGACTATGCTCCTGGCACTCTGCTGGACACTTCACATAAGTTAACTTATGTATTTAATGCCCTGAACAACCAAGTGAGGTAGGAGCCAATAATGTTTCTGTAAGGAAACTGAGGAACAGAACTCTTCAATAGCTTGTTAAGGGTCTCAGACCTGATTTGTGGTGGAGTTGGGTTCAAACTGAGGCAGTCTGGCTTCAGCGTCTGTGCTCTAACTACTAGGCTAGAGACAAGAAAGCAAAGACTCCATCCCGGAAAGGGAGGGCAGAGTAGTTAATTGTAGCCGTCAGACTTGTATATTTGGTTTTGTGTCCCTTCTTTAAATTAATTTTTATTGGAATATAGTTGCTTTACAGTATTGTGTTAGTTTCTACTGTATAGCAAAATGAATCAGCTATACATATACATATATCCCCTGTTGTTTGGTTTTGTGTCTTATAGAAGAGTATAACCTCCTTGAAGAAAGGGGTTGTGCTTTATTATTTCTCTTTCTCTTTTGTTCTCTCTACAGTACAGTATACTGCCTTGAAAAATAAATTAAACACAATGACCATAACAGAAACAAAGAGATTTTATAGATATGAAGGAAAATTTTAAAAATTTGATAATATTATGTTTAGGTGAAAGTAGAAGGTGAAAATAACAAGACAATAATTCCTTTCATAATGAGACAATGTCTTGTAAGGGATTATTATTTCACTGTAGATCTGCACACATCTAGCATACATTTGGAATCTGTTCATGCCATCAGCAGTACTGCTGATGGGACTGTTAATTTAAATAACCTTGGAAAGTTTCCTGAATTTAAGACTAGATTGCTACTAGTATTTCCCTTCCTAAAGACCTATATAATCAGAAGTAGAGGATCAATGTTTCTTTTCTTTCTTTCTCCATTTTTTTTTATAGCTCCAGTCTTTGGGATACCTCTGAGTTATTCCATTTGTTGATATTATTTCAACGCCCCCAAGAATCTCCCAGCTGAAATATTCACAGTCATTCATTCAGTAGGGTAATTTTCTAAGATTTCATGTTCCCAACTATTTAATCACTTAATGACAATTGCATAATATAAAAATATGATTCCAAATATGCATGTTTAAAATATATCTTTTTCAGGTGTCGTAGGAGTTTATTATTAAAATTTTGATCTCAAATTAAAAGTTAATAATCTTTATATATACATATATATACATATATATATACACACATACATATATTCTAAAATCAGATATACTACAATGTTAAAGTGAGGTATTTGGCAGATGTAATATAAAGATGGCTAATACCTTGAGACAGATGCCTTTGTCTCTCATCCTTATGTACCAGAGAAATGTACAAATAAAATGTGACCCTGGCACAGGGTCAGGAAGTGTTTTATTAATTTTCTAGTTTTTTATAGGGAGTAAAGTGAAAGTGTTCTAAGTGACATCATTAAGGAAAGTTTTTTCTTTATCTATCATCTGAAAAACATGATATCCAACAAATTATAATTAACCCATGACACTTGTAGGTATCTATGATGGCTTTGACCATTATACCGGCAAATTTGAAACAAGTCAGCCTTCTAATGGCAGCAAAAATATGTCGCATTTTACCTTGCTTGTGTTCACTGTGCGTGGCTGGCAGACCCAACCCCTGCTACGGAGAAATGGAGACTGACAGAAAAACGGTGAAACCGGTTTAACGGTGCTGTGTATTTCCTCTCTAAGTATGATTAAATAATCATAAGAACTTCTCTAAGGGCTAATCTGCTATATTTTCCAGATTTTCACCTTGGGGACATATTGTCCCTTGTCACTGAAACCTCGGGGACAGAAGGGAACGCCACAGGGTGGCACAACAGGAAGCCGAGACACTGATGAAACAGTGTTCAGTTAATGAAGGCATGGCCCATGGCCTCCGCTGCTCTGCCATATGTTTGAAGAAATGCTAATGACTACAATTCAAATACCTTTTTCATCTTAACTATATGTAAATGTGTTTATAAATGCTCTCTTATAAATATACGATCACATTTTTAAAAGCCAAGTGCTAATGTTGCTTTCAACATCTATAATACACAATAATTAAAACTTAAGCAATTCTGCTTAATTATACCTTATGGGAAACTGTACAGTAATTTATAGAAATTAAGCAGAAAAACAAAGATCAACAGAAATAAAGCAGCAGTTGAACAACTGAATAATAAATCACTTTGATCATTAATTTACAGCAGCAAAATCATTGTAAGAGACTTCGATCTTAATTCTTAAACAGCTGACTTGTGAAAAAGAAGGTGTTAGAAATTTGAGTATTCCTTGTAAGAGCACAGCTTCATTGTCTATGTCTACACTATTTGTTTTTATGCTGTCCCTCCAAAATCAAGCAGCTATTCTGAAAATTTTCAGTCTTATACCTCTGATCTCAGACTGCCCCGCTGCCCATTTTCCTGTATTTTCGCTAACGTTGCAGGTGATTATTCATTATAATATTGTCCATTTAAGAATGACCCATTCTTCAGTTACCCATCCTCCATAATGGCTGTTTGTTTAAAAGAACCATTTAGCACCCAGTTTGGGATCTTTTGTAAATTATGTCTTTTTTTAAACTGTTCTAAGGGCTCACTTGATTAAGTCTTTGACAGCTCAGCTAACTACATTCTAATTTTCAAAATTTTCACACTCAGAAATGCTCCCTCTGAATGCTAAACATGCTCAATTTTATGGATTAAAATTCCATTTAATTAATGAGATCAATACACATATGTATGTATTAATAGAAATAAAAATCTTAAGCTTGAATAGCCGTTACTTTTATGTTTCAGTAGAAATAATTACTGCCATTAGTTTTAAGGTCTAAAACAAAACATATTTATTTAAACTCTTCTTTACTGTATTTCTGTCTTTTCTTTTGTTAATATAAGTATTTTTTTAATGTTTGCATGATTAATTCCTTTATCTTCCTTAACAGCTGCTGAATTTCTAGCTTTCTTAGAACTTCCCTACATGGAGATTATGAAAGTATTACTTTGTTTTATTTTATTCTAATGCTTTATATTTTCTATTTCAACAGTTATAGGCTTAATCCATTGGGGATTTTCCAAAAACTATGATGAAAGGTAGGGATCTAATTTTACATTCATTTAAGTAGATAGACAGTTTTTGAATACCATTTATTCCATGCATAAATCACTAGATTTATTCCCATGTATACATGTATCTGTGTCTGAACTCTTGTCCTGTGGCTCTTACCCGTTATTTATTTTCTAACAGTATAAACTTTGAATTTCAGAAGCTTTATAATATTGGGTTGCCCAAAAAGTTCATTCGTGTTTTCTGTAACATCTTACTGAAAAAGCTGAACGAACTTTTTGGCCAACCCAGTGTATTTTAATACACAGCAGAACAAGTCCCTCATTCTTTACTCTTCTTCTTTTATTTTTTTAACATCTTTATTGGAGTATAATTACTTTACAATGGTGTGTTAGTTTCTGCTTTACAACAAAGTGCATCAGCTATACATATACATATATCCCCATAACTCCTCCCTCTTGTGTCTCCCTCCCACCCTCCCTATCCCACTCCTCTAAGTGGACACAAATCAACAAGCTGATCTTCCTGTGCCATGCGGCTGCTTCCCACTAGCTAGCTATTTTACATTTGGTAGTATATATAAGTCCATGCCACTCTCTTACTTCATCCAGCTTAGCCTTCCCACTCCCCGTGTCCTCAGGTCCATATTCTACGTCTATGTCTTTATTCCTGTCCTGCCCCTAGGTTTGTCAAAACCATTTTTTTTTTAGATTCCATATATATGTGTTAGCATACAGTATTTGTTTTTCTCTTTCTGACTTACTTTACTCTGTATGAAAGTCTATAGGTCCATCCACCTCACTACGAATAACTCAATTTTGTTTCTTTTTATGTCTGAGTAATATTCCATTGTATATATGTGCCACATCTTCTGTATCCATTCATCTGTTGATGGACACTTAGATTGCTTCCATGTCCTGTCTATTGTAAATAGGGCTGCAATGAACATTGTGGTACATGACTCTTTTTGAATTATGGTTTTCTCAGGGTATATGCCCAGTAGCGGTATCACTGGGTCATATGGTAATTCTATTTATAGTTTTTTAAGGAACGTCCATACTGTTCTCCATAGTGGCTGTATCAATTTACATTCCCACCTAAAGTGCAAGAGAGTTCCCTTTTCTCCACACCCTCTCCAGCATTTATAGATTTTTTGATGATGGCCATTCTGACTGGTGTGAGGTGATACCTCATTGTAGTTTTGATTTGCATTACTCTAATGATTAGTGATGTTTAGCATCCTTCCATGTGTTTGCTGGCAATCTGTATATCTTTGGAGAAATGTCCATTTAGTTCTTTTGCCCACTTTGGGATTGGGTTGTTTTTTTTTTTTGATATTCAGCTACATGAGCTGCTTGTAAATTTGAGAGATTAATCTTTTGTCAGTTGCTTCTTTTGAAAATATTTTCTCCCATTCTGAGGGTTGTCTTTTCATCTTGTTTATGGTTTCCTTTGCTGTACAAAAGCTTTTAAGTTTCGTTAGGTCCCATTTCTTTATTCTGGTTTTTATTTCCATTTCTCTAGGAGGTGGGTAAAAAAGGATCTTGCTGTGATTTATGTCAAAGAGTGTTCTTCCTATGTTTTCCTTTAAGGGTTTTATAGTGTCTGGCCTTACATTTAGGTCTTTAATCCATTTTGATTTATTTTTGTGTATGGCATTAGGGAGTGTTCTAATTTCATTCTTTTACAGGTAGCTGTCCAGTTTCCCCAGCACCACTTACTGAAGAGGCTGTCTTTTCTCCATTGTATATTCTTGCCTCCTTTATCAAAAATAAGGTGACTGTATGTGCATGAGTTTATCTCTGGGCTTTCTATCCTGTTCCATTGATCTATATTTCTGTTTTCATGCCAGTACTGTACTGTTTGATTACTGTAGCTTTGTAATATAGTCTGAAGTCCAGGAGCCTGATTCCTCCAGCTCTGTTTTTCTTTCTCAAGATTACTTTGGCTATTCGGGGTCTTTTGCGTTTCCATACAAATTCCATACAAATAAAAAAAATTGTGAAATATTTTGTTCCTGTTTTGTGAAAAATGTCATTGGTAGTTTGATAGGGATTTCATCGAATCTGTAGATTGCTTTGGGTAGTATAGTCATTTTCACAGTGTTGATTCTTCCAATCCAAGAACATGGTATATCTCTCCATCTGTTTGTATCATCTTTAATTTCTTTCATCAGTGTCTTACAGTTTTATGCATACAGGTCTTCTGTCTCCTTAGGTAGGTTTATTCCTAGGTATGTTATTATTTTTGTTGCAACAGTAAATGTAAATGTTGCAACAGTAAATGGGAGTGTTTCCTTAACTTCTCTCTCAGATTTTTCATCATTAGTGTATAAGAATGCAAGAGATTTCTGTGCAATAATTTTGTATCCTGCTACTCTACCAAATTCACTGATTAGCTCTAGTAGTTTTCTGACAGCATCTTTAGGATTCTCTATATATAGTATCATGTCATCTGCAAACAGTGACAGCTTTACTTCTTCTTCTCCGATTTGGATTCCTTTTATTTATTTTTCTTCTCTGATTGCTGTGGCTAAAACTTCCAAAACTATGTTGAATAATAGTGGTGAGACTGGAAATCCTTGTCTTTTTCGTGATCTTAGAGGAAATGCTTTCAGTTTTTCACCATTGAGAACGATGATGGCTGTGGGTTTGTCATATATAGCCTTTCTTATGTTGAAGTAAGTCTTCCTCTTTTTTTTAACCCCAAGTTTCTTGACACTTCCCTTATATAAATTTATAGAATTTTTGATCTTTATCCACACCTACTTCAGCCCCCAATATCATACATGATTTAAAAAAGAACAGATGCAATATTATGAATCAGAAAAAATATGTCACGCTGAATTTAAGATTTGTCCCAAGGGCTAGATAGAGATAAAATGCACCTCTCTGTGCTATGTGTCTTCCCAAATTCCATTATTCTGCCTTCAGCTAAGAGGTAACCACTATTTAAATTTTGTATTTATTGTTCCCTTTATTTAGTGTATAGTATACATAAATAATACATAACTATTTGGGAGAATATTTAAAATGGTATCATAATGTATTAGTCCCTTGGACTTGTTCTCATCCACATTATATACCTAAGATTAATCTTTGTGATTGCATGGAGAGTTTATTAATTTCTACTGCTCTATACCATTTCATTGTGGGAATGTGCTTCAGCTTATTTTTCCATTCTTTTTTGGTGAAAATATGCACTATTTTAATCATTTTTTATTATGACTAGGATTGCTATGAACATTTTATACATATCCTGGTGCACAAATACAAGAATTTCTCTAAGCTAAATACTTGTCAGAGGATTTGCTCATAGTATGTGTCATTGTTCAACTTTACAAAATAATGCTACATTGTTTTCTAACGTGTTTGTGTCAAACATCCACGCATTTCTATTGTGTGTGTGTGTGTGTCTGTGTAATGTTTGTTTTTTGCCTGTAAGGTTTTAATTTGAATATGCATTAAATTATTTCACTTTTATTCCACAAAATACACTCATTGGAAATTCTGTTCCAGCCCATATAGAAATAATCTTTAATCACTACTGTAATGTTGAACCAATTATTTAACAGCTGTAATCTGTTTTTTCTTCAGAAATATGGGTAAAGAATAGAACCTAATTAATTTAGCCATTGCTAAAATGAAATAAAAGGGATAGTTTAGGAAAACACTTAGCACACAGTCTGAAACATAGAAAATGCTAGGTAAATGCCAAGAGTTTATTTCTGTAGTTGTTATTGTTACATGGTGAATAAAATCCCTGGGTCTGTTTACTTCAATGATTTGAGGGAAGTAAATCATTTGTATTCGTTTAATTGACTATGTGAACATTGGAGAAGGCAAAAGATTAACATACATAATTTTTAATCTAGACAACTCTACAGCTCATTCTCCAGTGAAAATTTAAAAATTAATTACCCAGATATTTTAGCTATGTATATGCAAACACAAAGTATTACTGTAATATTTATCTGAATGTTTAAGAATTGTGTTGACAGATTTGGAAAAGTTTTCTAATTCCTCCAAAAGTCTATTTTCTTTATATACCAAAAAAGGTACCTGGTTAGGAAGACAAGAGTATTATTTAAATGTGTTAAGAGTAAAAATGGAGGTGGGAGATGACTAATGCAAGCTAAAAAACAAAAGACAAAAGTTAAGCAACTTTCTCAATGCAGGTGAAAGAATGAGTGATGAAAAGCCATTAGACTGAGTGTGTAGATCTAGAAAATAAAGGTCAGTGGTGCTTCTTCAAATGGGCTTGACCACAAATTTATCAGGATGTATTTGAAAACAAGCTAATGCATTTTTATCCCTCCCTAGGAATATCATATATCGATATTTCCCTCTTGTTAGTTCTGCTTTGCTTTAGGGGATTCTGATTACATAGGGGCACCCTGTACTTTCTCTAGCAAAGGCCTCTTAGTAAAGACATGTCACATGGATAAGACAAAAACTGACAAAAGGGCAACTACTTCTTTCTTCATTGACGATGATTACAGGATGGAATACATTCAAAGACGTAATGATTGAAATTCATTTCCCAGACAGGACTCACAGGAAAGAAATATGAAAGGATCAGTGATAGAAGTGGACACTGTTTACTGGTAAATCATTTGCATAATGTTTACATATGAATATATTACTTATGAGTATGTATTTTTCTCATATTATTTTTCTTAATTAATTTGATTTGTTTTTTTAACTACAAGGGGCAGTGTCTCTCTTTCTCCTTCTGTCTGGTATTGTTCCGGGTCATAATAGATTCTGTCAATCTATTTTTCTTCTTATGGCCACTTAGAGATGGAAAAATGATACATTTGTCCTGGGGTTTGTGAATATGGTGCAAAGCATATGGAAATGATGCAAAGCGTATGGAAATGCTTCCAAATAATGTGTAATAGCAGGTTAAGGAAGTGAAGGCTATCTTGAAGTTTTATGACTTACTAGGGAAAAATTGATGATTGGGAAAGTTGGAGGTTTAAGGGGAGACAATTAAATAATTTACATATGTGACCTGAAAACTTGACACCTGTTCCTTGGACCTCAGGGAAGGTCTAGGATTCTCTTTTTGAGAAAAGCAATCTTCCTTACAGTTCATGTTCTGCTTGGTGAACCACACTAGTGATCCCTTCACTGTGACATGAAACATGAAAATATTTCAGCACAGACTTTGAACAAAGCAGAGATCTTGGGAATGGGGTGCTCTCCTTGATGAGGATAGAACTTATGTAAGAACTTGCAACACCAATGAAAAATTACTCAAAATTCCCAATAATTAAATAAAAATTGCACAGAGTGAATGAGAGAAAAGTGGGGTGTCATATAGAAGATTATTACTTGCTAGGCATGGAAACTGACCATATAAGAAATGAGTCTTCCTCAAACTTCTACCTGGAAAGAATGTTGCCATCTTCCCATCACTTTCCTTCTTCTCCTCAGAGGCCCTGTCCTTTTAACTCTTGGCCTTCCTTTCCAGATACTATCAATTAGCAAACTGATACTCCAGCAATTAGCAAAACCCCAGCCTCTTCCCTCAGGAACTTGGTACATGTCATAATTGAAAGCTCTCTCAGTTTGGGGGTAGGGGGGAATTTGAAGTTGGGGATAGAATAAACAGGGAAGTAATCTGGGGTTTTTTTTTTGCACAATACATTTTAGTTATGCCTCACTTATTAAAAAGTAAACAAAAAACTCCTGAAATACAAAACAAATTTTTTGCTAAGCATAATCTCTGCCAAAAGTCTTTCCTAAGTCTGTATAGGAAATGATAAACTACCCCAGCTGCACTGACTCATTGTTAACTCTTGGAGTGCATTAGACTGAAGAACTGAAATCCATATTCGTTGTGCTAAGGGAGTGGGGAAAGAAGACTTCTCTATTTTACTCGACTATGTAAAAATTGGGCCTTCTCTTTAAATAAGTGATTGATTTGAGTCATTCTAATTAATTGTGAACCCAAGTTTCTTTGATGAAATGAGGATGAAATTAAAACAAGAATATTTCTCTATAAATGTTTGGTCTGTTTTTGTGGCTTAGCTAAGTCTATGCATTTTCACTGTTTTCTGATGATATTTATCTATATTGGAAGTCCACTAGAATTTTATATATAGTTTTCCATGGAATGGAATTCAAAAGAATAAAATAAAAGTAAATATTGGTCATGAGTATCCTTTTAAGTAATGTTTTAACAAATAAGAGATTAAGGTCATATTCTCTAAAGTATGAGTTCTGAGAAAAAAAATTATTTCCCAAGTATTTGAACTTTTGAATCTGGCTTTAAAAAAAGTATTAGCCATAATAAGAAGGAAATAACAAGTATGCATTTTTAAACAAAACCATCGGTCAAATACATGAATTACATTGCCAAAAAACTTAGTTTCATAAGAATATGTATATTGATGAATAGAATATTTTTACGTGTATAAAATCATTTATGAGGTACAGTGTAGCAAAGTACTCTAAACCACGTGAGCCAAGCATTTTAATAGGGCTATATACCAAACTTGAACTTAAAAACTTGGAATACTAGGGAAGAGCCCAAATATCACTTATTAAATGTTTTTCTCCATGTGTTACTGTTTCTTATTTTTAGAGCATTCCATACATATTTCAACATAGTGATATCTTAACATAGAATGGTAGTACATAGGCCTGATACATCAAACAATGGACCATGTTTGGAGGAAGGTAAAGATCAATCAGCATAACTGGTCAAAAAAAAGTGTTGATTATCAAGTAAGTCTTAAGGAAATAGATATAATGTTCTATATGAGATACATTGAATGCCCATATGTAATAAAACACTTAGGGAATTCTACTATTCTTTTCAGAACGAAACTAATGAGACATATGCCAACTCTTCCTGAGCTCCATCATTTTAACAAGAGAGTTAAGAGTCAGAGATAGGCACACAGAGAGTAAATGGTAGAAACAGGATTAAATACAAGTCTTCTGTCAACTAGTATGGGTGTAATTAATAGTGTTTCTTACTCATTAAACACTCACCAGAGACTACCTTTTCATTTCAAACAATGGATATAAATGTTACTGAATTTAGCCCGGTTAGTGACTGATATTTTTAGAAGCTATAAGAAACAACCTAGACAGTGAGTCAGTTACCTAGAATAACAAACTATGAAAGTCAGTTTTAATGTGTCATCATTTTCCTTATTTCTGAGCTTCGCTTTCCTTACATATAAATGTGGGAATTTGAATAGTTGACTTCTAGTCTTTTTTAGATTTAAAATTTTACAGTTGAAAAAGAAAACTACCAAATTTTAATATCTGTAGACTCAGTGGATAGCTGGTATTGCTGGTTCCCCTATTTGATGCATTATGGGCAGTACTGGTTTACTGTACAAGTAGGTTATTTTCCTTCCATCCAACTTAATTGTAAAATATGACAATTAGTTGGCCAGCATGCCACCATCATCCTCTGTATACGTATGCTTTTATTTTACATTTGTTAGGCAGTAGAAATGAACCTTATACCATAAAACTATAAGAATTTTTTTCTGCAACTGACACTAATTTTCATTATAAATCCCAACTTTGCCATATGGCTGACATTCAATTTCAATAAACTTAGAGGTCCTCCACATCTCCTCAAAGGGTATTCTGAGGTGGGTGAAAAGTAACTTAGTACCAAGCCACTGCGGTGGACTACCTGGTCTGGGTCTGTCACCTGTGACTGCTGGCCCTGATCTAAGTCCTTGTTCCAGTCTGGGCTTTAAACACAGGTACCAATTACATCAGGCTCTTTTAGATAAGTCTCTCTCAGTTTGCACCTACATCTTATCCTCTGAGTCAAACAAGTTCCTGCATGATGCTGCATCAACAGGCCCTTGATCCTGCATCACAAGGGCCCACGTGATATTCTCCAAGGCTAAACATTATTTCACTGCTCTCATGACGTGTTTGGAGTAGGGCAAACTACCTGTGGCTGTTTCAGGTCCATCTGCCAATACGTACCAGGTGACCTTTGCTGCTCTGAAGTCTTGATAATTTGGGAGCCCAAGTCACCTTGGCATTAAGATCTACACCTACTTGGGTTTTTATAACTCATATCCCTACTATATCATGCATGCAATCCAAGCCCTCTTTGGTCACGGATTTAATAGTCCTTATTCTGTATGACTGTATTTCCTCCACCCATTTTGACTAGTTTTTATCTAGGCTGGTATCTGAGTTACCACGTTTTCTCAGTATTTTGAGTACCCCCTGGGGGTTCTAGGCTAGCTATTGACAACCAGGAGCCCTTTTCGTATTTTAACCTCTAACAGTATTTCACTGACAGCGCATGTCTCATAGTCTAGCTTCCTAAATGGGAAAAGCAATAAGGAATCATAAAGGGCAATAAAGTTAATGTTTTGAAATTCTACCCTACCTGTCCATATTTACCTATTTCACAAAGAGGAAAGAAAAGTTGGGTAAATTGGACCTCCCCCATTTGCAGCTTCATACAAAAAAGCAACTGCTATTATTAATTTTTCTCAATCTGTGTGCTATTGTACATTATTCAGCATACCTTCTGACTGACACATTTCAGGTGTCATAAGTGTGAGGATTTGGAATAATCTTGTTAAAACACTACATAAGATTTTCTTTGGGGAAAGGTTCTTATTTGTTTATTTATTTTTATACTCTAACAAAGTTTTAGATATGGTAGTGCTAATTTTTTTTAACATCTTTATTGGAGTATAATTGCTTTACAATGGTGTGTGACTTCGCGCTTTATAACAAAGTGAATCAGCTATACATATACTTACATCCCCGTATCTCCTCTCTCTTGCCTCTCCCCCCCACCCTCCCTATCCCACTCCTCTAGGTGGTCACAAAGCACCGAGCTGATCTCCCTGTGCTATGTGGCTGCTTCCCACAAGCTATCTATTTATCATTTGGTAGTGCATATATGTCCATGCCATTCTCTCACTTCTTCCCAGCTTAGCCTTCACCCTCCCTGTGTCCTAGGTACATTCTCTATGTTTGCGTCAGGGAAAGGTTTTTTATTAAGGAAGCATACCTCTTAGAATCACCCTGAAAAGAAACACACGCATGGAAAATTATCCATTTTATTTATTGTTAATTTATGAACAATGAATTTTTCTAAATCATTATTAATGGGTAATTTGTTATGTTATAATTAGTAATTCTGTGCTTAATTCCATCTCATTAATCTTAAATTGAGTATAAGCACTGTCCCATCTTTCTGGTTTGCTGGGAAAACACTGTTTGTTGTCTGCTGTCCTGGGAAATTATTTATCATGTCTCCTTTTATTCTGAAAAATGTTTGTTTTGAACTAGAAATTATTTAGTGCTCTAGTTATAAGGGATTATATTTGTCTTACTTTTCTCCTGTGTAGATCATGAGTAGATTAAGGAGTTTAAAAGTTTCTCTTGGAGAGAATATACTCTTTTACTGAAGATGATTCTGGGATATTTAACATTCTCCATTCTCCTGAATTCTAGGAAAAATTTTTTCTACTGTTCAAAAATAGGGCAAATCATTAAGGAAAAAGAGGATATTTTGATAGCAGCCATCGTGGGTGACATTATGGGTGACCTCAGCATTCACAAAGCTTAAATACAGTATTCTCAAAATCGCTTTAACAATTACATGTTCCTTAGAAGTCCACAACATGGAAACCGAAGGCTGGGCCCATCTGCCAAAAGAGCAGCCCTTACTAACTTTAAGTTACAGAAACAATCTTTCATCTGACTCTTCAAAACTCAGCACCAACTTCATCTAAGTTAAATTTTATAGAATTTTAATCAAGTATCCTACATGAGGAATAAGATTTTTGTTTTAAACATCATTCTCCTTTGTTGTTGTCTGTATCACATAATGAAAAAGGTATTCAAGAATTTGATGGCATGCCGTATCTGTTGTACTCATCTTATCTTTGAACTAGGAACTGTATGTAAGATCAGTTGTAGAACCTCAATATTAATCTGCATCTTTGAACACTGATTTAAATTGTTGTTACATTATTGCCCTAAGAATCATGATGGTCAGGAATTATCTTCAGATAGAGGAAGTATCCTAGTCCTTTCTCTGAACTGTTTAAACAGTACTTGTCCAGCTTAATGCAATTATTTACACGCATATCTGTAGCAGCTAGGAAGCAAGTATCTTTTCATATGGTTCTAATCACATTCCAAAATTAGCCTTAGGAAGTAACTGAAAATACTAGCAACCATTTTAAAGGAGAATTAAACACTGCTTTTATTAAACCTATAAACAACACTTTTAGAAAAATAAATTCTAGTGTACAGATAAAATATACTAAACAAACTTATTCAACAAGTTGTCACGTTTAGTTATATGACTTAAATTTACCTCTATGATATGGAGAATTTATTATTTTTTTAGTTATGTCCAAAATTGAATTTTATAGCAACCATGTTAAAGACAACTTTCAGTCATTCTTTTAAAGTCCTTATATTTATCAAGACAAAGATTGTTTTTATACTCCATACAACTGAATTCTGGAGTTTTGCCAGAGACCTAATTACAACACTTCAACAGAAATAAAGCGAGGAAAATTAGGTCACACAAGATTCTTCTTTTTGTAAAAGTGGTGGACTATTAGTTTAAAAAGTACAGATCAATCTGCTCAATTAAAAAAAAACTTTATTACTGTCTAAAATTCTCAAGTGCAGAGTATACAAATTGTCTTTCAGTAAATAACATAAAATATCTGTTCTTTGAGTAATTACTGTTTGCTACAAGCCTGGTTGATATGTTTAGGTTCAAGAGAAACACATTAAAGTTTTTCCTAGAATCTGGGATTTCTGTAATGATGAAATTTCAAAGATTATTGGGGATTAGGGAATACAAACATGAGATTATCAGTGTTCTTTTTTCCAAGAAAACACATTTAAAAACAAAAAAGACAAAAACCCACAAAGTTATGATATACTATTACCATAATCCAACAACAACAAAGATATTTTAATGTGAATAATTGAGATAATAGTGTTAAACTAAGATATCATAGTAAATTAAATGAACTAGACCTATGATAAAACACTAAACAGCCCTTATTTTTAACATATGATGTAGATGATTGAAAATATCACAAAGACGCAAAATTCCTTCACCAATTTTGAAGAACCATTAGACCAAGAGGTATGGTAGTTACTGCTGAAAATTCTCAAATACTTCCCTTTCTATTAAACTTCATGACCAGAAAGCTATGCATATGAACGTACAACTCTGGGCAGCTACAGAACTGTCTTAACTAAACTTATCTTTAATTATTTGTCTTTATCTTACACTGATTATTAGAGGACCTCGTACACTATTATAAAATTATCAGGTGCACTTCCTACCATGGCATTCAGCATTCTTAAAATTCTGTCATATATCTCTCAGGGTTAGGAAATAATTAAATGGAATACATTTTTTCTTAGATGACAAATGTCAGTTTTTGCCTTTTTTTTTTTATATATATATATTTTTTGCGGTACGCGGGCCTCTAGCTGCTGTGGCCTCTCCCGCTGCGGAGCACAGGCTCCGCACGCGCAGGCTCAGTGGCCATGGCTCACGGGCCCAGCCGCTCCGCGGCATGTGGGATCCTCCCGGACCGGGGCACGAACCCGCGTCCCCTGCATCGGCAGGCGGACTCTCAACCACTGCGCCACCAGAGAAGCCCCTGCCTTTATTTTTAAAGAGCTTAAAATTATTTTTTACTGCAAGTTGAAAACTTTTTTTGGTCTTAGTTTGGGAACCCTGTTCTATTGTCTTCCTCAAATACTTCCTAATAGCTGTTTCCTTTCTTTAAAGATTGGATGTATATTTAATGACAAGGTAGTCCCAAATCCTGTGGAAGGATGAGGGAGAACAATAAATAAATAGTACGGTTCTGATTAGAAATTAAGTGTCCTGAGAACTCTGTCCTCTGAGTGAGAGTTGTGCAATTAGAGTGTACGGTAGCTTGAATTCTGATGTAACTTGGACCCTCTCATTAGGCTTGTCTACTCGTTTGTTTGTTGTGCTATTAAGTGTGTTATACCATTAAGTGTGAATTGTATTCACCTTTCTAATGCTAAAAGACACCATGATGAAATTCTTGTTACTTACTTAAAAATGAGAAACCAAACTACAAAGCATGGTACTTAGACTTTAATCCACACGTTTTATGTCAAACCCTATCTTTTTTTTAGAGGGTTAAAAAAAGTCACAAATTCTTCTTGAATCATGAGACTCAAGCACATATGCACAAATATCTCATCATAGCCTCACAAACTTCTCACATGTACCTGCACAATATGTGACAAAAGATCTCCTCCAGCTTTGCTTTTGTTTATTATAGTTGTTGTTGTGTCTGTCTTCTGGGTCATGAGATTTTGAGGTCCCAAGCTAACAATGTAAGATGTTGGCAAGAAGAATGATAAGTGAATAGTAAACTATCTTCTCCGTCCTTTCAAGTACTGTTTCACTTATGATGAATACACGATCTCTGCCTTGCTCTCAAGATGTAGCAATGAGTGAAGGTGAAGCATGTTTTCTCTGGAAATCCTACTTCATTCTGATTGGAATCAGACGCTTTTATAACTTAAAGCAGCATTCAGCTTTGAGGTCTCTTCCCCATGCAGAAGTCTAACATTTATTGAGTTCAACAGAGAGAAGAAGAATTTAAACTCTCATACGTTTCTTAGCTTTCTCATTCTGGAGCAAAAGATACTGTAGGGGAGTTAAGCATATATGGGCGACAGTGAGTGGCATGCTTCCTATTATTCACCTTTCTTTTAAAGGCAGCCTTTTCTGCTACCTTAGAGCCTGCTTATATCAGGAGAAGAAAATATTCTGTTACAATATGTTTTACTTCCATTTTTATCTGCTGTGATTTTTGAATTTATCTGATTTAAAAGCATTTTCCTGCTACTATTTCTGAGAGTCATTGCTAAAACATAGTACACTTTATTAGAGAAACAGAGTAAGCTAATTGTCTCCTGAGAACCTGTGATAATTTTAAGGGTTATGCATAAGATGTTAACTAATCACACAGCTCCCAGATATTTGTAACATGCAGTGTGACTCTGAGGTCGCATTTAAATGAGTGCTAGGCATGACTTGTGATGTGTTGTTTCTGGTGCTGCAGAGAAAAAAAAAATGGTGTATTATGCAAAGTTAAATTAGCAATACTTGACATGTCTTGTTTCAGATTTAGTACAAGTGTACTCTATTTCATCACTGTCTAATAATCCACAGGATTCTCTTTAAAAAATAATAGTTCTGGTTTAAAAATATTTGTGAAGTAAAATAGGAGAAATTTACTGCCAATTGCAAATATGATGCAAATTAATGCAAACTAGCATGAGTTAATATACATGTGTTAAGATAAAGTTTCTTTTTAAATCATATCTTAAAATGATTCAGTAATGTGAATGGGGAAACCTGTGGTCTTTTTTTTTTTTTAAACTTATGTTGAAGTCAATGTCATTGCTGCTTGTAATATGGAATTCATTACAACCTGTTCAGCATTGTTGGATTTGAACGAAAAATGTGCAGAACTGACACATTTCATTTGCAAATCTATTAACTGGGTGTCATTATGTCAAGGCTCTTTTTTAATTTTTAATATACAATTTTTAAAAAAAAGATATTAACATTCTCTCTGTTTATTTAGTCACTATTTGTCTATTCATTAATGCTTTGCACTTTGATATACCCTAACCAACTATCGAGTTTACTCTCCTGAGAGTCCTAATACTCTTTTAATTCCCAAACACAACAGCAAATGACTATGTAGCGATCATCCTCCCAAATCTATCTGAAGCTTGATGTGGCTACTTTTTCTATTTTCACTGAAAACTACTCCTCTCAAAATATCTCTGTGTATTATCTCATTACTTATAACTTAGACCATTTCTCTCTTTCGCATACTCTGTATTTTCTCCAGCTTATATTAAATGTTCTCAGATGTTCTGTTCTTACAACTTTCTCTTCATCAATATTTTCCTTTGCTCATCTTATGCTTTCCTTCAATTTCCCCTGATATTTTTTAACTCTAGCAGCACTTTCCACTTACTAGTTTGTATTGTGTTTAATTGTGCACACTTGCTCTATGAGATTTTATCTACACAACAGACCAGTAGACTTAGTCTTAATAAGAAAGACTCATATGTGTATAGGAACATTCAAGTTTCAAAATGTTTTTACGTTCAATTTCTCTTTAGAAGTTAAATACCCCATCATTTTTATCTGTTTTTTTAATTTGTATCCATAGCACTAGCTTCCATGTCACACTTATTTAAAAGCTAGTCATGGGTAGAATAAGAAAGATAAAGGTCTTTTTGCTTTGAAAGAATTTGGTCCTGAAATTTGATGAGGTTTAAGTCACTTGAGGTAGCTTAGGTTACTACTTGTGTTCCCAAAGAAATAAAGACTTTTTCTTATCTGTCAAATGTATTTTTCAAGAATTACAGAATCCAAGAGGATTAAAATGTTGTAACTTAAACAGCTTGTTTTTCTTTTATCTGAAATATATTATGGCTTATTTTAAATTCTTGAAAATACAAAAAATTACTCATTTTAAAATAAATTAGAAATTATTATTTTTAAAATAAAACAATTAATAAACTGTTAACTGCAAGAGAGCAAAATTCTGCCCTAATTCAGTAGCAACCTTTTTTTTCTGCCTATTTTTAGACAGCATTTTTGTGAAATATGTATACTGGAGTCTACTAGGAAATGCAACAGAGAAGTTTAAAAATATTATTTACAAGTACAGTATATAATGGCTCATGTAAATACACCGAAGAAGCAAGCAGATAAACATAATTTGTGATACTAAGGTTAAATATATGCTTAGTTTCCTTTTTTATCCTTCATTAAAACTATCTAAAATATATGTTATTAAGAATAATATTGAGCATATCGAGAATATTCAGAATCTAATATAAATCATTTCATCTTCCTTTTAGTTTCTCTGTAGTTAGCTTATCATATCCCCAGAAAAATTTTATTGTGTGGCTTTTAAGATTTTTAATATTTTTTTAGTTAACATTTTCTTGTCAAGCTCACTTTTTTTTTTAATAATGAAAATAGCATAAAGGCCTTTCTTTTTTGTTTATGTGTATGACATGGAGAACATGTGAAGTCATTCTAGGCACAACCAGCACTAAGAACCCCATTTCTGATATCAAGCAAGGACTCTGTTGAGAATATCAATGAAAGAAAATAATACAACATAACACAGAACAGAAAGAGATTTAACTAAATGTGCCCACAACACTTTTCCTTCCCACCAGACCCAGCTAAGACTTTCCCATGTTCTAGAGTTTAGAATTAGAGAAATTATTTCAGAAAGTTGATGGATGTACTATTTAAGGCTTCACATGCTACTTCATTTCTTCTGTGCTAATTCTGTCCACATTCACTCACTGAAGTAGCTCCTCCTTCTATTCTCATTTCTTTCTGATTCTCACCCAATCGAGCTATATTATGCCAGGAAAACACACAAAAATTGGCTCTTTTAAAATAATTTTTCCATGTTTTCAGAGAATTGGCTGACACCCAATCCCCCACAGTCTGTTGACTTTGGCAATTTCCTTGAACAATGCCTAAAATTTCTCCCACTTAAATCTGCACAGATACAACAAAAGTTCAACTGAAGTTGAAAAGAGAGGAGAGACGATTCAAGTGCTAGGCGGCCCTCAGCTTTTACATGCAGATTATGAGTCAAGGTCAAACTATATGGGAAATGTCCTTCAGTCTGACAGTGAAAATGGAATAGATCTTTAACAAACTGGTTCAACTGTTAAGAAAGCTAAGGTGACCAGATGTGCATCTGTTTACCTTCACTTCCTAGCTATTCTCATATTCTGGAGGGAGAAACAAGTTTCATATTAGTGTCTTGGCTTCCACCAAAATAGTAGCACCACTTCTACAAGACTTTGTGGGGGAAAGCAGTGCTATTTAAGGTGCATTTTGATTGAGGAAAAAAACAAACAAAAAAACAAAACAAAAACCCTGACCTGAGAATGAGGATTAAAACAGCACAGTGGTCATATATATCAATGTTTAAATATTTTAAAAAATAAGCATTGTAAACCTGGGATACGTGCCTCCCCAGGAGTATACAACATTGTACTAAAACAGGCAGATCCACAGTGTAAACATGGGATGTATCCTTGAAGCATCAGAAAATAAAATTTATTGGTAAACTAATTAGTAATTGATTTAAAATTCTATTTCAAATTAAAATGAGCACATACATGATGCCCTCAGTGGATTAGTCAAGTACCATCATCAAATGCCAAATTCTTATCTGTGTAATTGGACACCAGGTAAATAAATCTACACCCTGTTTTCAATTTATGCATAATGTGTAAGCAATAAAGTCGAAGTTCTCTCCATGGCTGAGACAGCCCTGTGTCAATTCAAAATAAATAACTGTTTGGATTCTATGCAATTTTGCCCTGTTTTTCATCTGTCTTTTTAAAAATTTGGTGAACATGATCTCAAACTATGGTTGTCCATTAGAAAGGAGAAATAGGACATGGCCTGGCCTCTGAGAGTCTCCATTGATGACATCAGAAAAACCTACATTGACATCTCTGCCTATCTTTTTGGAGTGACCAGTCAGACCCTGGTGTTTACATCATCATGGTGACACTGAAGCAGGAGACCTCCTGTCACTACCTCCTGTCCTTACCCTAACTCTTCTTCCTCAGTGGGCTGAAAGCATGGAGACCATCCACACTGAGGCAGATTGGAGAATAAAGGGTGTTATTAATAATTGTGTTGGGACAACAGGAATGTCCTGAGAAAAAAACCGGGCCCAATTTTCACCACAGCTAAAGGGAATATGAGGAGGAGGAATTAAAATCTGAGTTAATTTGACACATTGATTTTAAGAGTGTTTTTCAAGTCAATATGCGTTAAAATAGAAGAGGCTAATCCTTCTCACAGTGTATGTGTGAAGCAGAAAACTCACATCAGGTTTAACACAGAGTACACAGGCTCAAAAACATGTAATGGTTACCTCCAGGACACATTAGTTTACTTCCCCAAGACCTTGGGGGTTGCTCCTGTATTCCTCTTGACCACAGGAGTTTCTCAATGAAAAGCTTAGACACATCTAAGAATTTCTGGGAGAAAAAGGGTGACCATCTACCCTACTCTGCAGCCCCAAACTTAACACCTCACTAATGTAGTTCTTCCATAATTGTAGGCGAAGGGGCAACTGGTCTTTGGAATTAACTTCCATGTTATTTGGTTAAAAAACAATAAATAAATTAAATAATGAAAGTTCCTTTCAGATACCATAAGGCAACACGAAAATTTCTACAAAAGTCAATTTGTACATCTTGGTGTGAAACACATGACAATGCTGTGTTAGACAAACAAAAGCTAGAACTTTTTTTCTCTTGGAGCAGAATTAACTTATCAAAGTCACAATCTTCTCTTTCTTTTGTGTATATATATATATATAGATATAGATATATATAAACACACATATATAAATACACTTATATAGATCTATGCACTTTTGATTTTTTAATATAATTTCAATATGTGGATACATGTCTATATATAATAATTTCCCAGTAAGTTTATATATGTGTATATATATACATACATCTCTCTATATAAAATATATATACCTACATACATATATATACCTATATATGTACATATATATAATAAAATATCTGAAGTAAATAAGTGTGTTAGTCTTAGGACAGCTGCTTTAAGGTGGTAATGCATTATTTTGTGCAGCAGCACCAAACATAACATGTTGAAATTTTATTTTTCTGAAGTATGTTGATTATACATATTTCATTTCAAAATTCTTTTATTTCATTTTTATCAGTGTATACCACAGTTCGTTAAAATCTTTAAATTTAATGATTTTTGAACTAAACTTTACTTTCTTCATGTGATTCTAAATGCATCAAATTGATTATCATTTGCATATAGTTTTAAATAATTTTCAAGAAAATTAAACTTTGAAAATAAATATCAGAAAAATATTTATACTAGTATCAATATTTAAAAGTATATATCTACAGTCTATGGACAATTCCAACAGGGGACTTCTAGAGAATAAGGGTCTTGTGACTTATCTTTTCTTATCTCAGTTTCATCATCTGTGAAATTGGGTTAAAATTTTTGACCTCACAGGATTTGGTTGAGGGAATGGTTAAGGGATACAGGTCGTTAATTTTAAGTCTAGCTTAATGATCATCTTGTAGCAGCGTCAGTGGCCCTGAAGAAATGGAATTTGGTACAGATGTGATTTGCTTATTGTAAAAAGATAAAGAGTTTGGAGTTATTGGCATTAAAGCAGGGGTCCTTTGTAAATGTCATTCCCTTTGTGTGGGTCTTCTTTCTCCTTCTCCCCAGGCTAACTCTGGTTTGTCCTTTAGGTTTGGTTAGCGTTGCCTCATCTAGGAAACATGCTCTAGTGATATAGAAGGTATTAACTTATTTTTAATGTATTTCTATAATATTACTTGTATACCTCTATCACAGCACAATTGATACACATCTTTTCATAGTATTTAGCATAAAATAGTGTGTTTACTTGGCTTCTCAGTTAGAATTTGAGCTTCATTTTCACATTGTTTGATTCTCAATTCTATCACTGAAGCATTTGTCCTTACTTCTGGACCCCATTCAATCACTCTAAACATTCATTGGGCTCCTACTGTGTAAGGCGCTATACTTGGCTCACTGGACAAGCTAAATGAAAAGCACATGCTAAATCTCTCCTCTGGGTGAAAAAGTAAAATGTAGCTATTCTAAACAATAAAGACATAGCCATCATACCACTAACCTAGTAGTAAGTACCAGCCCTGGAGCAGTATTACTTCTAATGAACTATGGGAATTCCTCAGTAATTGGAACCTATATATGCTCCAAACAAGCTGCAGGTGTTTTGTTTGTTTGAGGTTTTCTGTTTGTTTGTTTGTAGCTATACACATTTTCCTTCGCTCTCTCTCTCTCTGTAGTAAAACAGGTTATCTTTTTTTTTTTTCCTTAAATAGATATATGCCTTCCAGAGAAGGCCTAAACATGATAGAATTAAATGCAGGGCAAGTACAAGTTGTTAAATGAAACTACTTCAAAAATATCATTATATGAGATTTCTGCTAAAAGCAAACACAAGAAAAAAAAAAAAGAAAAGGGAAAAAAGCACTGGGATGACAGTGAAATGGTTATAAAGTTGAAATTTGAAATATTATTTTGTAAACATAATAAAGGCATTAAAAACACTATATGCAGATTGAGATTTGTAAACTGACTCTTCCATAGGTTTTATCATTTGTCAAGTTTTCTAGACATTTGCTAATTGCAGAGAATAGTATATTTGGCTATAATAAAGAAGTTGGGAAATAAAGTTTCTCAAGTTCAAAAAAATTTATTAATAATGCTATACACTTACTCTATAAAATTTAGAAAAATACAATAAAGATAGCCTATAATTTGACCACCCCAAATAATTAACTGTCAAAAATTTTGTATGCTAAATTCATTAGTTACTTTCTATGCAAAGTATTTTCCCTGTAATATTTTTACATAGTTATATTCTAACCACCCAAAGGCACATTTTATTATTGAGTTATAGTCTCTTAATCATTTAGAGCTCAAATATTAACTATGCTTAGCAGAGATCTCAGAGGGTGTAAAAAAATTTAAGATTTTGCTGCCTTCCCCATTTACTGCTAGAATATTTTTGGATAATAGTTTATTGTTCTGTTTGAATAAAACCATTTCAGGCTGACAGCCTTTCAGAAGTAGACTACAATCAATCTCCACGCAAATAAGTAAGTCAATTGGTGGGAAAGTGAAAAATTAGTGTTTTTACTCTATGTTATAAAAAAAATCTTCAATTCAATTTTTGAGGTTTTGACATTAAAGTGCACAGTTTGAAAAATCATAAAACAACAAGAACTCACAGGAGTAGATAGGATCTGAGATCTCCTAGGATGAAAGGTTGATATCTCTCCTGACAATGTTTCTCCACCCAAACTCTCTTCTCTTTGTCATCTGACTGAAAGTGGTTGACGTCTATTAAGATGGAACAGCTGGGAAGACACTTAGGAAGGTATTGCAACATGAGGATTTGTATAAGCTTTGTGAAACCATCCATCTCTGAAGTACTCTTGAAACCTCTAAGGCATAGTACTTAAACTGTCCTGAGATTCTGTTGGACAAAGGTCTTAGTTTTCAGTTGTGTTACCTCAGCAACTAAAGGCCACCACAGCAAGGGAGACATGGACAGTCATAATAAATATTCCATGTCCAATGTACCATGTACCTTGTTTTCTTACTTAACATGATGAGGTTTACATGGACAAGGTTGCATGAACAGACATAAACCAGGTACTCTTGTTCAGCTCTCACTGGAGAGGAGAAGGAAGGAGGAATAAATACAAGTCTTTGTATCCCACTGCATCCCAAATCCTGCCTTATTTCGCCACCTCAATGTTTACTTCTGGGAGTCCCTCCCATGGCTTTATCAGGGGATAGAGAGCCAATCCTTACAGACAAAGGACTCTGATAATATGAAAGTTTGGCCACTAGTCTTTTCTGCTACCTCGTCATTCTTGGTTACAGGAATACTTGAAGACTGGGGTCCAAGACTTATAATTTACATGGCATGGCAGACCTGTGGATTGATCTGTCACCGCAGCATTCAGCCAGAATCAATTACCTTAAACATGAGGCTGACGCTGGTAACTATGGAGTTCTGCAGGAGGCCAGCTTCCTCTCTGGGAGGCCTGATTACTAGGGTTCAGTCAAATTAACTGTTACTTGTTAGTTCATTGGCTTAATCTCAAAGGATGGCCTCTAAGTCTCATATGACTTTATGTTAGAAAACAAGCCCGTACATTAAGGGTTGTGAGGCTAGTCCCTAACAATGAAGCAGGAAGCACTGGAGAGCAGTGAAAAGCAGTCAGGTGAACAACTCCAGGGTGCGCTCATGTTCATCTGAGGCAGACAGGGGAAGATGACCCGTTCTGGTAGGAGAAACTGTCTGAGAGGGATATTTTATCTGGCAGCTGAGTTCCCAACTGGTGCACACAAGCACTGTATGGAGTTGGACATGGATGGCAACACAACTCCAGAGCAGAGATCAAGAAAAGGAAATTCAGGACCTGCAGCATTTCTCTCAAACCTCTTCCAAAGACTAGAGACCCTGGAGGTTCAGGGAGCCTGGGGAAAGAGAAAGAGAAGTCCTGTGTGGCTTATTCAGCCACAGGTCATAGAGTCGATAACTTGGCATGGTTACCCAGCAGAGTACATCTGAAGGCCCAGAGGAACCACAAGCAGGGTGGTACCACAGGACACACTGGGATGGTTAACAACTTTCTTCATGTGACATCCACTATTAAATGGCAGCTCTGGCCACCTGAAAGATTACCCAATGAGTCCACTGTCCCTGAGAGATGCACTAAATAATTCAGAGAAACCTGGGTGATAATCCTTCTGAGGGATCTAATATTAAGATAAAGAGGTACACCTATCTTACACCTCCAATAGTTTCAGATATTCCCTCCCTACAAGGGAATAGGGTTTCTTTCTTCTTCCAGAAATAGCCGTATCATTTGGCCCATTCCCTGAACTATCTCCTTGGCAGAGATCCTGAAGTTGTTCCATCCCTACTATACTCTCCCACCCTCCATGGTCCTGTGCAGTTGGAGTGTATTCATTGGCACCCCTCCCAGACTTGTGATAAATAGCACTGTTGTAACTGTCATGACACCTGGATACAGAAGTGCAGCGTCACCGTGGTTGGATAAAGTAACTTAAGTGGTTGGGTTGACCAGTAACAGCCAGCCGGGGTCAGCAGTAACTCCAGGTTTGTATCTACACACTTAACAGAAAGTGTTCTGGACTTACAGACTTCCAAATGTGTTAAAGCAGAGGAAAGAAAAAAGAGGTATGAAAGGGAAAAGACTGTGTCCCATCACTGCAATTGTACCATGTGCAAATATTAAGAACTAGCTGTGAGCAAATGAGAACTTCCATGATACTATCGTATTGGGGCTTGCATTAGGCAAGAAGTTCAACCAGTTTTCTTACTGCTTTCAAAGTATTTTTTTTGCCTTTTCTTTCAACAGTTTGACTAAGATGTATTTATGTGTGGATGTTTTAGTGTTTATTCTACTTATTGAGTTCCCTATCCTATTTATTTAGTTTCTTGAATGTGTAGATTAATGTTTTTTCATAAAATGTGGCAAATTTTCAACCATTATATCTTCAAATATGTTTTGGCCCTTTTTTCCCTCCTTCCTGAGACTTTTTTTGAATATGGTGGTGTGCTGGTGGTACCTCACAAATCTCTGTGGGTCTGTTCATTTGAGAGATTTTTTTTAAATGGCACTTTTTCAGGTTAGATTATTTCTGTTGAAATATCTTCAAGATTGTTGATTATTTCTGCCACGGTAATTATATTTAAGTCTCCCTAGTGAATTTCAGGTTTCAGTTATTTTGCTTTTCAACTCAAGATTTTACATTTGACTTTATTTTACAATTTCTTTTTTTTGAGATTTTCTAAATAATGATTCATTGTTGACATACTTTCATTTAATTCTTTATAAATGATTTCCTTTAGTTCTTGAACAATTTATAAAAATTATGATATAGTCTTTGCTAAGTCCAACATCTGGACCTGTTCAGAGAAAATTTCAACGTTTGCTTTTCTCCTTAGTATGGATAACAGGACTTGTAATATTTTGTTGAAAACTAGACATTTTATATAATAGATTGACGCAGTACTGAATTCTAATTACTCATATGGGTTGTTATTGCTGTTCTTTGTTTGGTTTTTTGTTTGGTTTCATGGGCATTGCCTAGACTCATTTTGGAAAGTTAGTATCTCTTGTGTTCTACTGGGTGCAGCATCTAAATGCTCTATATGGTAGATCTTTTATTCTCATTTTTATTTTAAAACTAGATTCCCAGGATTTTTTTCCTCTGTCAGCATAGCTTAGTGTTCAATATATGGATTATTATTGGCCAGACATTGTGTTCAAATATCTGGAGTCATTAAGGTATCTACTCTTTCTTCATGAATCTGAGTGTGAGTTGAGGAACACAATCATAATTGACACAATTTACAAGTCTTTTCTAACTTTCCTTTTCCATTGATCCTTTTCCTGTCTCATATGCACATACATAAGGTGTCACATTTAGCCAGGGATGTATGGACGGTTAGGGCTCTCTGCTTTCTCTACTGAGGGTACCATATAGCCTTTCAGACCACTAGAGATATTTAGGAGGCTAACAAGACCAACTTTGTTGGTCTCATTTCCCAGAGAACTTTGTTAAATTTCTGACTAGTGTATTGATTTGAAGTTTGCTCCACCCAGGTTTTCAATGTCAGCTAGCTATTATGTTGGACTTCTCTGTTTGTTTGCCACTGAGATCACTGCTGCTTCTGACTACACGCAGGGATGTAGGGTTTCTCCATGCTCTTCAAATTCATTTCAGCTCCCTCTAGCAGTGATGCTCTAGTTTTCATGGCTTGCCCTGATCTGGTAGGAGGCACCCTGATGAACCTGACAGAGCTAGGGTGAATGGGGTGGGAGAATGGGAATGGTCCCATGCTAACACACCACAGAATTCCTTGTTACTATGTGAAGTTCAGTAGATATATAAATGTTTCTCAATGTGTTCTATGCTTTTGATTAATATCCAGAATCTTGAAATGGTTGTCTGACTCTTCATTGTTGCCTTTGGGAGAGAGGAGTTGCTGAGTTCCTTCTACCATTCTGTTCCCCTTTAGAGGACCTTGTTTGGTGAGAGACTACATGCCCCGCTTGCTGCATCAGCTGTCAAGATTCAAATAATTTGATAATGAATTCACCAGGTCTTCTGAAATAGCATTTACTGGAAGAAACTCATGGAAACAGAAAAAGTATCAGGTATATGTTCCCTATTACTCATTGCATTATGGGGCAATGCATAGATACAGCTAGCTGAATATCAGACTCCAGGAGAGGGATGGCAAATATTTTCCAGAATGTATGTTTTAGATTTTTTGTTTGTCTAAGATAGTTCCTTTAGAGTAGGCACTGGAAAAAGAATTATTGGACTAGTGGTAATGAACATTTTGGAGTCTCTTGATAAATGATATTATATTGAATTTAAAAAGAATTTTATTAGTTTAAACTTTCTATCAGCAAACCATGGAAGTGTTTATTCCAATGGATAAAAGCCAGTTGAGACTGACACAAAGGGGAAGGGATATGACACATGTGATAAGCATAAAAGGGTAACATTTTTTAAATTCAAATTCTTTTGATTTGTGGTAAGGTTAAACACCTTTCTACATATTTTCTCACAAGCTGTATTTTCTCCTATATCACTGTTTTATTTGCATCTTTTGTCAACTTAATAATAAATATTTAAAAATTTATTTCACATCATACTAGGTAAATACTCAGTGTATTTGTTGCTTTGTAAATTTCTACACTTTCAAAATCTGAGCTAATTAGATCAATCTGATCCAATTATATATTAATGACTTTATTATTAAAATATATTTTAGCATGTAGGAAAACAGATATAAGAACATTTAAATGCTTAAATTTAAGTAGTTTTACTTAACGCTTACTTGAATTAATTTAAGTATGAATTGGTGCATAGTAATCAGATGCTCTCTATTTCCAACAATGACAGGAGAAATTGACAGAAGAAATATATGTTTCAGTATATGGTAATTAGATTTTAGAAGAGATTAATTTATGAAAGAGGTTGTGATATGTCCTTCAAATACCTTAATACATGTTCTTTTGCTTCTCCAACCACTAAACTAGGGCATTTTTACTTTAGTAGAAACTTGTGGTATAGAATAATACATGTTTAGAAAAATCATTTTAGAAATCAATGTAATTGTCTATTGTAGCTAAATACTTAATTGTATAAAAATCTTTTCTGCTACTATTTTAATGTCAACTGATTTCAATTTCTTGGCTTCCAATATGGCTTTCACACATATGTCACTAACCTATGACCCTTAGATTATTTTATTTTCTGTTATTATTTCTCTCTCATTGTCTGAAAACAGGTAGAGTCTGACTGATTCTACAATGAATACATTATACATAATTTTTATGTCTACATGTTTTTACTAGTATATTTAATCATATAATTTCAGTAATTCTTGCAATATTTTCAACAAATGTAATCATTTTTCTTAAAGGCTAACATGGACATCTGCTTCTCCCTAGAATCAGAAGGCCAAATAAGTCTTTGGCTGGGCATTCATCACCCCTACTGACTTTAGAGGGAATATCTAAAACTCATCCAAGAACAGAAATTAGCTCATTAAAAAAATGGAACAGCAAAGAAGGTTTAGAGTTTGTACTTGTGGGTTCATTTTTCTTATTTTTAGCTGTTAAAAAGTATGGACATTGGAAAGGAAGAAACTACATATACATGCAAGTGATTATTATTTTAACTTATGATTTTCTTGTTCTAGCAATATTTCTACTCAATGGTCTCCCTATCCTAAAATCATATACTATATATATTTTATTACAATATCTAATCTGTTTTAAATTGTGTGGAAAGATGAATATAATAGTTTTTTTAAAAATGTTTTTGCTTCCTTGATTATCTACTTTTTTGGAAACACAAGTCTTTTTCTTAGTTTTATCACTCTCCTTTCTATATGTTTACGTATTTTAAGAAATTACAAAAAAACATCCCTCACATTTACAGAAAGAGTTTGACAAGTCTATCTGTATAACTGTTTGTTTTTCAGTTATTTTATTCCTTCCTCTCTTCGTTTCCCTCCCTCCCTCCCTCTTTCCTTGCTCTGTTTTGAAGCATCCTCCTCCATATCTAAGTATTTAATTAGATATCACCCTCCATAAGAATTAAACTTTGTACAGTGTATTTCTTAGTTAAAATAGCTTTGCAGGCAGGAAATGTAAATAAAATATTTTGTGTTCATGTTGTTCATCCACCCATATGTAAACTGGCAGTTCTGAGCAAACGAGCATTTTAGTCATCTGTTTGTAAGGTGCTCATATTAAACTCAAAAGTGTATTTTTCTCTAGATCTAAATTCCCAATACAAAATATGTAATCAATTTAAGCTAAATACACCTGGGGAAGAGAACTGCTTTTTTAGCAATCCATGAACATTTTTATTGCATTTTTCTTTATGTATACACCTTTATTACATAGAGTTTCTGTATTTTCTTTGGAGAAGAAAGAGCAGTTGGTTCTGCACTGGATGGGGCTCTCAATGCAGACTTTCCTGGTACTTGTCTCCGTGAATGGTTTCTCACTGGTTGTGCTCTCTCTACATAGTTCTGCCTTTTGTATTTCTTTGCCTTGAGGATTTTTTGCAGGGCCTATTTCTCAAAGAGACACATTTTAACTTTATAAAAGGTTAAACCCATGGAAATGGTTGCCTGGTGTGTGTATGGGATGCAGAGGAGGAGTAATAAGAAAATATCCTTTGGAGAAAGAAGAGAAAGTTTTCAGAGAATGGGTTCCATGATTAGAGGAGAGCACATCTCACTCTGCCTTACAGTGTTGGCCAGTTGTCAAGACCTCAAATGGTGCGATGAACCAAGAAGGATGATCCTGGGTTAAGAGTTCGTGAATGAGGCAGGGCACACTGCTGCAGAAACACTGGACTGTGTCAACAGACATTTCACTGGACTGTCACCAAATAGTAACAACTGACCACCAGAGGGCTTTCCTACTTTTTTGGCACTGCAGAGTATCCTGAGACTTTATTTAGAATAATCCTCAGTGAAAATTAAATCATTTTTTGCCAACATATGAGGATGCTTGAACTTCAAGTTCAACAGATTTCAAGAAAATTCTTGCTATGCAAAGACCATTATTTTTTGACAGTGACCCTGGGGGTCAGTCCATGTTTTCTGCACAGTGTTTGAGAGGGGGACCTGGGAAAGGGACTCCCCTGTTTTCCATATGGAAGGATGGCACTCCACCTTAGCTTCCAATGGAACCAACAAACTTCATCTACTGGAAGGGGGACTATATAACCCCACATGCTGCAATGTTCCCAAATTCCTCAAATTACAAAGAAACTTACTTTTCCAGATAACTCTAATAACTAGGTGACACCAAAAACCTGGCAGTGAACAACCTAACAAGTGTTCTTGCAGTAGCAAGGTTGCTCTCACGCTTGCATTATAAAAACAAAGAGCAAAAAAGTAGGGTTCCATGGAACAAAATAGAGAGTCCAGAAATAAACCCACACACTTATGGTCAATTCATCTATAACAAAGGAGGCAAAAATATACAATGGAGAAAAGAGAGTCTCTTCAATAAGTGGTGCTGGGAAAACTGGACAGCTATATGTAAAAGAATGAGATTAGAACATTTCCTCACATCATATACAAAAATAAACTCAAGGGCTTCCCTGGTGGCGCAGTGGTTGAGAGTCCGCCTGCCGATGCAGGGGACACGGGTTTGTGCCCCAGTCTGGGAAGATCCCATATGCCGCGGAGCGGCTGGGCCCGTGAGCTGGCCGGCCGCTGAGCCTGCGCGTCCGGAGCCTGTGCTCCGCAACGGGAGAGGCCACAACAGTGAGAGGCCCGCGCACCGCAAAAAAAACCCCCCAAAAAACAAAAACAAAAGAACTCAAAATGGATTAAAGACTCAAATATGAGACCTGAAACCATAAAACTTTTAGAAGATGACATATGCAGAACAAACACACTTTGACAGAACTTGTAGCAATATTTTTTGGATCTATCTCTTAAGGCAAAAGAAATAAAAGCAAAAATAAACAAATGGGACCCAACTAAATTTAAAATTTAAAACTTAAAAGATTTTGCATAGCAAAGGAAACCATTGACAAAACTAAAATAAAACCTATAGAAATGGAGAAAATATTTGCAAATTAATAAGACCAATACAGGGTAAATATCAAAAAATATATAAATAGCTCATACAACTCAACAACAAAAAAACAAACAACCTGATTAAAAATTGGGCAGAAGACATGAATAGAGATGTTTCCAAAGACGACATACAGATAGACAACAGGTACATGAAAAGATGCTCAACGTTGCTATAAGAAGAAAGCAAATCGAAACCACCTGACAGGTGCAAGATATCACCTTATACCTGTCAGAATGGTTATCATCAAAAAGACCACAAATAACAAATGTAGGCAAGGATATGGAAAAAAGGGAACACTTCTACACTGTTGGTGGAAATGTAAATTGTGCAGCCACTACAGAAAACAGTACGGAGAGTTATCAAAAAACTAAAAACAGGGCTACCATATGATCCAGCATTACCACTCCTGGGTATATATGCAAAGAAAAGAAAAACACTAATTCCAAAAGATACATGCTCCCCAACGTTCATAGCACCTAGAGTATTATGCTAAGCAAAATACGCCAGCAAAGACAAACACTCCATAGTATCACTCGTATGTGGAATCTATAAAATAAAGCAAACAAATGTATGTAACAAAACAGAAACAGACTCAGATGTAGAGAACTAGTTCTAAGAGATACTGTATGTAAGAGATACCAGCTACTATGTATAAAATAGATAAGCAACAAATATATATTATACAGCACAAGGAAATATAGCCACTATTTTATAAGAACTTTAAAAGGAGTATAATCTATAAAAATACTGAATATTGATGTTATACCCCTGAACCTAATGTAATATTGTAAATCAATTATACTTCAACAGAAAAAAATTGTGTAAGCTTCAGGTCCTGAAAAATCTTGATTAAAAATAACATTAAACAAAACAAAACAAAACAAAAGTGGAGGGTTCCACTTGGAACAAAATTCACACTCTGTCCAGGTCTCACTGTCTCCCTATGAAATAATGGCAGACTGGAGTTGTGATGGGTAAATAACTTTCTTCCCTTGACCTCATGTGTTTTCTTTTTCCCTAAGAGAGCCAAAGCCTTTCCTCATGCTCTGTGACACTGTACACGTTGTTCTAAACTATTTTGTTATCCCAGATGAGACTATGCACAAAATTACTAAAATATTTTATTTCAGGTATAGCTTAATTTGTGGACTGATATTTATATACACTGGGTTGGCCAAAATTTTCGTTTGGGTTTTTCCATAACATCTTTTATATATATATATTTATCTTTGCTACATATTTATGACTTAATTACAAATAAAATACCCATAAATGAGAGTCTGCCTAGTGGCTTTATGAATGAGTACATTGTACCCCTGGATACAGGACCTACTGTAATTCTTACATAGTAGTGTATTAAAAACAATTGTAGACAGAAGACAATCAGCCTATAAGCCTGAGAGACCCTTACCGAGGCTTTAAAACAGAGGCTGGCAGATAATATTTTTTACATTTTTTTTTTTTTTTTTGCGGTACGCAGGCCTCTCACTGTTGTGGCCTCTCCCGCTGCGGAGCACAGGCTCCGGACGCGCAGGCTCAGCGGCCATGGCTCACGGGCCCAGCCGCTCCGCGGCATGCGGGATCCTCCCGGACCAGGGCACGAACCCGTGTCCCCTGCATCGGCAGGCGGACTCCCAACCACTGCGCCACCAGGGAAGCCCTGTTTTTTACATTTTTAAAGTAAAAAAGAATAAGGAGGAGGAGGAGGTGGAGGAAAAGCCAGAGGAGGAAGTAGATAAGGAGAAGGAATAGAGAGCAAATGTTTCCAAAAAGCCTAAATATTTACCACCTGACTCTTTACAGACAAGCCCCTGCTTTAGAATAAAAACAACCATCTTTTTATTTTAGATAACAATGTAGTCTTTTCACAGAAATGTGTATGTGCATTTTATAGAAAGGAGAGAAGTACTGACTATAGTGCTGCAAAGAAAAAATTTTTTATAGCCCCATCTTATCAGCATGAGAAACTGTAGAGCAAAGTGGATCAGGACATGAAGAAGAGGTAGTCAACCATAACTTTGAAAGCTAACTTAAATTTTAACAAACTTAAGCTTTCTACCCCCTGACTTCACACATGAGGAGTGCATCAGAGCTCTGCAAGGCTCTTTCAACACCACTGTGTTGATATTTTCGAATGCTGTCCGAAGTAACTCCGTTTCCCTCTCCTAATCCTTCATAGCAATTCAAGGCCTCTTTGGAAATGTGGGCTAGTTCAGCCCTGTCAGGTTAGTAGTTGCAACAGTTAAGTCTAGCTTTAAATGGCTTGGCTTTAAATGATAGTAATTGCTCTTTAGGCTTCCGAAATATTTTTTTCCCTATTCTTTTGTTTGATAGTATCTTCAGTCAGGATCTCGGAACACATTTCAATCAACTAACTTTGAATTTCCTAAAGGATAGGTAGCTTCTTTTCACCCCCATTTGTTAGTATTAGTCCCAGGAATCTTTGTTTCCTAACCCGAGACCTGAACTTTCTTTATGTCTCCTTTGGATGGCCAGATCTTATAGTCTAGAATCACTTAGGTGAGTAAACAGTTTAGGGTCCATCCCTTCATAAGCTAAAAATACATGAGCAATTTTTTCTAAATTAGGTACAAAGTTGGACTGTGATTTTATGTAACAACTCGCACATTCGAGTTTTAATTATTTGAAATCAACATAGCATTATTTTAAAACTTGAAGTGTACATTTTATTTAGAAAATTATAATAAATATTAGTTGTTTATTAAGCAAAATTCAACAATTACTTTAGGTCAAAAGTGTGTCATCAATTCTCATCTATTTTAGTGCAGAGTACATAGACAGAATAGTACACCTATAGCTTTTAAAGTTCTTTCACATTTTGATGTATAGATTGCATGAGTATATCTGTTTTTGGAAAATAGAAAATTAGGTATAGTGAGGGAGAATGACTCATCAATGGCCACTTGGAAGATCAAGACATTCAACCTGGGAATTTAATATTTGATTCATAATTATTTCCAGAAAAAAGGTAGGCTTTCAATTTAAATTTAGCAGGTATTTTAGCTTTACTAATATATGCACTTTTGCCAGTAAGGGAGTAGAATTGTCACATTTTTCTCTCAGCTAGTCCATTAAAATAATTAAGTAGAACTAATGGTGTTGAATTTATATTTGTTGTTTCTAGGTTGAGACTATAAAATCCAGTTGACTTGATATAAAAGGAAATGCAGGTTTAGGATGTCAGTGCCATGTCAGAGTTCTTAGCTGACTTCCAAGTTTGATGCACATCCAGTAACATTCAGTCGCTGTTCCTTAATTTGAGGGTGAAGATCTTATGTTTTAAATTTTGGGAACTTGATACTATGTTTAACCCAACGTAGGAACACCTCCTGAATTCACAAAAATATTCCCTCAGTATTTTCAATGTTTTATATCTGTACAGTCTTCATTATTTTACCTGAATTATTTCACTTGATTCTCATAAAGCCTTGGACAATAATATGTATATATGTGTGTGTGTGTGTATGTATGTATGTACACATATATATATATATAAATTTCCATTTTGCAGACAATTTAAGACTACACAATAAGGGTGTATATATTGACTTCTATTATTTTTTCCATTAAACTCTTTTTCTGAAATAGCTCCACTGTTTTCTTTCCCAAATAATTTGAAAGAGACTATGAGGAACAATTCTTAATATTTTTGTTAATTGAAAAAATAACTTAGGGACTTGTGTTATAGATAATTTAACTATTTTTTAAAAAATAGTAAAGGAATATAGTAGGAAAAACAATTGAGTTGTTTTTTAATGTCAGAAATATTTAGTTAGGATACAATGCTGTTAACTATTACATATTATATAGGTCAAGACTTTTGGGAACTGACACAATATACAGACACCCTTGAACAATGAGGGGATTAGGGATGTCAACCCTCCTGGCAGTCAGAAATCCACTTATAAATCTTTATAATCGGCTCTCCCTATATGAGGTTCCTCTATATAGTTCGTTCCTGGCTACATGTGTCTCCACATCTGAAGATTCAACCAACCACAGATTGTGTAGTTCTGTGGTATTTACTATTGAAAAAAATCCACATTTAAGTGAATCCACATAGTTTAAAACTATGTTGTTCAAGGGTCAACTGTATACTTATATATATATGTATATTTACATGAAGTTATAAATATACTTTAATTTATATTTAATTTAATCTATTAAGATATTTTTTAGTATACCGTTTTTCAACAGGAAGGTTGACACTGCTTAGTTTACAACACCTTTAATCCTAGAAGGGTGAACGAGAAGAGTAATACATTGCAATAGAAGATATTCTAATAATTTATGTCAGCTTGCCAATCATTTTACTCTTGTGAGAATAACAAGATTACATGCCCTTCTTTGATGAAATAGTTTCCTGACATACCTTTGACAAAACAAGATACAGTGTCATCAACTGAATGAGAGAGATTCAAAGGAAGGTGAATTTTCTTAATTCAGAATGACTTCAGAAAGCTTCATAAAAGTGAAGCTTGTATTTCAGATATTTTGAAGACTGAATAATGAACTCACAGAAGAGGTAATGTTGTAATTAAACTCATGTTGGCCAAGTCTATGCTGAAAAAACAGTAGCACATAAAAACCACCAAAGCAAAGGCACATCTCAGCTAAATGAGTGTCGGTGTTTTAAAAATACATAGAAGTTCTCAACTGACAATTTAAGAAGATAAAAATGAAAAAGAACATTGGGTTCATATGTTACCTATTATCAAAAGTGAACATGGATATGGAGGGGAAGACATACATGCCACAAAATCCAACGCAAGAACAGCTCGGCTCAGAACAAGGCTTTTCCAGTAGTTGCTGATTTGCTACCTCTCACAGTACATGTAAAAGTAAAAGAATCATAAAGCTCCTGGGAACCTGGATTACCAGTGCTAAATAAAAAGAAGTACACATTCCCTTCCTTAATTAAGCTGGCTCACTGCAATAATGTTCCACTATTTCAGCTCTAATATAGCATCCTCTAGCTGCATGGAGCTACTGAGCACTTAAAATGTGGCTAGTGTGCTTAAGAAATCAACTCTTTAAATATTTTAGAATTTTAATTATTTAAAATTTAAAAAGCCACATGTGGCTAGTGGCCAGCATATTGAATGGCACAGTAAGACTCTTAGATTCTTGCTGTTGGATAAGGCAAATCTGTATTTTGTCATCCAATTTTCTTTTTCATACCAATGAACAACTAACCCTACCTTTTTCATTTCCTTCTCAAGTAGGTTAATAAAAGTGGCAAGAATCATAGAGACATTAGTCTTCTAAGCAATGGTTCTTTTAATGCCATTTCAAACTTGAGTCCCCCTTTTCTCCAAATTAGAAATAGTTTAATACTGCCTTAATGTAAATTTATTTATTTACATCTTTATTGAGATACAGTTGATTGACAATTTTATATGTTTCAGGTGTACAGCAGAGTAATGCACGTCTTATGGTAAATTTAGAATTCGTTTATTCTTTTGATGGAGAGAGAGGAGAGATGGATACATACTGAAATCAATCAGCCAAGGGCAACGGGAAGGCTGTGGTTATGCAGCAACATGGACAGGACCTCCCCTTCCTTCCTCCTTGTCTCCTCAACAGTGTGCCTGCCTCTGATCTTCTTTATCCATAACATGTTACATACGTTGGGGGGGGAGTTAAGCCACTTGCATTTTTCTGCCATTGTCACTACCTGTGTGGCCTTGGTCAATTCATTTACTCTTTTAACCTTTAGTTTAATTCAAAATGAAGTAGTTGGATGAGACCATGGGTTTGAAACTAAAGATATATGCATAATGGAGAATAGTGAGACCAGTTATATGTGGAAATGTGCAGGCATCCAAACTCACAATAAAACAACGACAAGCATATAAATAGAAAAAAAATGTGCAGATAAACAGCAGTCTTTAAAAACATCATATACAGGCATGGAGTTTGCTCCCCTAAAACGAGATAAAGACTAGGTCTCATTTTTCAATTTTAAAATTGGGTGAATTGTGTGTTTTTATAAAATTATGAGACATACCATTTTAAATAATGCCAGAAAACATGGTAATTTTTTTCTAAAAAATCATTAGTTATCTTAAGATTGAGTTACGTCTTCTAAATAATTAGGGAAGTGACTGGAGTGGGAAACTGGACGGGAGTGAGGTTATTTGATGTCTGACTTACAAGAGAGTCAAATAAAGACCATCACAAAACAACACAATTGTGCTTGTAATGATGCACAAAGTCTAATTTTATCAGAAAAAACATATTTTTAGTGTAAGAAAAGTTTACTAGTTCTTAGCTCCACGGGCAAAAAGTACTTATATATACATCCCTGCACAAAATCAAAAATGCTGAAAATTAAGTAGGAAACTTAGTATGTATACATAATGGGGGACACCTCCTGTCTTCAAGCTCACAGTGAGGGTCAGGGGATTTAGGTTAAGGACACTTTCTTCTTTTTATTGGGTCACACGTATAGCATATCTCCATATAGGATCTAGGAATCCTTTCTTTAGGTTATTCACTTTTAAACTAGATATTATTTGTTTTCGAGCTTTCTGATTACATTCACTTTTTTTAAAATGATTTTTCAAAATACGTTGGTTTTAATATAGTAAATAATACTGATTATTAAATTAAAGCCAAATAAAAATCATAACCGTTCTCTCTCTTTTTTTTTTTTTTTTGTGGTACGCGGGCCTCTCACTGCTGTGGCCTCTCCCACTGCGGAGCACAGGCTCCGGATGCGCAGGCTCAGCGGCCATGGCTCACGGGCCTATCTGCTCCGCGGCATGTGGAATCTTCCCAGACCGGGGCACGAACCCGTGTCCCCTGCATCAGAAGACGGACCCTCAACCACTGCACCACCAGGGAAGCCCCATAAATGTTCTCTTTAAACAATATTGTTTTATGTAGTGTTTTATGGGCTGGAAATGTAAAACATTTTCTGGACTGGAATCATGCTTTGTTTTCTGTTCTTATCCTATCAGCAATTATATTATTTACTTTCTGAGAGTGAGACGGAGAGTGAGAGTGAGAGAAAGAAGAGAGAGAAGGAGAAAGAGAAAGCACTTATCTTCCACACTGAGATTCTGATGATGACATACAGATCCTCTAATGGGATCTGACTAAATAATATTGTGCTGTTTACAGCTTTAAAGTCTTAGAATCACTTCACTGCTTCTTTTTCAGAAATTTTCAAGAATTTATCAACACAATGATTCCTCTTATGGTTTTAAGTTAAGTCCGTGTTAGGGATGATTTTTTAAAACAAATGCATTAAAGGTTAACAGTGTTTTCACAACAATGGACCACATTCTAGTTTCCTTGATAAAGAAAATGAAAGAAAAAAGCACAACATGCATTAGCCCTAAATCAGGAAAACTAATGAATTTTAATTTGTCAGATACGGTTGAGGGTCTAGATTATGTTTTGAGGGTTGCTCTAATTAGAATTGTGAAACACTAAAGATCTCATATACACTTTAGATACATTGGCTCAATCAGAACTGTTTTAATACAAGCTGCTTCATGTAGATGCTGTACAACAGTATCTTTTTGTACCTTTTTCCTTCAACAACTGCTGAAGTCTTCATTTACACTGAACAAATTATCCTGAGCAGAGGGTAGGAAGCAATCAGCAAGGTGTAGCTGGAAATAAGTCTATTCTCATTACATGTTGGAAAGGGCCAGGGGACATGACATTTGTCCAGCCTAGTAAGGGGGTACTCTATTAAGAGGAAAAACACAAAAGCAAAAACAAAACCCAGAAAAAAAACATAAACACTGTTGAGCTGTTGTCCTCCTGAGAACACAGATAAAGGAAAATTTGAGAGAGTATGTGGTTTATGCTGTAGACATTTTCTGCTATGGCACATGATGGCAAATGAAGACAAGCCTTTTAGATCAGATTTTCTGTTCTCTTTTCTACAGTAATTCCAATTTCACTTTCTCTTAGGGACTCACCAGATTACATTGTTATGTGTAAATAGAGGGAAAAAAACAGTGGGCAAAGAAAAAAATATTCAAAAGAAATTTGGAAAAGAGTATTTTTCAAAAGATGGATAGAGATTTAATTCTATTTCTGATTAAAGTGAAAATAGAAGAATTAGATTATGAGGTCGATTTGATACCCAAGGCTGCTGACCTCTTCCTGAGCTTTTCTGAATAACAAGATTGGTTATTGCTAGTCTGCTACAGTAAGGAATAAGTGGTAGAATCCTGGAAACATACTTCATTCCACCATGATAAAAAGCCCACAAAATCTTTTACCCCAAAATATGATTAGAAGTGTTGATTCAGCACTTTTAGAAATAGATTGTAATTTTTAAAAGGTCATTTTAATGAACTTTTCTCTATGATTTATAGACTCATTATCGTAATTAAAGTAAGAAGAAACCACCAATACTCATTTGGGGTGACTATGTATCCTTTGCTCTCCCAAGATGGCATGTTTACTTAAAATGGCAATGATAACTGATGCCTGACTATGTTTCATCTAATTCCGGTATCATATCTAAATATTTATATAGTGGCTTTAAAGAGAATTTGTAGGTGTCACATTACATAATTTAATGGCAGATTAACTTTCTGTTTTAAGATTTAAAAGAAGGAAATTCAAATTGATAGCAGAGATAATTCTACTTTCTGAAAACTATTCCAGTACTGGATGCTAGTGAACACCAGATAACAATTAGAGAGTGACAAACACTCTACTGAAACATTCTATTGTTTAAAGAGCATTATTTGGGATAACTAATCTCAGAAAAATTGCTAAGACCAGTAAATGAATCAGAATTTATATAACTGACTCCTTATGATGGTAGCAGTAACGAGATAAAATTGGATTATTTGGCTACAGAGAAAGTCAAAACTATATTTGTCCTACTTTGGTAACTTATAGCACAATTATCTATACTTCTAATAATTGATATAATTTTGCTTTCTGAATCTGATTAGTTAAATGAGAAATGTCCTCATCTTTTTAATAAAATTTCTTTGTATTTCAATCAAAATTTCACAGCATTTATAATAAGTTGGGAAGAACACAGCTAACGTAATTTGTTTATAAAAGCTAAATAGTTTTCTTCTTTCTTATATTTTCTATGTGAAGTTACTATTTGAATGCTGTTTTTGTTGTTTTCCTTTCAATAAACATAAAAGATTTTTTGTGATTCTATTTAATGTCTATAGCTGACAATTACAGGTAATTTAAAATTTTGTTTCATTTTATTTTTAAAAATGTTTTCAGCTTATTATTTTTCTCTGAGTCCTATTATTTCAGAGATAAGTATAGTTTTATTTCCATAAAACATTATTGTGAAGTACTTTATACTTTTATATGAAAGGACACACAATGAAAGGTATGCTCAATAAACTTTTACAAAGAGAACACATTTCAATCATGACCAAGATCAAGAAATATTGTACAACTTACTGTAGATTATAGGTTTACAAATGTAAATATACACTCCTAAACACTATTGTTTAGTTCTTTTTTTTACATTCTGTATACATGATATCTTACAATATATATTATTTTGTATTTGGCCTCTTTCACTCAAAATTTTTAAAAATAGCCATGTTATTTAATGTAGCTATGGTTTGTTTACTTGAATTGCTCCATTATATTTCTTGTATGGATAACCTATACCACAAATTCTTTATCCATTATGCCATTAATGGGCATTAAAATTGTTCCCAGTATTTGATTATTGTGAATAATGGTGCATTAAACCTTCTTATCTTTGGGTATAATGTATATGCTTTTCCTTTGTTTATACCTAGAAGTAAATTTGTTCGGGTGTAGAGAATGTATATGTTCAATGCAACAGATAAGCCCGAATGAGTTTTACAGAGTGGTTGTGCCAGTCTGTGTACCCCACCAGTAAGCTAGAATAGTTATGTCTGTGCTAGATTATTTGCCCATATCTGATACTGCGGGTGCATCAATGTAGTCGTTCGGGTGGCTCTGTTATTGCTGCCTTTTGGGTTTCCCTGATAACTAATGATGTCAAAGACCTTTCCATATGTTTCTTGTCCATATTGATATCCTCTTTTGTGAAGTGCCTAATCAAGTCCTTCGCTATTTTTCTAATTTTGACTAACCTCTCTTTCTTATTAATCTGTAGGTGGTCTGTAAATCCTCTCAGTAGAAACACTTTGCTGGGTGTATGTTTTGGAAACGTCTTTACTCTATTTGCTGTTTGCCTTTTCATTCTTTTAGTGGTGTCTGTTGTGAACAGAAATTTTTGATTTTAATGAAAAGAAATTTATAATCATGACCTTGAGATTAGTGTTTTTAGTTTCATGTTTCAAAAAGTTTTTCCAAGCTTATAAAGACTTTCTCATATCATTTTCTAGAAGGTATATTGTTCTTTCTTTTACACTGTTGTTAACAGTTTCACTAGAACTAAATTTTCTGTGATATGAAGGAGAGATCATGCTTCATATTTTCCATGTAGATATCTAAATTTCTCAGTAACATATACTAAAAATACCATCATTTCCCCACTAATCTGCAATATTTCCTTTGTTACAAATCAAAGGTACTTGTATCTGGGGTCTGTTTTTAGATTCTTTTCTATTTCTATGATCTATTTCTCTTTTTACACTTATACTGTCTTAATGATTGTACATATAAAAAGTCTTGGTATCAGGCAGAACAAAAACTCTCATTTTGTTTTTGTTCAAAAGCCTCTAGAGTCTCTGGGTGATTTTAATTTTCATATATATTTTAAATTCATTGAAGTTCAAAAAATGTTTGAAGATAATACTGAATTTTCAAACCTACATAGTATATTCTGTCTCTTTTATGGATCTTCCTTAATTTATTTCAATATTTTATATTTTTATCCATGAGTTTATGTATAATTTATCATATATATTACATATTTGCAAATTATTTCAGGTGTCATCTTTTTTAAATGCAAATTTCTGTTGCTAGTAGATAAAAATGCCATTGACCTTTTTATGCTGAACTTGCAACTAGCAATTAAGGTAAACACACTCAATTTAACTACTTTACCTGTTGGTATTTTTTGGATTTTATATGAACATAATAATGTCACATGGAAATGAAGAAACTCCCATTTATTCTTTTTCAATTATTTTACCATGTGCCTCTTTTTTCTTGTCTTATTGCAGTGGGTAGAATCTCCAGTAAAATTTTGCATGTAACTAACAAGACCAGGTATTGTTTGCCTTTTACTTAATCTCAAAGTAAATATTTTAATTATTCAACATTAATTATGTTAATTATATGGTCTTTAAAAAGCTTTTTTTTAGATCAAATTTCCTGTTTACTTCTAGTTCAATATGAGGCTTTGCATAAAGGATATTGGCTAAGAAAATGCTTTTATTTAACACATTAAAAAAGTTATATAAGATTTTCTCCTCTAATTAATGTGGATAATTACATTAATTAATTTTGAATGTTAAACCAATCCTGCATTTCTACAGCATATATAATTAGGCTGTGAAGTATTATTAGTCTCATTTCACATGTGTAAAAGTTTTAAATTAAAGATACAAAAATGATTTGCCAGTCAGTGGCTGAGGAATGGAAGAAAACATATATTTGTTTCTTAATCTTGGCTCATTTCACTATTAATTATTACAGTGAAATGAGTAGAAACTTTAAACAATAATTGCATTCAAATATTATATCTGTATAGCATAATTTTATAATTTGGGTCACTCTTTCATCACTCACAGCCTAATTTTTCTCTTTAAAATGAGGTTCGTAGTTGGTATTAAAGATAAATATTAGTAAAGGAAAAAATATAATGCATAAGAACAGTGGATTTTTTTTTTTTCTTTTTGCGTTACACGGGTCTCTCACTGCTGCGGCCTCTCCCATTGTGGAGAACAGGCTCCGGACGCTCAGGCTCAGAGGCCATGGCCCACGGGCCCAGCTGCCCCGCGGCATGCGGGATCCTCCCGGATCGGGGCACGAACCCGCATACCCCGCATCGGCAGGCGGACTCCCAACCACTGCGCCACCAGGGAAGCCCGAACAGTGGATTTTTTACATGTCTTTATTATTATAAATTATGATGGTTTTAACTTCAAATGTTCTTAATAACCTAGAAATATTTTGTTGTTAATAACCTAGAAATTATAGAAAACAAAGTATATTTCTTACAAATGTAAATGCTCCTGCTGTGGATTTAAAATTATATTCTTTTGCTCTCCTGCTTTATGCACAGATTTTTTCCTGTGTTATGCTTCTGCTGTCCCTTATACAGACACTATTATTGTACTCTAAGGCACTTCGTCCAAAAGGTGTTATACACCTTTTACAGAGACCTTGTAATAGTTACATTATGAAATGCATATCACACAACTGAAAACCAAATATTCTTAGGTGTGATAAAAAGACAGAAATACTGTGTAAAAAGTCAAGAGAGGTGAAACAAAATGAAGTGGGTAGTGGGGACAAGTCAGGTTCACTGATTGGATGACTGAATATTGCTATGCTGGCAACCTCCATTAAAATTCTATATATGTATTTTGTAGAAATTAACAAGATGATTATAAATTCATATAGCAATGCAAGACACCTGGGGTAGCCAAATAGTACTGAAGAAGAAAAACAAAGTCAGAAAATTCCTACTTCCCAAATTCAAAACCTACAAAGCTCCAGTAACTAAGACAGTGCTACTACCACAAAAATACACATATAAATCAATGGAATAGAGTTGAAAGTCCAGAAATAAACTAACATTTATGGTTAAATTATTTTTGACAAGATTGCCAAGGTAATTCAATGGGGGAAAGACTAGTCTTTTGAATAAATGATACTGGAACAACTGGATATTCACATACACAGGAATGATGTTGGACCCTACCACACACCATAAACAAAAAATAACTCAAAACGGATCAGGGATTTAACAAAAGAGTTAAAGCTGTAAAACTCTTAGAAGAAAATATTGAAGTAAATCATTATGACCTCAAATTAGTCAATGGTTTCTTAGAAAGGACAACAAAAGCACAGTGACAAAATAGAAAATTGATCTTATCAAAATAAAAAAACTTTTGTTCTTCAAAGGATATTATCAATAAAGTGAAAAGATATCCTATAGAATGCTAGAAAATATTATTTGCAAGTCACATAACTGATAAGGGACTTATATCTAGAATATATATAAAGGATACTTAAAACAATAATAAAATATAAACAACCCAATTTAAAAATGGACAGGATTTAAATAGATATTTCTCCAAAGCAGATATACAAATAGGCAATAAGCACAAGAAACAATGCTCAGCATCATTATTCATTAATAAATCTCAAATCTAAAAAATTTGCTAAGAAGGTAAATCTCATGTCAAGCATTCTTACCACACACACACACACACACACACACACGCACACACGGACACAAGGAAACTTTTACTGGTGGTGGATATGTTTGTTTTCTTGATCATGGTGATGATATCACAGGGGTATGCATATGTCTAAACTCATGAATTGCATTAAACATGTGCAGTTTTTTGTTCTGTATCTCAATTATACCTCAGTAAAACTGTTTAAAAATTTACAAATCAAAACCACGATGAAATACCATTTGCACTCATTAGGACAGCAAAACAAAAATGAAAAAATATCAAGTGTTGACAGATATGGGAAGAAGTTAGAATCCTCATACATCGCTGGTGGGATTGTAAAATGGTGCAGACACTTTAGAAAATTGTTGGGAATTCTTCAAATATACAGCTATGTTATCCAGTATCTCTACTCCTAGACATTCAAGACAATTGAAAATATCTGTCCACACAAAAACTTCTACACAAATATTCATGGCAATATAAATCATATTAGCCAAAAAGTGGAAATAATCCAGATTCCCATCAATTGATGCATGGATCAGCAGCATGTGATATATCCATAAAGGAGAAAATTATTTCATCATAATCAACGATGCTCCAATATAAAAGAAAAAAAAATTTTAAAGCAATGAAATACTGACACATGCTACAACATGGATGAGCCTTGAAAACATTATGATAATTTTAAGAAGTCGATAATGAAAGGCCACATATTGTGTGATTTCATTTATATAAAATGTTTAAATTAGGCAAATCCATAAAGCAGGTGAGTAATTGCCAAGGCTGAGGGGAGGAAGCAATGGTGAATAATTGTTCATGGGCATGGGTTTCTTTCTGGGGTGATGAAAATGCTCCAAAATGTCATGGTGATGGCTGCACAGCTCTGTGAATATAATAAAAACAACTGTACCATTTCAAAGTGTGAATTTTATGGCATATACATTATAAATCAATAGAGCTGGGGTTTTTTTGAGGGGTGGATGCTTCTGTTTTTTTAAAGCAACTGCAGTGAGGGTAGGAAATGTGGGCTTTTAAATTACATAGATTTATTTCACATCCTAGCTCTCACCTCTTATTAACTAATATTAGCCAACTTTATTGATATGTTTGATACAATATCTATACGAGTAGTAGAAGTTTAAATGAAATCTTTTCAGTTTTTCCTCAAACTTCCTTGATTCAAAGACGCACCTCCAGCAGTAGCCAAACTACAAATTTCTAGGAACCCACTCCTAGAGTCTGATTCAGTAGGGCTTAGATAAGGATCACAATTCTGTGTTTAAACATATGCCTTAGCTAATTCTTATGATCAGATAAAGCTCAGGGAAATAACGATAACCTTGAACCTTGCTAAATGGGTGCTCAATAAATACTAGTTTTTCTCTATCTTCTCCTATGCCAGTACCACTTTAAGAAAATATGTGTAACTAACATAATATTGTACATCAACTATATTTCAATGAAAAATAAAATGTGTTTGTGTGTGTATATGTGTTTATAATGTATGTGATTATATGTGACTATACACTTATTCATATACATTGGAGATTCCATTTCAAAATTTCTACGAAAAGTATACCTTAGCTGCTTAAGAAATTTCAAGGTTGAAAATGGACATATGCAGCTCTAGCTAATATTTTTTTAGAGCCCAGGATATGCAGATCTAACATAGATCAATGTTAGTATGTAACCATGGCTTACCACTGGCACATTTTTTTTCCTTCAAAAAAAGCAAACAACTTTGTAACAGGTTTTAAGCATTACAATCTCAAGCTATTCCTTGATAGAAACTTGTCTTCTATATATACTAAATAATTTAGTAACATTAGCAGTCTTTGCACAATAGATGTCAAGTAATTGCCTAGCAGGGGTGTTACAGATTTTATATGACGGTGTGTGGGTAGAGACGTGTGAGCAAACCTGGAGAACAGCCATATGCACTTTCCCTAACTGTAGTCAGGATTCTCAGCATCACACACTCTCATTAGCACCGAATTTTATGCAATTTATTTATATGTTATAAAAAATGTCAAGTCAAATATAAATAGACTGGACTAAACATCTGTGATTACTGAAATCAACACATTTCCTCTATTAAATATGCTTTCCCTGAGGAACATCTTCCTGCAGAGCAAGAAAATTATTCCAAATTCCCTTTAGAAGGTTTCCATATGAAGAAATGGCCTCTCTCTTTCCTGAAAGATGCTCAAGTGTCTATCAAAAACAGTATTTGTTTTAAAAAACACAAATAAAAAGTACTGTTTCCAAGTTAGTAGATTCTGGGCAATGTGACAGAGAGAAATATGCACAGTGCTCTTTTATGAAATTCATTATCATGTTATATCTACTCTTAATTAACTTTATCAATTAATATAAACAGAATTGTCTGGATGCATATATCAGTCCTTCATTAACATTTAGCATTCATCTGCTCTGTGGCTTGCTTAGTTTCTGCCATTTGGTTAAGTGCCGTACTTTACTTTGCTTTCACCACACCTTCCAAAAAATGTGCAGGATTTTGTGGTGGTCGCTTAAAAACATTGGATCTAGAGTCCCACGGAAACCTGTACTTTAGAAACAGTGTAGAATGAAGACAAGTGAATCACATGGAAAATTGTATCACTTTTATTTTCTTTTTTTCTACTGAAAGTCTTCTGATAATTCCAATACTTTTCACCAGATTTCAATTATTCCCAGCACCATTTTCCTCTCTGAACTCACAGAATAACAGTCTTTATAATATGGTAACTCAGAACACAGGAGGTCTCCTATAATATGAATGAAAATACTAAATTAAATTTCACATTATTTGGGCTTTTCTATGTAGATAGAGCCAGAAGAAGCCACACTGAATAGTATAGAGCCACACAAAAAAATTATCTTTGACAAGATACGGGTTTAAAGCTAAATAGAGTTTGTGTTTTTGATATTGAGCTGCATGAGCTGCTTGTATATTTTGAAGATTAATCCTTTGTCAGTTGCTTCGTTTGCAAATGTTTTCTCCCGTTCTCAGGGTTGTCTTTTCGTCTTGTTTATGGTTTCCTTTGCTGTGCAAAAGCATTTAAGTTTCATTATGTCCCATTTGTTTATTTTTGTTTTTATTTCCATTTCTCTAGGAGGTGGGTCACAAAGGATCTTGCTGTGATTTATACTCAACATCACTAATCATTAGAGAAATGCAAAACAAAACTACAATGAGGTATCACCTCACACCAGTCAGAATGGCCATCATCAAAAAATCTACAAATAATAAATGCTGGAGAAGGTGTGGAGGAAAGGGAACCCTCTTGCCCTGTTGGTGGGAATGTAAACTGATACAGCCACTATGGAGAACAGCATGGAGCTTCCTTAAAAAACTAAAAATAGAACTACCACATGACCCACTACTGGGCATATACCCTGAGAAAACCATAATTCAAAAAGAGTCATGTACCAAAATGTTCACTGTAGCTCTATTTACAATAGCCAGTACATGGAAGCAATCTAAGTGTCCATCGACAGATGAATGGATACAGAAGATGTGGCACACATATACAATGGAATATTACCCAGCCATAAAAAGAAACAAAATTGAATTATTTGTAGTGAGGTGGATGGACCCAGAGTCTGTCATACAGGGTGAAGTAAGTCAGAAAGAGAAAAACAAATATCATATGCTAACACATATATATGGAATCTAAAAAAAACCAAAAAGGTTCTGATGAACCTACAGCAGAACAGGAATAAAGATGCAGACGTAGAGAATGGACTTGAGGACATGGGGAGGGGGAAGTGTAAGATGGGGTGAAGTGAGAGAGTGGCATGGACATATATACACTACCAAATGTAAAATAGATGGCTAGTGGGAAGCAGCTGCATAGCACAGGGAGATCAGCTCGGTGCTTTGTGACCACCTAGAGGAGTGGGATAGGGAGGGTGGGAGGGAAATGCAAGAGGGAGGGGACATGGGAATATATGTATATGTATGCTGATTCACTTTGTTATACAGCAGAAACTAACACAACATTGTAAAGCAATTATACTTCAATAAAGATGTTAAAAAAAAAAGCTAAATAGAATTATTCCAAACAGAAATTTGCCTACTCACCCTTCTTAAAACAGGCATCATGTTTAGGAAGGAAAAATGTTAGCTTATTTAGGATGGAAAGGAAAATTAGGAACTATGTATTTCAACCAAATTTCTTGACAGTGGGTTTAAGTGACATGTCCAAGATCCCACAGCAAGTCAGTGACAGAAGAAAATTCCAATCTATTGTAATTGATTCAATATCAGACTTGCTATTCGATTAAGCATATCTCCTAGGATGTTTATGTAGACACATACCGGTAGTAAATTACATTCTTTGCTTCTGGTCAAAGGAAACAATTAGTTAGTAATAACCAAAATATTTAATGGATGATCAATAAGGAAAACTCAAACAGGATATAATCAAGTTATTAATATCTATATGTTTTTCTTTTTGACCATACATCTCTTTACATCCAAAATCATGTTGGAGCATGTCATTTGATACATTACCTACATCTGTAAGATAGTCTTGTGCAGGGCTGCTATGAAAGACTGTATTGCTGTCAACCACATAGCTCTTGGGATGCCCACCTCACAGATTATGATGCAAATGTATCCCCCAAACATTATGCAGTTTATAACCCACAAATTATATGCGGCAGTCCTAAGGATGAGAAAAACCCTTTTCTTCCATTAGTTTTCCAGAAGAAAATCTAACATTTAGTCTTTTCCTTGCTATTTTATTTTGATTGCACAGGTCTCCCTCTGCAGCTTTAATTGATCAGCACTGAATCTATCATTTATCCTAACACACTGTATCTCTCTCTCTCTCACACCCACCCAGCCCCACAAACACAGAAATACATGTCTGGTTTTTGTTTATTCACTTTTTACTTAAGCTCTACAATAACACTTTTTGGTGCTCATCTCTATGAGTTTAGACAACGGCATACCCCACTAAAATCAAGATTCAGAACAGGTCCATCACCCTTCAAAAAACTATTGTGCTGCCCTTTTTAATGAAGCCCTCTCTTGCCTCAGACCCTGACAACCAATGACCCATTTTCTCTTCCAATAATTTTGTCTTTTCCATAATGTTATATAAAGGTAAATGTAGACTTTTGAGCCTGACTTCTTTCACCTAGTAAAAATTTCGAGGTTCATGCGTGCTGTTGCATGTCTTCAGTTAATCCTTTTAATAGTTGAGTAATATTCCATTGTAAGTATGTATCACAATGTGTTTATCAATACATCTGTTCAAGGACATTTGAATTGTTTCTAGCTTTGGTGTTAAAATATTACTGCTCTAAACATACTTGTATAAGTTTTTGTGTAAACAAATGTTTTCATTTCTCATGGATAAGTACCTTGGGGTAAGACTGCTATGTCATATTATAATCATGTTTAACTTTATAAGAAACTACCAAACCCTTTGCCATATTTGCTGTACCATTTTACATGCCAACCAGCAATGTATGAGAGTTCCAGCTGTTCTCTACCCGTGCAACCACTTGGTATTGTCAATTGTGCTTTGCTCTCTAGCAGGTATGTAGTGATACCTCATACCAATATTTTATTTGTATTTATCTAATGACTAATGATATTGAGAATCTTTTCATGTGTTTATAACATCTGTAAATCTGCCTTGGTGAAGCATCTCTTCATATCTACTGCCTATAATTATTGTGTTGTTTCCTAACTATTGAGTTTTGAGAGTTCTTTGTATATTCTAGATACAAAATTAGTTTCCACTATGCTATTTGCAAATGTTCTCTTTGACCTAAGGCTCATCCTTTTATTCTCTTAGTAATTAACTTTTATTTATTTATTTAAACATCTTTATTCAAGTATAATTGCTTTACAATGGTGTGTTAGTTTCTGCTTTATAACAAAGTATATCAGCTATACATATACATATATCCCCATATCTCCTCCTTCTTGCATTTCCCTCCCTCCCATCCTCCCTATCCCACCCCTCTAGGTGGTCACAAAGCACCGAGCTGATGTCCCTGTGCTATGTGGCTGCTTCCCACTAGTTATCTATTTCATGTTTGGTAGTGTATATATGTCCATGCCACTCTCTCACCTTGTCCCAGCTTACACTTCCCCCTTCCTGTGTCCTCAAGTCTCTATGTCTGCATCTTTATTCCTGTACTGCCCCTAGGTTCTTCAGAATATATATATATATATATATATTTTTTTTTTTTTTTTAGATTCCACATATATGTGTTAGCCTATGGTATTTATTTTTCCCTTTCTGACTTACTTCACTCTGTATGACAGACTCTAGGACCATCCACCTCACTACAAATAACTCAATTTTGTTTCTTTTTATGTCTGAGTAATATTCCATTGTATATATTTGCCACATCTTCTGTATCCATTCATTTGTTGATGGACACCTAGGTTACTTCCATGTAATGGCTTTTGTAAATAGAGCTGCAATGAACGTTGTGGTACATGACTCTTTTTGAATTATGGTTCTCTCAGGGTATAGGCCCAGTAGTGGGATTACTGGGTCATATGGTAGTTCTAGTTTTACTTTTTTAAGGAACCTCCATATTGTTCTCCATAGTGGCTGTATCAATTTACATTCCCACCAACAGTGCAAGAGGGTTTCCTTCTCTCTACACCCTCAGCATTTATTGTTTGTAGATTTTTTGATGATGGCCATTCTGACTGGTATGAGGTGACACTTCATTGTAGTTTTGATTTTCATTTCTCTAATGATTAGTGATGCTGAGCATCGTTTCATGTGTTTGTTGGCCATCTGTTGTATATCTTCTTTGGAGAAATGCGTATTTAGGTCTTCTGCCCACTTTTGGATTGGGTTGTTTGTTTTTTCGATATTGAGCTGCATGAGTTGCTTGTAAATATTGGGGATTAATCCTTTGTCAGTTATCTCATTTGCAAACATTCTTTCCCATTCTGAAGGTTGTCTTTTCATCTTCTTTATGTTCTCCTTTGCTGTGCAAAAGCTGTTAAGTTTCATTAGGTCCCACTTGTTTATTTTTTATCTTTATTTCCATTTCTCTAGGAAGTGTGTCCAAAAGGATCTTGCTGTACTTTATACATAGAGTGTTTAACATAGAGTCTATGTTTAACATGGAGTGCTCTGCCTATATTTTCCTCTGGAAGTTTTATAGTGTCTGGCCTTACATTTAGGTCCGTAATCCAATTTGAGTTTATTTTTGTGTATGGTGTTAAGGAATGTTCTAATTTCATTCTTTTACATGTAGCTGTCCAGTTTTCTCAGCACCACTTATAGAAGAGGCTGTTTTTTCTCCATTGTATATCTTTGCCTCCTTTATCAAAAATAAGGTGACCATATGTGCATGGGTTTATCTCTGGGCTTTTTATCCTGTTCCATTGATCTATATTTCTGTATTTGTGCCAGTACCATACTGTCTTGAATACTGTAGCTTTGTAGTATAGTCTGAATTCTGGGAGCCTGATTCCTCCAGCTCGGTTTTTCTTTCTCAAGATTACTTTGGCTATTCGGGGTTTTTTGTGCTTCCATATAAATTGTCAAATTTTTTGTTCTACTTCTGTGAAAAATGCCATTGGTGACTTGACAGGGATTGCAGTGAATCTGTAGATTGCTTTGGGAAGTTTAGACATTTTTACCATGTTGATTCTTCCAATCCAAGAACATGGTATATCTCTCCATCTATTTGTATCATCTTTAATTTCTTTCATCAGTGTCTTACAGTTTTCTGCATACAGCTCTTTTGTCTCCTTAGGTAGGTTTATTCCTAGGTATGTTATTCTTTATGTTGCAATGGTAAATGGGAGTGTTTCCTTAATTTCTCTTTCAGATTTTTCATCATTAGTGTATAAGAATGCAAGAGATTTCTGTGTATTAATTTTGTTTCCTGCCACCTTACTGAATTGATTGAATAACTCTAGTAGTTTTCTGGTAGCATCTTTAGGATTCTCTATGTACACTATCATGTCATCTGCAAACAGTGACAGTTTTACCTCACCTTTTCAAATATGGATTCCCTTTTCCTTCTCTGACTGCTGTGGCAAAAACTTCCAAAACTATGTTGAATAATAGTGGTGAGAGTGGACAACCTTGTCTTGTTCCTGATGTTATAGGAAATGGTTTCAGTCTTTCACCATTGATAACAATGTTGGCTGTGGGTTTGTCATATATGGCCTTTATTGTGTTGAGGTAAGTTCCGTCTATGCCTACTTTCTGGAGGGTTTTTGTCATAAATGGGTGTTGAATTTTGTCAAAAGCTTTTTGTGTGTCTATTGAGATGATCATATGGTTTTTCTCCTTCAGTTTGTTAATATGGTTTATAACCTTGATTGATTTGCATACACTGAAGAATCCTTGCATTCCTGGGATAAACTCCACCTTATCATGGTGTATGATCCTATTAATTTGCTGCTGGATTCTGGTTGCTAGTATTTTGTTGAGGATTTTTGCATCTGTGTTCATCAGTGATGTAGTTTTCTTTCTTTGTGACATCTTTGTCCGGTTTCGGTATCAGGGTGATGATGGCCTCGTAGAATGAGTTTGGGAGTGTTCCTCCCTCTGCTGTATTTTGGAAAGTTTTGAGAAGGATAGGTGTTAGCTCTTCTCTAAATGTTTGATAGAATTCGCCTATGACGCCATCTGCTCCTGGGCTTTTGTTTGTTGTAAGATTTGTAGTCACAGTTTCAATTTCAGTGCTTGTGACTGGTCTGTTTATATTTTCTATTTCTTCCTGGTCCAGTCTCAGAAGGTCGTGCTTTTCTAAGAATTTGTCCATTTCTTCCAAGTTGTCCATTTTATTGGTATACAGTTGCTTGTAGTAATCTCTCATGATCCTTTGTGTCTCTGCACTGTCAGTTGTTACTTCCCCTTTTTCATTTCCAATTCTATTGATTTGTCTTCTCCCTTTTTTTCTTGATGAGTCTGGCTAATGGTTTATCCATTTTGCTTGTCTTCTCAAAGAACCAGGTTTTAGTTTTACTGAACTTTGCTATTGTTTCCTTCATTTCTTTTTCATTTATTTCTGATCTGATCTTATGATTGCTTTCCTTCTGCTAACTTTGGGGTTTTTTTTTCTTCTTTCTCTAATTGCTTTAGGTGTAAGGTTACATTGTTTATTTGAGATGTTTCTTGTTTCTTGAGGTAGGATTGTATTGCTATAAACTTCCCTCTTAGAACTGCTTTTGCTTCATCCCATAGGTTTAGTGTCATCGTGTTTTCATTATCATCTGTTTCTAGGTAGTTTTTGATTTCTTCAGTGATTACTTGGTTTTTTAATAGTGTATTGTTTAGCCTCCTTGTGTTTTTATTTTTTACAGTTTTTTTTTCCTGTAATTCATATCTGGTCTCATAACGTTGTGGTCAGAAAAGATACTCGATACAATTTCAATTTTCTTAAATTTACCAAGGCTTGATTTGTGACCCAAGATATGATCTATCCTGGAGAATGTTCCATGAGCACTTGAGAAGAAAGTGTATTCTGTTGTTTTTGGATGGAATGTACTGTAAATATCAATTAAGTCCATCTTGTTTAATGTATCATTTAAAGATTGTGTTTCCTTATTTGTTTTCATTTTAGATAATCTGACCCTTGGTGAAAGTGGGGTGTTAAAGTCCCCTACTATGATTATATTACTGTCGATTTCCCCTTTTATGGCTGTTAGCATTTGCCTTATGTACTGAGGTGCTCCTATGATGGGTGCATAAATATTTACAATTGTTATATCTTCTTCTTGGATCAATCCCTTGATCATTATGTAGTGTCCTCCTTCTTTGTCTCTTGTAATTTTCTTTATTTTAAAGTCTAGTTTTGTCTGATATGAGAATTGCTACTCCAGCTTTCTTCTGATTGCCATTTGCATGGAATATTTTTTTCCATCCCCTCACTTTCAGTCTGTATATGTCCCTAGGTCTGAAGTGGGTCTCTTGTAGACAGCATATATATGGGTCTTGTTTTTGTATCCATTTAGCCAGTCTATGTCTTTTGGTTGGAGTATTTATCCATTCATATTTAAGGTAATTATCAATATGTATGTTCCTAATACCATTTTCTTAATTGTTTTGGGTTTGTTTTTCTAGGTCTTTTCCTTCTCTTGTGTTTCCTGCCTAAAGAAGTTCCTTTAGCATTTGTTGTAGAGCTGGTTTGGTGGTGCTGAATTCTCTTAGCTTTTGCTTGTGTGTAAAGCTTTTAATTTCTCCATCATATCTGAATGAGATCCTTGATGGGTCGGGTAATCTTGGTTGTAGGTTTTTCCCTTTCATCACTCTAAATATGTCCTGCCACTCCCTTCTGGCTTGCAGAGTTTCTGCTGAAAGATCAGCTGTTAACCTTATGGGGATTCCCTTATATGTTATTTGTGGTTTTTCCCTTGCTGCTTTTAATATTTTTTCTTTGTAATTAATTTTTGATAGTTTGGTTAATATGTGTGTTGGCGTGTTTCTCCTTGGATTTATCCTGTATGGGACTCTGTGCTTCCTGGACTTGATTGACTATTTCCTTTCCCATATTAGGGAAGTTTTCAACTATAATCTCTTCAAATAGTTTCTCAGTCCCTTTCTTTTTCTCTTCTTCTTCTGGGACCCCTATAATTCGAATGTTGTTGTGTTTAACATTGTCCCAGGAGTCTCTAAGACTGTCCTCAATTCTTTTCATTCTTTTTTCTTTATTCTGCTCTGTGGGAGTTATTTCCACTATGTTATCTTCCAGGTCAATTATCCGTTCTTCTGCCTCAGTTATTCTGTTATTGATTCTTTCCAGAGAATTTTTTATTTCAATTATTGTGTTGCTCATCATTGTTTGTTTGCTCTTTAGTTCTTCTAGGTTGTTGTTAAATGCTTCTTTTATTTTCACCACTGTACTTCCAAGATTTTGTATCATCTTTATTATAGTTAGTCTGAATTCTTTTCAGGTCGACTGCCTATTTCCTTTTCATTTGTTTTATCTGATGGGTTTTTACCTTGCTCCTTCATCTGCTGTGTGTTTCTCTGTCTTCTCATTTTGCTTTACTTATTGTGTTTGGGGTCTCCTTTTCACAGGCTGCAGGTTTGTAGTTCCCATTGTTTTGGTGTGTCCCCCTAGTGGCTAAGGGTGGTTCAGTGGCTTGTGTAGGCTTCCTGGTGGAGGGGCCTGGTACCTGTGTTCTGTTGGATGAGGCTGGATCTTGTCTTTCTGGTGGGCAGGACCACATCCGGTGGTGTGTTTTGGGGTGCCTGTGACCTTATTATGATTTTAGGCAGCCTCATTGCTAATGGGTGGGGTTGTGTCCGTGTGTTGCTAGTTGTTTGGCATAGGGTGTCCAGCACGGTAGCTTGATGGTCATTGAGTGGAGATGGGTCTTAGCATTGAGATGGAGATTTCTGGGAGAGCTTTCACTGTTCGATATTACATGGAGCTGGGAGGTCTCTGGTGGACCAATGTCCTGAACTTGGCTCTCCCACCTCAAAGGCACAGGCATGACACCCGGTCGGAGCACCAAAACCCTGTTAGCCACGCAGCCAACCAAGTTCAACCAAAGTTGTGATACTTATTTCCCTTGTAGGTGTCCACAAGGTATTAAGAGGCACTGTGGGAAGAGTATATTAGTAGCTATCATGTCTTGGGTCCTGTGGGTTACTTTTTCCTTCAGTCGCACCACCTCCCAGCAGGCCCTGAGGATACAGGGCTCCTGTCAGCATGAACTGGACCCCACAACGTCCCAAAGCCAAAGCGCCAGCAAGTCCTGAGGAGACTTGGCTCCCATCAGCATGGACTTGACCCCGTGTTGTCCCGAAGCCCCCAGGCTGTCAGCATGGACTCAGCCCCATGTGTTCCAGAAGCCAAAGCCTCAGCGGGTCCTGAGGAGAGCAGGTTCGCATCAGCTGCCCAGGGGCAGTAATTAACTTTTAGATAGCAGTTTTAAAATTTTATGTAGTCCATTTTACCATTTTTTTCTTTTATGATTTTTTTGGTCTCATATCTAAGAAATCTTTGACCTAAAGTCATAAATATTTTCTTCTATTTTCTCCTTTAGGTTTTACATTTAGGTGATCCATTTTGAGTTAATATGAGTATAAAACATGAGATATGGGTCCAGGTGCATTTTTTAAATCAACGTGAATTGGTGTATAGTTAAATATTTCAAATGTACAGAGACAGGAAGAAGCATATATGACAAATAACTGAATCCACATTCCTGTAATCCAGATTTAGCATATCTTAACATCATGCAGTATTTGTTTCAGAGCCTTTATCTACTAAAAACATGCATTTACAGGTTAAGTTGAAGCCACTATTTTTCCATACATTCCCTGTGAGGTAATCATCCTTCTGAACTTTTTTTTATCAATCTAGTGAATATTTTGTATATAAGCATGTATTTATAAACTACTATTTTTGCATATTTAAATGTATGTAATATTATTCTGTCATTCTGCAATTTTCATTTATTTTGCTCAACAAATAATATTTAATCATGCTTATATATGCAGACTATTTCATTTTACTGATTTACTGCAATTTATTTATCCATCTTCCAATTGATACATATTTATTTAGGTTGTTTACAATTTTTTGCTAAGAAACAATATGCTAAAGATTGTTTTTGCAGATATCACCTTGTTCATGCTTGCAAGAGTTTATTTAGATTCCTGAAATTGGAAATTCTGGGTGCAGAGTAAGAATATCTTGAATTTTATTTGATGTTAAGAAATTACTTTCAAAGATTGATGCAGTAATTTACCATCTTACCATGAGGGTATAAGAGTTTTCAAAGCTCCACATGCTCAACACTATATAATTTGGTAATTTTTAAAGAAAAGTATATTTCATTTGATTAGAATTATTGAATATCTTTCCACATGTTTACTAGAAATTTTTATTTCCTTCTCTGTGAATTTGTTAGTACATTTTGCCCATTTACCTATTGAATAATTAGGCATTTCTTCTTCTGTAGTTCTTTTATATTCAAGATACTAACCATTTTACCATTAATACTTTTTGCAAATATTTTCTAAAACTCTTTATATTTTCTTTTATCATTTTAATGGTAATTTGTGGTAATAAATTGTTATCTTAAAATAACCTAATCTGGTGCCATTGAAAACATATGACATTTTCTCCTAAAAGTTTAAAATTTTTCATTTCCACCTAAAATTAGTCATTGTGTACACTCTAACATAATGACCCGATTTCAGTTTTTCCCCATATGAACAACCAGTTTCCCTAACAGCATTTACTTCATAATAAATCTTTTCTCTGATTTGTAATACTGCCTCTGACGTATCAAGTTTCCAAATATGCATGGATGTGATTTTAGATTTTTCATTCTGCTCTATTTGTCTATCAATTTGTCAACATCATAATATCTTAATCACTCTTCCTTAAAACATATTTTGATATTCGGTAAAGCAAGTTTTTCCATCCTGTTTTTCTTTAAAACCGTTAATTTTTTCTTTATCTTATAAATTTGTTACCTGCTTTTAAAAATTTCTTTAAAAAATCTATTGAGAATTTTTTACAGTAACATTAAATTTTTAGGTCAATTTATAGAAAATTCACAGTTTTATTAATATTGAGCTTTCCAATCTATATTATTGCTCTTTATTAAAAATTCTTTATAGCCCTTAAAAGCGTTTATAATTAATTATATACAGTTTTTATCTATCATTAAAACATGTAATAGAAACAAAGATATAGATCTTTCTTTATATATGTATATATATTACTGTTATATGTTACATATAATTATAATATGTATTATGTATAATATATTACTACCATTATGTATCATACAATTTGTATATATTACTGTTATGATTAGGCTTATGGTCATTTATTAAACAATCTGAACGTCCTGCCTTTTAGGTATCTTAGTTGGATATCACTTATCATGATGCTATTGATTTTTGTGCATTGTGCTTACATCATTGTTCTTAATTACCTTAGTTAAAAAAATCTGTTAATACTTTTGGACTTTGTATGTATATTTGGCAAACAGTCCAGTTGTTGAGCTACTGTATGCCAGCTTCTAATCATTAAGCTACGGTATGCCAGCTTCCAATCTACCCACTATATTCTGCTATGTGATAATATAGGTGAAACTCTGAAAACCACATTTCTCTTTGGCACCTGACTTCCAATTTGGTTCTGGCAATAAAGACTGCTAGACAGAGCCTGGGTAACTGTTGTAGGGAAAACGGACATACTCTTTTGGGTCTCTTCACTATTCTTATTTTATTTTCTGTTTTTATTTTTATTTCTAGATTAATGCATCATCACCACGGTAGCAGTTATCCTTATCAGTGGCAGCAGTTGATTTTAATTTGCAATTTTCTAACACTTTCTGATCCCTTTTCAGAGAACTTGGTCCACCCATAGGGTCTCTCCTTTGAGTTCAGAAAAAAAAAAGAACAGTAGCAGCTAGGTAGTACCCTTTCACAGAGGTTTAAGGCCAATTTAAAATTAAAAAGATAATTCATTCCTTTGTTCTTCAATCCTAATTGTGTTAACTGGTTCTGCTCTTGCTACCTCAACAACATAATAGTGATCTCTTACTGCACTCCCATGTGACTTTTATCTACTAACTGAATCCAGGCTGACATAGTACATAAAGACCATTTTGTAAGCTGCTTTCCAATTCCTGCAAGTCTAAATGGTGAAAAATCCTCATTACTTTACTGTAGACACTGGAGCTAATGTGAAAAAATTCTTATCACTATTTTGTTTATAATTATTTTGATTATTTGGTGAAGATAATCCCCTTTATTCTAGTTTTCAAAGTTTTTGTTCTTTCCCTTTTTCTTTTTTTTCTTTAATAAATAACCACTGACATATTGAATGGATGATAGATTTTTGGCATTTATCTGATCCTCTAACTTGAATAATAACTAATTTTTATTCTAATTCTCATTTTCTACCCATGTCAATATCATAATGTCTTAATCACTCTGCCTTAAAATATATTTTGATATTTGGTTAAATAAGTTTCTCCATCTTACTTTCCTTCCTTAAAATTGTCAAAGTTATTTTTTATCTTATAAACATCCCTCAACTCCCTTAATCTTTACATGAGTTGAAAATATCTGTTTTTGTCTCTTTTGTGCATCTAATGTTATGCATTTACCTCTGAGGACCAATTTAGTATCATTCTGTAAGACTTGATATGTGGTATTTCCTTGTATTTTAGTTCTAAAATTTGTAATGACCTTTGTGACTAACTTATTCACAAAAGAATAACTTAAGACTTCATTTTTTTAATTTTCAAGAAATTTTATTTTTGTTTTACTGCATTTTACTAGTTTCTATATGTTGATTTAAAATTTGTGTTGAGAGAATTTGTTCTTTTTGTTATTAATTTTAGTTGATATAAAATACTTGAATTATTTGGATACTCCCTGTATAACTCATTAGGTGATCAATTTTTGTAAATTGTCCATGTATTAATAAAAATAAATGTATATTTATTTATTGGGGCACAAGCATCTATGTCCATCATTAGATAAAACTCACAGTTGTGTTCCTCAAATTTCTATTTACAAATTTCTGGTCTCACTGATATATTGGCTTCTTTTTGAGTTACTAAAGTTGTGGACTTGTCACATTCTCTTTTTAGGTGACTCATATAAAATACAGGTATAGATATATAATTTTAGGGTTATTAATTTCATGAGTGATTGTAATTTTTAGACATCATAGTTGGAAAATTAATTATATTGTTATTTGCAGATCCTTAATGTTTTATCCATAAATAGTATTTTGTCTGAAATTATTATAGATACTCCAGTTTTATTTTTGTTATTATGACACTGTATATTTTAAATTATTTAATAATACAGTCATAACTGCATGGTATGTATCTCCTGATGGACACAGATAGTTTTATCATTTTATTTAACAGTTAATTTTTTTAATATTTAGCCACAAAATTATGGATATTTTCTTGGGATTTAGGCATTACTCTGCTTCCATCTAGAAACATTCTTCTTCCATTTGCAAACCTTCCTCCAGCACCTTTTTCAGGTGAGTCCACCAGTGACCAGTGTTCTCTTTTCTGCTTACCTAAAATATGTTTATTTTAATGTTTGAAGGGCACTTTCATTGGGTACGGAAAAGTAGCTTGGTTCTTATTTTCTTTAAGCATTTTGATTGTTCCATCCCATTGTCTACAGACTTTCATCATTTATGTTGGGAAATTTTCTGTAACTTTTATGATTGTTCATTTGACGATGATGCATGATTTTTTCCTCTCTGGCTACTATTAAAATTTTCTCCTTGTTTTTGATTTTAGCAGGTTATCTATGATGTCTTATTTGTTGTTTTATTTTTTGTCCTTGAGATTTATAGAGATTTTGAATCTTTTGCTTGACATCCTTACTGAGTTTAATTCTCAGATATTATCTCTTCAAATATTACTTCTGTCTCTTCTTATTCCACTTTTCTCTCTCTCTCACTCTTTCTCCATCTTCCTTTCTCCTCATTCCTCCTTCCTCCTACCCCTCCACCTCCCCTTCTTCTTCTTATCTATCTGTGTGTCTCTCCTTGCTCTACAAGTTACTTTAATAGTATACATATATGTCAGTGACTTCACTGCATGGCATATGTTTTACTTATATTCCTTTTATGTTCTCAAATATTTAACATAATTTTTCTCTGTTTCAAGATTATTTTATACTGATGTAACTTTCAGATCACTAATTCTCTTTTATGCATTGTCTATTCTTTTACTTACTATTGTTGTGTTTTTAAACATTTCTATTTGTACTTTTTTTATACATTCCATTTCCTTGGTGAAACTTCAGTAAAGTTTATTATATTTTATAATATCTTGTCATAGTTTCATCTTGTAATCATATTTCATTTGAAGTCAGTGACTGAAAACCCCAACATATAAAACATATTTGGATCTGTTTCTATGGTCTTTTTTCCTCTTGATTTCCTGATATTTTGGCCTGGCTCCTGGCATGCCTGATAATTTTTTATTTAATATTGGACACTACCTATAAAAATATATGTAGAGGCACTGGAAAACATTATATTACTTCACAGAGGATTTGATTTTCTTTTTTCAAGAAGATAATAGCAGACAAATCTCCTGATTCAGTCAAGACTTGTCCATTTTTATATTTTTCTTACTTCTAGGGATATAGCCTCCTAGGCTATATCTAGGGATATGCAAGGGTCAGATTGTGTCCTCTTACTTTTCTGGGCCACAATTTTAAGTGGTCATTAGTCTTACCAGCCTTATCTTTGAAAATAAGTCACCCACTCCTCCTCCTGGTTCAGAGAGCGAGATTGGTTAAGGCTAAGGTTAAGGTTCTCTAGGGTAGTCCTTCAACTCACCTTTCCCATATACGGAAAGTAATACCTGCTCACAAATCTGATACCCTGCTGATAATGTCCTTTGTATCACCACAATTTGTTCTCTGTTTGTGGGACATGACTAAGATTATCTTCTTTTCCTAGCAATATTTTCCTAATTTTTCTCTGTGTATTTTATCTGTCATTAGTTCATATTTTGAGTTAATCCATGGTCAATGATGTTTTGTATGTTTATTTTTCTACTCCATCCCCTTTCTGATCTTATAAACTTTGGGGATGAATTCAGATATACTTTACATGAAGTTTATGTATGATTATTCATTATATATATTATTAAACAATATATTTTAACAATATATTTATATAAGTAAACTTCTAGCAAACCAAATTCAACAGTATATTAAAAAAGATAATATACCAGGAAAAAGTAAAATTTGTCCCTGTGATTCAAGTTTAGTTTAGCATATGCAAATCAATCAATATGATACACTGCATTAAAAAATGAAGGACAAAAATTACATAATCATCTCAATAGATGCAGAAAAAGTGTTTAACAAAACACAGCACCCTTTCATGATTACAACTCTCAACAAGTTTGGTATAGAAGGAAAGTACCTCAACACAACAAAGGTTGTATATGACAAGCCCACAGCTAACATTATACTCAATGGTGAAAAACTGAAAGGTTTTCCTCCAAGATCTGGAGTAAGGCAAGGATGTCCACTCTCACTATCCAACATAGTACTGGAAGTCCTGGCCAGAGCAATTAGGCAAGAAAAAGAAATAAAAGTCATCTAAATTAGAAAAAAAGTAAAAGTATCTCAGTTTGTAGATGACATGATCTTATATGAAGAAAACCCGAAAGACTACATACACACACACAAACACACATCTATTAGAATAAACAAATTCAGTAAAATATCAGGATACAAAATCAGTATACATAAATCAGCTAAGTTTCTATACACCAACAACAAACTGTGCAAAAAGGAAATTAAGAAAACAACATAATATACTATAGCATCAAAAAGAATAAATTATGTAGAAATAAACTTAACCAAGGAGATAAAATTCTTTACACTGAAACTGTAATTCACTAATGACAAAAATTAAAGCAGATATAAATAAATGGACGTCCATGTTTATAGATTGGTAGAATATTGCTAAACGTGTATAAAATCTAAAGTGACCTACAGAGTCAATGATATCTCTTTTGAACTTCCAGTATCACTTTTCAGAAATAGAAAAACCTATTCTAAAATCCAAGTGGAACTACAAATGACCCCAAATCTTCTTTTGAGAACAAAGCCCAAGGCAACATTCTTTCTGATTTCAAACTATATCACAAGCTATATTAATCAAAATGGTATGGAACTGGCATAAAAACAGATGCGTAGACCAATCAAACAAAATGGAGAGCCCTCCAAAAAATCCACACATATGTGGCCAATTAACTTTTGACAAGGGCACTACAAACACATAAATGGGCAAACAATAGTCTCTTTAATAATTAGTGTTGGAAAACCTGTTATCCACATACAAAAGAAAGAGAGTGGACCCTTACCTTACACCATATACAAAATTTTAACTCAAAATAGATTAAAGACTCAAAGACTCAAACCATAAAACTCATAGAAGAAAACATAGGAAAAGTGTTCCTCGACAAAAAAAAGTCTTGGCAATGATTTCTCGTCTACAACACCAAAAGCACAGGCAACAAAAGCAAATATACATAAATATTACTAAAACTAAAAAGCTTTTGCACAGCAAAGCAAACAAGAAACAAACTGAAAGGATAACCTATGGAATGGAAAAATAATATTTTCAGGCCATATATCTGATAAGGGATTAATAACCAAAATATATATAAAACTCCTACAACTCAATAGCAAAACACCAATCTGATTAAAAAGTGAGAAGAGGAAATGAATAGGGGTTTCTCCAAAGACAAACAACTAGCCAACCGGTCTATGAAAACATGTTCAACATCCTTAATCATCAAGGAAATGCAAATCAAAACCACAATGTGGAAAAAAAGAACATTTTTTAAAACTTGCAATATGATATCACCCCATACCTATTAGGATGGCTATTATTTAAAAAAAAAAAAAGGTATCACCTATTTATAAAGATGTTGAGAAAATGGAACCCTTGATCACTGTTGGTGGAAATGTAAACTGACACAGCCATTATGGAAAACAATACGGAGATTCCTCAAAAATTCAAAATAGAACTACTATATAATCTAGCAATCCCACTTCTGGGTATATATGCAAAGGAATTAAAATCTGGATCCCTAAGAGATATCTGCACTCCCGTGTTCACTGCAGCATTATTCCCAACAGCCAAGTGTAGAGGCAACATAAATGTCCACTGATAAGCAAATAGATAAAGAAAATGTGGCATATATGTAAACAATGTAATATTATTCAGAAGAAAACACTGCAATTGGCCAACGACATGGATGAACCTAGAGGACATTATGCTACGTGAAATAAGCCAGACACAGTAGTACAATAAATTACATATTTATTTAACAAGGTAAGGTTTGTTGAAGGAGTGAGACTTTGAGTCATTTGAATGAGACATTGCTGGTTTTTAAACATGACGGAAATGATAGACAGAAGGGATTGAAATGAGAATAGATAAATCTAATCCCCTTACAAATTATACAAGGCCTTTTTCAAATCTAGTTTCTGCTACATTTTCAGTCTCACCTCTAACCATAAACTTCTTTACACACTTTCACAATGTCTCAAGACACTTAATGAAGACAAACAGAATTTAAACTAAACGCTATAATAATAAAAAAAAACTACACGTAGTTCCCAGAACACATCATAACCTCATACTCACTTATCTTTCTATACATTTTCCACCTGAGGCTTTCTGTCAACCTTTAAATATACTGACAAGTGTCATCAAAAATGCAACCTCCTTTAAGCTATTCTTAACTCATTCAGTCAGATGTGGGAGTTTTCTTTAATATTTCCCTTACATGCCATATTTATCACTATTGACGCACTTTTGCTCTGTAACTGAGAAAAGTAATATTATTTTGGAGAAATTTCTGTGAGGATTATGAGGAAAGGATAAATTCTGAAAATCTGCAAATATAGGTATTTGGTTACTGATGAAGAATGAATGTTTAAAGTATAAGCAAATTTAAAGTACTCATGTTGGGAGCACAGGTTAAATATATAAAGTCATGATACAATGTGACGTAGGCAGAAAAATCAGCTGAGAAGCACATGTTCTTCTTGGGATTCCAGTTTTTACTTTGATCTGAATTGTATTATTCATTTCTCTTTCTAGTTCTTCTGGCTAACGGGAAATATGTGTTTTCTTATTGCTGAATATATAATACATGCATATTTGCATAAAATTTGTCATTTAGATAAAATTTCAAGTTTTCTTCCAATGTTTTAAAAAAAATTGAAATTGTAATAAAAACATTATCATTGCCCAATATTGAAACTGTGTTCTCAGAAATACTCAGATACTCATTAACCAATTAATATCTGTGACAATTCCTTTCTTTATTATAATTCCTAACTCTATTAAAACTCAATTCCTTTCTATATTATAATTCCTTTCTATACTATAAGTCCTATCAATATTATAAAAATCCCAGAGTAACAATTTAAACTGAGATTTAGGGGGTTTTGATTTACAATAAAATGTATTTTGTTTTTAAAGGAATATTCAAGTTAATACCATTGTTGCTTCATTTAGACCTAAGTTTACCTCATTTTAGTTTTTTATTCTTTATTTAAGTTCTTATGTTTTATTATTTTGTGCTTTACTCTTCTGTCATCAATATAAAGTAATAAATGTGTAAGGAAAATTGTGAAAATAAACAAAAGTAGAGAAAGGCTTACAAATAGTTTGCAATAACGTTAGTCAATACTTTTATGTATCTAATGCATTTGATTATTCCTAGTCCTCTTTTCTATATATCCATTGTACAAGTTACAGACACTCCCAAACTAGCTTCACACTGAGAGTCTGCGGAAACTTCAAACACAGTGTTCATTCGAGAAAGATGTAAGCACAACTGTCAAAACGATAGAAAGTTGCCCTCTCCCTTTTCCTACAACTTTTTAAGTTATGAAGGTAAAAGAAAATGCAATTAGAATAATCTACTAAGAGCTTTATTTGTCACCTGCCATTCTTCAAATGCCTGCTGATAAAAGTGAGTTTTTAACTTGCAGATTTTCCTTGATAGACTGGAATTAGGAGTTTTCCTCTAAAGTGAGTGGTCCAGCTGCCACATGGGGATAAATATAGAATAAATCAAATCAAAGTTCAGCAATATGGAAGCAAAAAATGCATTTGATCTGTCCCAAAGATTTGTTATTTGCATAGAAATAAAATCATTAACTCATGTTTTATTTAATTTTCCAAAGCTTAATTATAGCTTATTTGTTATTTGACCTGATTGTCTCTCACCTCTGGCTAGGAGGGCAGATATAACTGAGTTATTCTTATAATTCTCACTGCCTGTGCGTGGAGTTACTTTCCAGGACATAAACCCAAGTTGCTAAGGGACAGAGATGTACCACATTGTTTCCTGGTCTATATAGCTACACAATATATGCAAGTCACATGATTTTAGCAGCTCTGGACTGAGTCATGAAAAGTCATGTTAGACTTAGCAAAACTGTCTCATTCTTTCAGCAGCTCCAGAGTGTAACCTACAGTTTGTTTGTCTTTAAAAAAAAAAAATCTAAACAGTAACTCTTATAGTTTTGCTACTGGGGCAAAATTATCTTTACAAGGGAGGTGAGCTCATTCCATGATTCTTAAAAAAAAATGATTGGCATAAAGAAACAGATTCTGTCCGCATCACAAAGCGCCATATATTGAAGCTTTTTAAAATTAAGAAACCACCTCTAAGAGGCAAGTTGCATGAAGGTATATATGTGTCAGTTATTTGTCATTACTCTTGACATTTCTGGGTATCATGACTAATCTCAAGGCTTCTATGGGGGAAGATGCTCTGGGTTGATTAGCGCCAAACAAATTAAGTTCAGATGTTAAATTGGATACAGATTAGGTTAGTTTTCAATGAGACCGGACCTAGTGACTCAGGGTTCTTTGGGCACTTGGCTACATTCACTGCTATTTCTCAGAAGAAGCTGCTGCTTCCTCACCACGCTGATCACTGTTTCAGGAAGTAACGTTCCGTGTGTGTGTGTGTGTGTGTGTGTGTGTGTGTGTGTGTGTGCACGCGCGCGTGTGTGTGTGTGTGCGTGTGCGTGTGTGTGTGTGTGTGTTTATATATCATCCTCCACTTCCCTTATTCCTAGATAAAAACAAATGAAAACCCAGAAAAATCTCACATTTATTCTTGGCCTTTTTTCAAAACTTCTCAGTAAAAATTGTCAGAATGAACACATGATGTTACTTTTCAATTATTTTTTTAAACAAGGCATCTAAGTGCCCAGAGACAGGAAGTATTATGTTGCTCTCATTGCTGTTGCTACACTGAGATTGTTCACTTTCTCTACTTAAGTTATGGGAGGAAGCACTCCCAGTTCATGTTCTCAAAGAAAGCAGACAGCGAAACAGAGAAATAGAGTTAGGAAATGGGAGAGGAAAAAGTAGACGGAAAAGAAAAAAGAAAAATAAAGGAGTGTCCTCAGATCATCAGTAATTTCCTTAAAACTCAACTCTGCCAAGAATATACTGTGCCCTTTCACCAGGAAAGGAAGCAATAATATACTTTCTGTTTCCACAAGAAATGGCATGGGACCTCCAAAAGCACTAATTTCTAGTAGCATCTATCCTGAGATTTGAAACTTGCTTCATAAAGTTCGAGACCTAAAATTTTGTGTAGTTGATCAATAATTTACTTCACTTCACAAAACCACTCTGCAATAATGACCCGGGGATTCAGTCTTCTCTTCATGCAGAGACTTTTAATACATGAGTTACATTTTATGACCAATAACTCATTAATCTTTGCAATAACCATATTCAGTTAAACATTATTATTCCACATTATAGGGAAAGTGATTGAGGGGAGTTTTTGACTTGCTGAAGGTCAAACTGAAATGAGACGCAGAAGTCAGATGAGGTATGAATGTGATTCCATGACTCTAAATCCTAACTCATGGTATTACATAGAAAAGGCCAACTTTTTTTATTTTTAAATTCCTTTTTTGCCTCCCTCAAAACTTGCCCTTATTACATAGTTATAGCTAAAATGTCATCATGCCATTTTAATAAACTTTTAAGAAGGAAATCCTAACTAGAGGCCTTGTCTTCAACACTAAACATCATTGCAAACTAAAATTATATTTTTCTCTATGAGCTTTACATTTTAAAACAGCAACTACAATAAATATGAGGGTTTTCATTTAAAACATACAAAAATCAGTTTAACTTAGTCCTGTTCTTAAAACTATTGACAAGGTACTAGAGAATTTCTATATGGGGAGGTGCCAGGATAAATGTGAAGTATGACAGAGAAACAGTGGTGTAGAGGTGGAGAAAGGGAAAAAAAAAGAAAGAAACAAACAAACAAGATACCATGAGTTTCCTTCAAACCTTAAAAAAACAGCAGAAAAGTTTCTCTCACTGATGAAATGAGCTCTTTACATATAAATTATATTGTAATAACAGAGCTCCTGGGTGGAAAAGAGTTCCTTCTCCTGCTGGCAAAAATTAAAATAATCACAGATGGCTAATGATCAAAAATACTGACTGACAGCTCTGAAGTATAAGACACAGAGAGCATATTCTCAGAGGAGTGAGAATATTCTCAGGGTTTTTTTAGCCAAAGTTGGTTTAAAAAGCCCACAAAGCTTTTTCCTACTGGATATTCACATATAGGGAGCTCTTATTCTATTTTGGAAAGTACTATATCATCCCATAGAGCTCGTTCAAGAAAATTAATGGAATTCTTTGTCTTTATGATTACATTAGTATTTGGGGATAAAATGTAAAGAATTCAAAGGGAGTCCATAGTGCTTTCTAAACTGGTATGAAAAACCTTTATTATTCAGGCAACAGGAATCCAGTCTTTTATTTTAAAATATAGGTAGAAAAAAGGAGGCTCTGCGCAGCAGAATCAGCAAAGTCCTTGGAAAAATGTCAAACTATGTTAATAATAGTCACAACTAATAGTTACTGAAGACTTGTTATGTATCTAAAACTCTTTTAGGTGTGTTACTTATTTACCTCGTTTAATTTTAACAAACAGCCCTGTGAAACACCCCACATTATTATTCACATTTTTAGGTGAGGAAATGAAGTATAGAAAAGTTTAAAAACATGGCCAAAGTCACACTATAGCTGGTGAACAGTAAAATATGGGCTCAGACTACTTTCTAAGCCTAGTACCTAATTCTAATACAGTTATTGCATTAATTACACTAGTAGGATACAAATTCAAGAGCATCCGTGATGAGACCAACAACAAAATGTCACCTTCTATGCAACTTTAAAAAGACTTTAAAGACCATTTGGTCTCACAACTACTCAATAAAACAAGTATGATATTACTATATCTAATAATGATTAATCATATAATTATTAATTATATGATTAATCATATTTATTCATTTATTTGTAAAATCAAGACTAATATATTAAATATCGACAAGTTCCAGTTTTTGGAAATCCAAATGTATATAATAGTATCCCTGCTTTTTAAATATTTATATTCTGTATGGAGACATATATAGTATATATGTATCATACATTTATGCACATGGATGATTCATTTAAGATGTGTGTGCCAAAGGCTACAAGTGCTGAATGGAGAGCGTCATCCTTTCTACCTGGGGCACAGTTACCAAAGAAGGCGGCATCACATACAGGTAGGGACAAGGTAAGGACATCACATATAGGAAACGGTTTTGCAGAGGAGAAGGTTGAAAAAGGATTATCTTGGTGCCTAAAGTAGTTCTACACATGCTAAGCATGCTTATTGAATTAATAATCCTATATTTTCTATATCTGACTTGGCAGGTTATTATCATAAATATGCAAATTCCTTTGTAAATACAGTCACATTGTTAACAACACAAACGCTGTGGAATTTCATAAGCAGGAATCGTTTTTTGTTTTTTGTTTTTTTGCGGTATGCGGGCCTCTCACTGTTGTGGCCTCTCCCATTGCGGAGCACAGGCTCCGGACGCGCAGGCTCAGCCGCTCCGCGGCATGTGGGATCTTCCCGGACCGGGGCACGAACCCGTGTCCCCTGCATCGGCAAGCGGACTCTCAGCCACTGCGCCACCAGGGAAGCCCAGAAATCGTTTTTAAAGTAGCTTTTTTAAAGGACTGTTACAAATCTTTGGGGGGCAAAGAAGAATATTTTGGGGAAAAGTAAAAAGATATTGTTCTTAGCGCTGGCTGAAAGAAACACAAGTTAGTAACCATTTAAATGGTTGCTTTTTGATATTCCTGCCAGAATTGCTTATAATGTGTGATGTCTTCATTTGGATGTTACTTATTCTGACTAAAACATTTCCTAGTCAACTCGCTGTATTTCACAATACGCTGAAATGAGTAAAAGTATTAAAAGCACGCCTGAGGCGACAGAAACTTTGAGGTTCATTTCCATTTCTTCAAGTATATTTGATGAATGATGTGACAAAGGAACCCTAATTAAGGTTGAAATCCTGAATACTAAATAAATGAGAAGTGCCACTACATTCATCTTCCACAGTCATAATACTGCCACTTCTGCTTCTCTTTAGCCTAGCCCTTGACTTTTTGGGAAACCTTTTCCTGTCTATTTTCTTCCTCTATCATTTTTGCTGAGAGTAGATCATGAGTATCCTACCTAGGTTTAGTCAAGCCAAAAATCTAAAAAGTCTCTCTTTGTTCTTTTTCTTCTCACTTACTCATCTATAGCAAAAGCAAATATTTTATTTTACATTTAATCTCAAAAAATGCCTTCACTTCTAATATGGCAATTCCTGTTTCTTCTCACATTACAATATCTAAAGGAAAAATGATAAGTTGAATCTTTTAACTTCTAAGAAATAAAACAGCTGTGGAATAGTCTGAGTACAACTTAGCTGTTTCATGATAACATATTCGTTGTTACTATTATTATTATTGAGTCAACAAGTGAGGGTTAAAATTGTTTAATTTCTCACTCACTGGAGAACTTTAGGCAAGTTACTTAATATCTCTGTAACTCTAGCATCTTGATTTTGAACCACCCCTGCCAATCATGGTAGAAAACTCATTAGCCCTGATGTTTTGGCTGAATTCTATTGATTTTATTTTGAATATTTTCATCAAAAGTGAGATTGTCCTCTGAGATAATTTTGTCTAGAGAAATGAAAACCTACATTCACAAAAACAAAAAAATGCAAATTCTTATAGCACCTATGTTCATAATTATAATCATTAAATGCTGGATTGGACACCAATGTCCTTCAAAGGCTGAATGGATACACAAATGGTGACCCATCTATACAACGGGATACTATTCAACATTAAACAGGATGAGACATTTAACAAATTTGATTCATTTCAAACTAGTGTAAATTCAACTCTAAACCTGATAATTGATTCAGTTATTGAAACATTTTAAGGTATGTTTTGACAACTTGCCTATGTTATTCTTCTCTTACAAATGTAAATCTTAAGACATCTCCATAGAGGTCATATATACATGATCTCATTTCACTTTTGCATTGAGATGTCCTGTAACTGTGAAATACACTGTATTTCAAAGCTCATAAAGAAGAAAATGATACAACATATCTTATTCATCATTCTGATGTGGATTACATTTTGAAATGATAATATTTGGGATTCAACAAAAATGTTATAAAACCCTCCAAAATGTCATTGTCTTTATTTTCTATTCTTTCTATTTCAGTCAGGTTCTGATTTTGAAGCTATATTGCCTTCATAAAACAAATCTGAAGGCTTTCCAGTTTTGGTCTGAAATAATTGTGATAATTTTCAAATTATCTGTCCTTTAAAATTAAATACAACTTAACTGGAAATTCATCTGATCCTGGTGCCCTGCACCAATTTGTACTATGGTAATAGATCCATTCAGATTTTTAACTTCTTGTTAGGTGAGTATTGATAATTTGCATTTAAATGGAAAATCAGATATTTCTCATGGTTTTGAAATTGCATGGGTTTGCAGGTAATAGTCAAACATAATTCTTTTAAGTTCCTCTGTATTAGAGGTGTTTGTTTTTACATTCCAAATTTTTTGTCTTTCCTCTCTCTCTCCTTGTTTAAAACCATTCTCAAGAAGTGTGTGTTTATTTTATTGGTCTTTTCAAATAATCAGTGTTTGGATTTAGTCACTATTTCTGTCTTATTTATTTACTTAGCAAACACAGAGCATTTATTCTGTGTTAAGAACTGCTTTAAGCACCTTACAAATATTAATTCTTTCAATTCTTTATAATAATCCCATGAGATACTATTATTATCCTCATTTTATTGGTAAGGAAACAGAGGCACTAGGTCATTTTGGATTTCTGTAATAGCACCATGCTTTTCCATTAATGATTTCTGCCAAAACCAATGTGTAAATCTTTACAGGCTTTGAGATATTTCTTCTACCCACACCTCTCTGTACCACTAATTTCAATTCACTCTATTCAGTGGTTATCTTTTAATTTGTTTACTAACTTTTTAAAATTCTACAAGTATTTAGGTCCAGAATGATGGTTTCATGTTTTCCTTCGCCCTTAAGTTCATTTATTGTCTGTCCAAGTCTTCCTGTGTGTCTTCCAGCTGGCTCTCTGTGATGGCCGATTTTCCTCTCAGGCAACCAAGCTCCTTATCTGTGTTGTTATTTTTTCTTGCTTTTGATGTTGTCACTGTGGTTGGCTTCTGAGACTGAGTTATGCTAATTGGGAACAGCTTTATGGGGATATCTCTCAAATGATGGAAGGAGATGGGTTCCCTGTTCCTTTAGCTGTTGCCTATTTTCCTTGATCCCTAGCCTACCCTAGCTGGAGAAACCCTGCCAGGTCCCTAGGCTCCTTCCACCATCCTAGTCTTGAGAATAGGGAGCAAATACATTTTTATGCAGGGCCAGTATATTGGGCGGGCCAAAAAGTGCCTTCGGTTTTTTAAGTAAAAGTAAAAGACACGTTTTTCATTTTCACTAAGAACTTGATTGAATAATGTATTCACCCTTTAGTTCCACTACCTTCTGCCATTTTTCAGGCAACTTCATAATTCCATCTTCCCAAAACTTTTTATCTTTTTGAGCAAAGAACTGCTCCAGGTACCTTTTACAGTCTTCCAGGGAATTGAAATTTTTTCTATTAAGAGAATTTTATAAAGACCAAAATAAACAGAAATCCAAAGGTGCAATGTCTGGTGAATATGACGGATGAATCAGAACTTCCCAGCCAAGCTGTAACAGTTTTTGTCTGGTCGTCAAAGAAACACGCGGTCTTGCGTTAGCCTCATGGAAGATCATGTGTTTCTCTTCACTAATTCTGGATGCTTTTCGTCGCGTGCCTTTTTCAGTTGGTCTAATTGGGAGCAGTACTTGTTGGAATGAATAATTTGGTTTTCCAAAAGGAGCTCATAATAGAGGATTCCCTTCCAGTCCCACCATATACACAACATCACCTTCTCTGGATGAAGACTGGCCTTTGATGTGGTTGGTGGTGGTTCATTTCGCCTGCCCCATGATCTCTTCCGTTCCACCCAAACACCAAAGTGATGAAGATAACCAAGCTGGTGTAAATGATTTTCAACGCTTGATTTGGATATTTTGAGTATGTTGGCTATCTCCCATGTGGTATAAAGTTGATTGTTTCTCAACTGTTGTTTCGATTTGATTGCTATCAACTTCAACTGGTCTACCCACCTGTGGAGCATCGTCCGGCGAGAAATCTCCGCACGAAACTTGGCAAACCACTTTTGACACGTTCAATCAGTTACAGCACCTTCTCCATACACTGCACAAATCTTTTTTGCGTTTCACTTGCGTTTTTACCTTTCTTGAAATAATAAAGCGTAATATGCCGAAAATGTTGCTTTTTTTCTTCCATCTTCAATATTAAAATGGCTACACAAAAATTCACCAATTTTGATGTCTTTTTTTAAATGCACACTCATATGACAGCTGTCACATACAATCTAACAAAATTACTTCAAATGAAGTTAAAGACAACTAAGTGCTACTAGAGCCATCTTACGGGAAAATACGAACGAACATTTTGGTCCACCCAATACATCCAAGGTGTGTGTTGTGTGTGTGAGACAGAGGGTTTTTTGGATTTGGTGTTCCTCAAATCTTCGAGCATCTACCTCTTCTAGTAATATCTTTAGATCCTAATATTGGAGCTTCTCATAGTCCACCGTCTCTGGATTTCCTCTATAAGGTTAAAGCCCCAAATGCCCCACACCCACACCACTGGTTTCTAGGATGATCACACATCTCAAGTTGACCAGATCCACCTAGTTCAGTAATAGTAGACAATCAGATACGGGAGCATAGAAAATACATTCAGAAGAGGTTGCCATTCTGGACTTCCAGAATCCTTCTTCCCTTTTTAATAAATCTTAGAAGATACATAATAAAAATACAGTTATAATATTATGAATCCAGAAGACCACAATGTCAACAAAAACTAGAAAGCGGCAAGAGAGCTGGAAAGAAAAGAGTACTAATTTTCTTCTTTTGCATGAAAGAGAATCAATAAATACAAAATAATTCATGATATTGATAATTAAAGAAATATACAGAATACGATTTTTTAATTGTAAAAGAAAACACTACTAGAATTAAAAACAAAGTGTGGATATTCAAATTTTACATAAAAATTTCAAAAAAGCTCCCTATATTTTTCAAGAAATATTTATCAGTCATTAATCCCTGGTATGGTACTACTATTTAATAGAAGTAGAACAATTATACTGGCCCTACCAGTAAAATGCAATTATTATGGATTTGACTTTTTCTTCTTTATTGACCATGTCCTGCCAATAGTGTCATCCCTAGACCTAACTGAATATCATAGTCCCAGCACAGGATTTTCACTTAACATTGGCTATGATGAAGCAGCATACTTCACAATAAAAGAAGAAAGAAAATGAAGTAGGAAGATAAAGGAAGAGACACAATAGCAAATTAGGTTTAAATAAGAAGGATATAAACTCCCATCTTTTTAAAACCAATAATAGTTTGAATTGCAGCCACTGAACCTATAACTTAAACAGATCAGAGTATTATATACCTTTGTGGGTTTTCATTTGTTAATTGGATTATTTCATATGGCAATTGTACACATGAATATAAGGATTTAAATGCTAGAAGTCAAGGACCACTGTACTAGATATGTCAATCATAACAAAGTTTGCTTCAAGAGGAACAGCCCTTTCCAAAATCCTCTCTCAGAGATCAACCTGGCCATGTAACCATGACTTTCTCATGCAGTTTGGATGAGGGGTGAGTACTTGGCACAAAATAAGTCAATCTTCAGTCAAACTAGCTACCCATGATGAGGTCTGAAGCAAAGAATAATTGAGGATAGTAAGCTGAGTCAATCAGAATGCCTATTTCAGTAATAAGGAAAGTGTTAGCCCTGTAGGTAATGAGCAGAGAAGCAGAAATAGGAAAACTGGCACATAAAGAGATTATTATGGAGACATGACAGGTAAGTCTGAAAATTCCTTTTTATTTAATTATATAGGTGTTGGAACCCTAAAGTGAAGAGTCACAAACTTCTGAAATCTGAGAATTGCCTTTAATGCTGAATGAGCATCTAATGCAAGATCCCACCATATTATAGTTCTCATGCTTCGGTAATCAGATTTTCTTGTCTAGTGTTAATAAAGTTCCTCCATTATTTGAAGAAAATGAGTCTCTGTTTCTTTCAATTTAAGTTAAAATAGAGAGAACAGAGAAGAAGCAACAAGGAAGCATAAAAATGGAAATAAAAAATATATTGGGAGGGCTTCCCTGGTGGCACAGTGGTTGAGAGTCCGCCTGCCGATGCAGGGGATGCGGGTGCGTGCCCCAGTCCGGGAAGATCCCACATGCCGCAGAGCGGCTAGGCCCGTGAGCCATGGCCGCTGAGCCTGCGCGTCCAGAGCCAGTGCTTCACAATGGGAGAGGCCACAACAGTGAGAGGCCCGCATACCGCAAAAAAAAAAAAAAAAAATATATATATATATATATATATATATATATATATATATAGGAGTAAAGAGAAAACCTATGCAATATATCAATAATGTAAAAGCTTAACCACTTGAATCAAATGTAATAGCAACATTTCTCACATAAACTAAAATTCTGAGCTGAGAATCCTTACATAATAGTAAGACCTACTGGGTAAGGTGAAATGTGGACCCACAAGTTGTTTTAAAATTCAGCTTCCAATAATGCAGTCTAGCCACAATCAGCATTGAGAGACAGACAGTAGGAGGAAGAGAATATGGCATGAGGATATAAGGAATTGGCAACAACTTTTCTGAGAAAAATCTGTGGACTCCTAAAAGCCTAAAAAGCAGAACTTCACACCAGAAGGTCCTGCAAAATAGTAGCTACTGCCTCAAATCAAAGAGCAAATTTCTCTCTGGTGTTGTTAGGTACACGTGAAACTGAGCAGGACCCTGCAGCGCCCTCCAGAGTACAAAACCCCCTCTGTGTCTCCCGTTTCTTTTTTGTAAGAAAAAAATAGGCTTTAGACTCCTAGGCCTCCTTCAAGTTCCAAAGAGCAGGCTCAAGCAGTTAATGATTAGGACGATAGAATCACAGGACTCCTAGTTCCTCCTGTAGGTATATAGATAACAATCTGATGAATATCTTTGAGCTGTTCTACAGAAACCAAGACCCCCACCCAGGTGGAGGATGGTGACTACATGCTGACTGCAAGCATGTAGACCTCAGACTGGTTGGAACCAGAAGGTTGAGATTCCAGAAACATCACCCTGTTACCTCACTACCAATCAATCAGAAGGTCCATGAGCTGATCACATATCCTGAGACCCTCTCCCCTAACACTGTCTTTAAAAACCTTTGGCTGGGGCTTCTCTGGTGGTGCAGTGGTTAAGAATCCACCTACCAATGCAGGGAACACAGGTTTGAGCACTGGTGAGGGAAGATCCCACACGTCACAAGGCAACAAAGCCCGTGCGCCACAACTACTGAAGCCTGCGCACTTAGAGCCCATGCTCTGCAACAAGAGAAGCCACCACAATAGGAAGCCCACACACCGCAACGAAGAGTAGCCCCCACTCGCGCAACTAGAGAAAGCCTGCGTGCAGCAACAAAAACCCAATGCAGCTAAAAATAAGTAAATAAATAAATAAATAAATAAATTTCTTAAAATAAATAAATAAAAATAAAAACCTTTGCCTGAAAGCCATCCAGGAGTTCAGGTCTTTTGAGCATGAGCTGCCCATTCTCCTTCCTTAGATCTTGCAATAAACCTTTCTCTGCTCCAAACACCAACATTTCAGTTTGTTTGGCCTCACTGTGCATCAGGCACATAAACTTGGGTTCAACAACACACTGAGCAGTTACTGTTTTTTTTTGAGCACTGCTCACACACACAAAGATAGTCATCATCACGAGTAGAATATTTTGAAACACATCAAAAAGAAGCAATGTGAAATATTAATTCAAAGAGAAATGAAACATTTTTCAATTACTGCTAGTCATATTTCAAAATGCATTTCACATTTCTTTCTCCTCTCCCTCTCTTTGAATGTGTGTATAGGTCAAGGTAAGGAATGGTTAAAAAAAAAAAAAGGATTAACATAAGAAAACCTTTCCCAATTAATCCATTATCTAGTTTTGACTTTTGCTGGGGAGACGGGGAGAGAGGCAGAGGAGGAGATGGAAAGAAGGGGCGGGGAGAATACCTGAATACCTTCCTGGATGGATAAAATATTCACACAATTAGGAGCCTTTTGCCTCCTGAAAGAACCAAGGAAGGCCCTAATAAGTCTCTAGGTTTGAGGATTGTCTTACCTTTGCTCAGTTTCAAGACTAGTATTTGTATGAAATGCTGCTTTCACATATGATTTGGAAAAGAATATTGAACTGTGAGTAAATACGAAACCTTTGAGACTGCACCATCTGGAACTAATATTTGAAGTGATTTACACATGAAATTGAAAAACAGAATCCACATGAAATTACACTCTTAAAGTTTTTAAAATAGATTAAGAGAATGTATCTACTGCCTCCAAATTATACTTAGATTGTGAATAAAACTGATTCCCTTACATTCTTAGTTGTTGGAATGATCGCTAAACAAAAGTGACTCACATTTTGAGGTATGGGGCTACCACCTGACTTCTGCTTTTTGGCATTATTTCTCACTTGACTATCTCCTACTCTATTACAAGCTTTCCCTGCATCCATTCATCCAATACATATCCATATTGAGCCTAATAAATGCCATACAATGTGCTAGGATTTAGGAAGCCAATAGTGTTTACAGACAATGGTCTCTACCTTTTGGGGATAAGAAATTAGTTAATAAAACAGGCATTAACCAATTATTCCCACAAGTATACAAAACATATGCTAAGAAATAGTTGTACATGGTGCTATAATAACAAATGTTAGAGGAAAATGACCTATTGAGAAGTCACTGGAGGCCTTCCAAAACTGGTGATTATTATGCTAAAATTACTGTCTAAATCTTATTATCCTTATATCTTTCTATAGACAGAGCGTATCAGAGCCAGGTCAAGCCTCAAACCAGATGTTGCCACTGTTGTTAAAAAACAATAAAACCATGTGAATGAAGACATGTCAGCTGAATCAGGAGCCACAGGCCAGCTTTAAAGTGTAGGCCACAAAGCCATCATTTATTTTTGTAAGAATTTCAATAAAGACCGTAATTACTGATGTCATATATGTTCACCAAAATTACATGATGATTGAGTGAATAGCATCCCTTTAGTGAACTGGAAAATTCCGTAAAATTTTACAGGGGTTCATTCTTCCTCTTCATGTGGAAACTTCCAGGAGGAGCATACTATGTGATTCCCAATCCAGAAAATATTTAGGTTTACAATGAATCACTACAATTGTTCCAAACTGATTCCCCCTAAACCATGGATAGGTACCCAGATATATCAGGCAATTAAGTAGGTACCCAGATAGGTACCCAGAGATATATCAGGCAATTAAAATTTAAACTCCTAGCTGGAATTCCAAAACTCCAGTGTATTTCAAGGTGGGCTTATCCAGAGGATCAGGAAAGTATAAGGAACTCAGTTTTGGTTCCAATATCTTCTCTACGCTCCCCCATATTTGTTTCTTCCTAAGGTTGGTTCTCTGTGTTGCTTTAGGCTCTCTTTCAGGAGTGATTGGAGCTTTATATTCTTTCTTTTAGTTGCTGATAGAAAGGTAGTTTTCTGGCTTAGGATAATAGGAGAGTCCCCAGAATCACCCTAATTGGGTCAGGTCACATGCCAGTGACTGTCGTGGAGAATGGGGTATGTTGATTGGTTGAAGGATTCAGGACCACCTCCACAAATGTACAGGTTGCCTGAGGAAGATGAAAGGCTGAAGGGAAACCTGGGTGCTATTAGAAAAGGGGGAGGTGTAGAATGGATTCTGGATAGGAATTCAACAACATCAATTATACCAAAGAAGCAATCTGCTCTCAGGAGCAAAGAAAGGGAGGAACTCAAGTAGTTGTTATGACAATTTCTTCCATCATCTCCCATACAAAGAGGACCCCAAACTAAGAGTTACATCTACCTCTGACTCACTGGATACCTTTTTAAAAATCCTTGTTTGACAAAGCCTAGTGGTAGTCAATGCCATATTCAAAGTAGCCAGTTACTGAGTGTCATTGGCAATTCTGAATGTGGAAATGTCCAGCCAGATTTTCAGTAGCTAAAAAATGGTATTTATAAGATATCCAAAGTCATCATTTGGGGGGGAATTAGAAGAATGCATTCTTTACCTGGTAGAGACCAGGAATCTATCTACTACAGTACTGCATTCCTGAGGAATAGATCAGTGAGTGGCCTTGGATTCCAAGGGTGTCCAAGACAGCTTACAAGTAATGCCTTGACTACATCTAAGGGGCAGTATCATTTTGGTTAAGAGTAATAAACCTTATTTTTAGTAAAAAAAAAAAAGTTAAATTTATCTTTACAAATGGCACACAAGAAAGTGGGAAAATTATCACGTATGATCCCAGATGGAGAACAAGTGTTTTAAATAGCAATCTCTCCTGTAAGCAATAGACAAGTGAACATTACCAAACTGTGCAGTTAAGTTAACCGAGGCTCAAAGAGGTAAAGTAACTTGCTGGACATCTCACGAATTATAAACGGCAGTTCACAACAATCCAGGGACCAGACCTCAGGATGATGCTGACATTGAGGAGGAAGCAGAGAGAAGAGCGAAAAACACAGTGAACTAGCTCTACCAGGCTCAAAATTCCATGCTCATGTTAATATACCCCGCAATAAATGTTTTGTTCATTTACTAGTTAGCTCAACAAAACAGGCCTTTTAAATAACGTGTCTGCAATTGTATCCTCTAGAGGTAATCAGCAGCTTATTAACCTTAACCATAATAACACATTATCACTATTTTGTTTCAGTTGGCTAATTTGCAAAACAATAGTGAAGATCCTACCCAACATATATGAATTTATTCCTCAGTTATCGGCACTGAATAAATACAGTGACCCTCACTGGAAATGTCAGGGACTTGGGAGGGAGCTTCAGTATGCTGGGAAGGAGGGAGTCAGGGGGTTCAAGAGCTCGTGAGGAAGTCAAAGTTAAAAACAAACCTGGGTCAACCCTTAGGCATAAACTGATGGCAATGGGAGTGAGACTCTGAGTTTGGGGTGAAGGTTCATGAGCATCTTTGCTAGTAGGTCTCCTTCTGGTAGCTACACGGGGACTGATGTTCTATTAAACAGGATATAAACCCTCCAATGATTACTCTCACAACTAATCAGTTGAAAAATTTCTTTCAAGTCCAACCAAAAAGTAAGTTACTTAGATTTCTGGACCATACCTTTTATATCTTTTTTTCCTGTTGCTGGCTCAGACTAAAAGCAAGGTTCTAAAGCCACTGGCTTTATAAAGCAAATATTTATCTTGTCTTATAACTAGTTGAAAGCTACTGGTCTCTGTGACAGGCTTTTCTCCAGATCATGGTACTCTAAAAAATAAAATGCAACAAAAATAGCAGGCTTAGCCTGAGGCCCAACACCTATTTTGCCCTTAGAGCGCTGCTAAAAATGAACCAGGTGGATTTAATTTTCTTCCTACTAATTATCTACGATTTAGCCAGAAGGTATGCACTATTAAAAGGGTGACTTTATGTCCTCATATTCCATGATACACCAAAGAAGACTTTGGAAGTTCACTCAAGCAAGTTACTTTTAAGGAGAGGAGCTGTGTATAGTGTACTGAGGATAAAAGGGGTAATGGAAGACACACACAACGTAACGTAAGACATGGAATCTTTGCAAACCACAGCATAAGACACAGAAATAACAGGTTATCAAGACATCTTGGAAGATTCTAGAGGGGAAACAGATACATATCAGTCTATAACTTTTTACATCGCTGGCAGGCTTTTTCTACTGTTCTCTTGCTTGTTCTCCTCTAGGCAAACTGATTTCTTTGCTGTAACTCTAACATGCCACATATTCCAAATTAGGACCTTTGCATTGGCTGTTCTGTCTGCCCAGAATGTTCTTCCCTCAGAAAACTACTTCCCAAGTCTCTCAAGTCTTTTGAGTATTTGTTCAAATATCACCCCAGTGAGGCTGACCCCCATCACCTCTCTTCCTGTCCAATTGCCAGGTATGTTCAGGTCTTTGAAACATCCTCTATCTTTTCTTTATTCCACAGCACTTATCACCATCTAACTTATTATTACTTACATATTTATCATGTTCATTTTTTATTTACCATCTCCGCCTGCTAGAATGTAAGCCCCAAAAGGGCAAATATCTTGAAATGTTCTTTACTGATGTTGTCAAGTGCCTACAATAGCCTCATACATAGAAGGCATTCAATAAATATTTGTTGAAACAATGAAAGATTTCAGTAATGTGATAAAGAGTGTAAGCTGCCTGAAAGTGGGAGCATTATTTTACTCAGCACTATACGTCTAGTGCCAATTTCAGTGCCTGACAAATACTAGATATTTAAGCAGTCTGTTGAATTAACAAGCAAATTAATAGGTGAATAAGTTTTTTATCAAAGACACAAATGAATTATGTGTAATCAAAGAGAAAATAAATAATTCAATATGTAGATCTGGGAAATGTTTTATAAAATATTAAGTATTCGAGTTGAATTTTAAAGTATTGGTATAAGGTTAAATCTAGTAAATAAATAAAACAAAACACTGAATTTCCTATCTAAGAAAAAAATCCCAAGAAAGCATCATCTCCAGTTTACATTTAACTCTCAGTATTTTCAGAGTTGGAGCAAGTATGAAGCCTGCTCAGTTACTATTCAAGAACATAGTATAAATCCTCAGGTTCATAAATTTTGAAAATACATGAAAAAAGGACAATACTGAAGTAAAAGAAAAGCTGAAACACCACATTTGAAAGAAATTTTCAAAAACTATAAAATATTATGGGACCTCTCTCTGGAAAAATCTTCTAAAACACAAAATTAGGTAGATTTAAGACTGCATTTAAAGAGATATATTCCTGAAATATTGAGAAGACCATCTTAAAAAGTTTCTTGTATAGCAAAGCAACATTATTTTACTTTTTCTCAGAGGCAATATTTCTAATGATTAACAATTTTTTCCCCTAAAACTTATGACGCATCCACCAAGGCTTTCAGCTTATTATTAAATAAAAACGTGAAATTGAAACATCAGGTATAAAAATCGTAAGCTAAAGTGCTCACCTTTCAGGGTCTGGATTGCTCCTATACAAAATTCCTGGCCTTCAATTTTGGTATGCAAATTTTCATTGACACTGAAATTAAAAAAAAAAAAAAAAAGACAAGATCAGTGAGAGATTCTAGAAACTAATTCTATGCAGTAGTAACACTTGGTCATCCCCAACCCCCAAAACCTTAATAATAATATCTGCATCCTCATTTTCAAATAAAGTGTTTGAGAGATACACAAGTCATATCACAACAATCGTCAAATCTTTCTTCATCTCTCCCTACCCTGCCTGCTATAATAGTTGCAAGACACTGTTATCTATGCCTGGAGAGCTGCCTGGACTCATATGCTCACTGTCAGCTTGCGGCTGTGATTCAGTCAATTCCTTCTCAACAAGCTGACAGCAGAGATCTTCCTAAACACACACCAAATCACCTTCGTCTGTGACTAAAACCTATCAACAGTTTGCCAAAGGCCTCAGAAGAAATTTCACAGTAGTCGCCATAGTGTGGTAGGTGACCCTAGAATGTCTTGCATTGTCTTTAAACACTTCACTCACCATACAATCTTTTATTTCATATAATCATATCACTTGTTCCGTTATTTTTTGTTTGTTTGCCTCACTAACTATGCAACCCAGTTGAAGAAAATACGTGTGTCTTACTCTGGAATATGATTAAATACTTAGTGCATATCATTGTATAAAGAGATGAATGAATGAACTGATTTGAAAGAAAAATTTGGCATTTTGTTTTTCTCAGTGATTTTACATAATGAAGTGGAGCAGAATATGCCCCTCCACAAATGTGCCAGTTTGGCAGGTACATTAGTTTGAGCTGAAGGCAACTGAGACCCAGCAGACTCAGAAAAGCTTTTTGCCTCCCTCTTAACTGCCTAAAAGAACTTCAGAAGGGGGCCTTTACCAGGAAGAGAGTTATTACCAGCTGTAACTTCTTCATCTGAGAGATTTACCTGCATAGCAGGGCAAGTATTTGTTTACCAAATATCTGCTCTCCTCATCTTCCTGTGAACTGCCTTTCTCTCCTTTGAAGTCCAAGACTTCTACCCCTTCCCTTAGCTCAGAATGGCGTATACATCACTTGCCTAACTGCCTTTGAGTCTCATATTTTTATGGGTCTCCTGTACGTAAGAAGTTATATTCATTCGTTTTCTCCTGTTAACATGTCTTTTGTCCATTTAATTGTTAGGCCAGCCAAAGAACCTAGAAGGAAAGAAGGCAAATTTTTTCTTCCCTACAATAACTTCTACAGAATGAGAGGACACAAAAAATAAAAGTACAAGGTGGAAGGCAAACACTTTCTCATGTCCATACGAATTATAACAATCATACAATTCAGATTAAGTTGGAATTACTCTTTCAGGTGTCAAGAATGTTATTTGCTATTATACTTGAACATCAATAAATGAGATACAGAAATCATAATTTTGAAGGTGTACCTTGGCCATTGTAAAAATATAATAAACACACACCGAAAAAAATATCCAAAGTTATACCCTCGCTCTACCTTTTTTTCCACATTGTGTTCTTTCCTTTTTTTCTTTGTTTGGTATATTGTGGTTAATTTACACACAATAAAATACAAAGATTTTAAGCACACAGACCAATGAGTTTTGACAAATAATTATATCCTTAAAATTGAAATATAGCACGTCTCCACCATCCCAAGAAATTTCCTCGTGACCCTTTCTAGTCAGTGGCCCCAATCTCATTCCCAGCCCCCAAGCAACCACCGCACTGGTTTCTATCATACAGTTTCATTAGTCTGTTTATGAAGTTCATATAAATTAAATCATACAGTATGGATGCTTTTGTACTACTCTTTGCATGTGCTCTTTCATGCAACACTGTAATTTTGAGATTCCTCTACGCAGTTGCATATGTCCATAGTTCATTTCTTTTTATTGCTGATTATCACCCCATTGTTTATCCATTAACCTATCTGTGGGCATATAGGTTGTTTCTAGTTGTGACTACTATGAATAAAACTGCTGTGAACATTTGTGTATAAGTCTTTGCGTAAACATATGCTTACTCTTCTCTTGGTTAAAACTAAGGAGTGGAATTGCTAAGTCACATGGTAGGTGTATATTTCACTATATAAGAGAGTATCAACCCTTTCTTTTAAAATGGTTGTGCCGTGTTACTTCCTCAGCAGAAACATATGAGAGTTCCAGTTTCTCTATATCCTCACCAACACTTCATAATGTTCTTTTTGTTTGTTCCTTAGCTCTTCCAGTGAATGAAGTGTTATCACATAGTAGTTTTAATTCACATTTTCCTGGTATTGTTGACTGTTATTGTTGAGCATTTGTATCTACTTTTTGGCCATTCCTACACCTTTCCTTCAAGTCCTCTAGTTATTTTTTATTGAGTTGTTTATTATTGTTTCTGTTACTGTAATTACAATTATAGCAGTTCTTTATATATTCTAGATAAGTCTTTTGTCAGATATATGTAACACAAATATTTTCTCCCATTTCCTGGCTTACCTTTTAATTTTCTTAAACATGATTGTTGAAGAGCAGATTTAAAAATACTTTTCTGATAAAGTATCTGGCTTTATCTTATATGTGGAATCCTTAGCACCTCTATGGAAATAGTGGGATTGTTCATAAAATAAAATTTTTCATTTTGTTTCTTGAACCAAAATTTGACACAGATCAGCAATTTTTCTATGCTGTGCATTGTTACCATTATACTCTCAACTTTATTTAGATTTATTAAATAACATATTTGCTTGGGTTTTATGAGAAAAAAATAACTGAATTGCACCAAAAACTGAAACCAACTTCAAGGAATCCATAAAGATTTGGGATTTTCAAAGTTAGATGAGCTTTAAAGATCAAAAGACATTGTATAAAAACTATAATATATCTAATTGCTTTATTTTATACATTTTCTTGATAAATATTATAAATATAGATTATCCTCAACCTAGTTCTTATATTTTGCTTATAATGCCTAATTACTACTAATAAAATAATTTCACATGAAAATGGCAAATGACCTGAGTGTGTTAATGTGCAAATAAATTTCGAAGTGAGTAGTTTTAGATAGACTTCATTATTTTTCAGAGATGGGTAACTGTAGAAAGAATACAGTTAAGCCATGTTTTATTCCTGTTACTCCGTTAATTAGCTATGCAGTCATGGGAATCCTGTAGCCTTCCTTGGCTCTTACTGTTGTCAGTTATAAAATGAAGGCAGATATCCTCCCAAGAACACATGTTGGGATAATCGTGATAGTTGCATTGTAGAAAAATAGCTGCTTTCTACGTCCTACTATATTTAAATGCATTGTTCATTTCTGATATGTGATTGGCATGTTTAGATAAGTCTTAACACAATATTTTCACAGAGAATTATTAAAAATTCAAATGTCTTTTCTAAATGTACCGTTCCTTGAATAATAAGAGTTGGAAAATGAATGTTTTAACTGAAACTAACTCCTCTAACATGATTACAAGCTCGAAGACGAATATGCTTATGAAATTAAAGTATAGTTTTTGATGAAAATAAAGTTTAAAATGTACCCATAAATCAATGCCTTAGAAAAACAGACATATGCATAACTCATGTTAATCGTGCACGTGCTCCCTTGCCAAAAACATCTGTCTAAGATACACTTCAATGTACAATATACCAAATATTCATGCAAGAATATTGTGACTGGGGAAAGAGCATCTTTATGCCAATCCTTGAGTTTTCAGTCATTTATTAATAATTACAGGAAATATATTAGAGTTACTGTATTATCTTTTTCATACTTAAGTAGGTATCCTCTAAGATTACGCTGAAGGACTCTTTTCTTTGAAATTTGTTCACTTAGGCAGCTCAAGGAAAGGAAGAACTCCAAAGTAGAGTGCACATACTTGAAATCAAAGGTAAGAGGAGTCAGGAGAAATGTCTGTGGGGAGGGCTCATTAGGTAAAATCTATTTTATTTAACAAGAAAACAATAAAAATTCTATAACATAGTAAATAATATTAATTTTGCCTTCATATTTCTTATGATTTTTCATGGCATACCAGGCTTTAAAGTGCTGTTATTAGGGTATTTTCTTAATATTACCCCTTTTTTTTCTCTGACAATCAAAACAGAACTTAATGAATTACTTCTATATAAAACAAGTGAAAATTAGGGGGAAAAATCTTCCTTTGATAAGATCTAGAGTAAAGCTGTAAGATATTTTAGTATTAGAAGCTAGAAGTTTCTAAAAATGTGAACTCTTCACATGAAAATGGTAATTATAAAAGAGATAAAAATATTATCTATGGGAGGAGGACATTGACTTTGAAAACTATTAAATATACCATCTTTTCTATGAGATTTTCCAATATTGTTGACCAGCCACAGTAACTAATTGTTGACTAAAATTAATAGCAACTAATGTTATGGTTATTTATGTAATTGATCTAAAAATGAATTAGTTCATTTTAGTATAGATCCTGAAACACTTTTAAAATTTAATCACTTTCAGTTTCCAAGCTGAAAATCTTAAAGACATCCAGCATATAGTAATGAGGGCAGGCTCTCCATGAAGTAAGGATGTGGAGTGGGTTTTGATATCTATCTCCAGTTGTGTATGGAAGAGATGGTGGTGATTCGTTGCCTCTTCTTTCCTGGATTCTCTGTTCTAACCCTTCCTTGGCTCAATTGCTGACTTCGTGGAGCAAAGTCTTTGTGTATATTTTCAAAGTACACCACATTATTCAGAGTTTCTCCAGATTCTCTGGAGAAGATAAGGCTCAATGACATGTCTCAAAATGTTGGCTGTAGCACTCCAGTTCACCAGTTTTCTTCTTACTCGAAATGTGACTGCTCTCTGTCTGCATTCTCCCTGCCAAAATAAACATTGATCTGTATAGTGGCAGTAGAAGAATAGTTGAATGTCTTTTGGTCAAAAGAGGTCATTCACCACTGTCTTACTTCTCCCTTAGCCCTTTATTCATACCATATATCATATTACTTAATTTCAAAATATTATAATCTATTGCTTATGATCATATTTTCCTTTTTCTCCAGAATGTGGAATTCTCAGGACAAAGACTGTGTCCTGTTAATATTAGCATAACCAGGATCTGTCATGCTGCTTGGAACTCAGGAACAACTGAATAATTATATATTATATTGAATGAATACGTGAATAAACACATAGTTCTCTAGCCAAAGCAAAATGGAATGACTACATAGAACTTCCCAATCGTAGTAGCCTATAAAATTAGCAGACAATTCTTTTGAGGCCATTGCTGGTAGCTATAAAAAGTAATAGATGAGGGTAAAATGTTTATTTTATGCTCCTCAATCTCTTCTATTTTATACTTAGATCCTCTATGTAAAAGCACAATGCCCTTATGAGTCATAATGATTAGTCCTTGAAAACACAAAGATTAGAAATAAGATACATCTTCTCATCTGGGGATTATACAGTGACATTTAGTCTCCTACATATTTGTTGCTAGAAGGAGGTAGACCAGTGTTACTGGTGGGACTGGGAAGTAAAGGAGATCAGAAAAGAAGATTAAGTGGGGCAGAGATGGTTATTGAGTAAGCAGCTGTGGTCTGTGTTGGGAAAGTGTGGACACAGATGTCGCTATCTGCCATGCTAACTTGTTTCTTTTCTCCATCAGTCACAGCTTGATGGGGGACATGGGGAAGAGAAGGTGTTGTTTCACCCTACAAATATGTTTCAATGGTGAAGAAAGGTCAGGAAGAAGAAAGAATATGAAATTCTAAATAAAGCTGGTTAAGAAGGAAGACTTCTTTCTTTCCTTCTTCTCTCCTTCTCTCCCTCCCTTCTTTGTTTCCTCCCTTCCTTCTGTCCATCTGTCAATATATTTTTCTCTTCTGTCAAGAAGAATATTCTATATGGCCAACTCAACATCAATTATTCATATTACATAATTATAAAGGTGGGTGGGCTGGGACATCAACTGGTAAATCTGTCCATTTAAATTAAAGTATAAAACTTCAGACCACTATCCCTTATGGTTAGATTAGGTATTGTTTTATGAAAAAAAAAAAAAAAAGATGCTCATCATGTTAACTGATTATTTGAGACATTTCCCTAAATGACAAATAGTGGGAATATGGCATGGAATCAAATTATAAGGATAGCTTTCCAGTGAATGATTTGTTTCAAAAACCCAAGTTGATGGTCACCTCAGAATAGGAAAATAGACCCCAGTTTATACTGCCACTGGCTTGTCCTCCCTTCATTCAGAAAACAATAATTGTTTGAATAACTGATCTATATTGATTTACAATAAAATAGTAACGTCCCAACATCATAAAAGATTTACGTTTTTATTCAGCCTTGATGTTGATGTCTTAGGTAGCAAGCACATCACACATGCTATGTAGTGATAAGACCGAATGCACTTTGGCAGAGCTTCAGTATAAAAATTAGAAGGTGTTGATTTCATTACCACTCTGGCAATACATTTGAAAGAGTGTTAATGACTATTAATGGCCTAGTCCTCAGCCAGAAGAATGCCTGAAGTCAGTGAAAGTGGCGTTTTATCTGCTCTTAAACATTAAAAACAGAGAGGCTCCTACAGTTGCATTTCTAAGTGCCTTTCCTGCTCTACAAGTAATCACATCCCCCACTTAAATGAGCTTTTAAAAGTGTTTAAATTCAAGGCAAGCCCAATTTCTCCACTCTGGAGATTTTGCCCCCTTATTTCTAACAACTAACGCTTTGGGCTTTTGTCAAAAAGTAGTTGAAGGCGAATGAGAAGAAAATTATTTTTAAAAGGACCTTTGTCTCTTTTCAGCTTTGCCATATAGAAACTTCATTGTTTTAGATTTACCAAAAGAGAGTTACTTATTTCCTGTTCTTATTTATTTTTAGAGACAGATGAGTCCAAACACTCTTATGATGGAATGCACTATGAATCAATCCATGTTTCTGAAGTCCACATGTTTTCACGGTTCTTTATTTCCCCTCAAACAAGTTTTTTTTTCGTCCCTAAGGGATCCTAAATCAACAAGTTATTAGATGAGGGATGGAAGCTTCTGTTTCAGAAAACATAACTGCAGCTAGACAACAGAAAACAGATGCCAATTATTTGCCAATGGCTGCTAGAAAACAAAACATTTTATGACATTTACTTTGCCTTAGCAGAATGGCTGCTGATGCCAAAGAAATATAAACTGGTCAAATTACCAGCAGCCGGTTTTGAAATGTGGGGTTTAATGATTTGGAACCTTCTCTACATTTGGCTATTTTTTGACCTAAAATTTTTCCTGAACACTGATTCTACTTGCAACTTGATGTTTTAACAGATGAATAGGAACAATATACACAATCGATATGTATAATTAAATATTTGATGTATTTTAATGTTTTACCCTATTTACCTTATAATTCCACTAGTTTTTTGTATGGGGGAAAGATAATTTTTGATATTTTAAGAGTGACTTCCTTGACACATATTTTTATTTCATGTGGCAAAAGCTTCAAATTACACCTTTTTTTACATTGAATTCAGCTGAATTACTCATTGTTAATGTGATGTCACGAGCAATGTTTAAGTATTTTTCCTCCAGTAGTTAACAGAGACTTACTTTAGTCACAATCGATATCCATCTAACCCCACAAGAATATAAATTTTCCATAAATATTTTTAGATCAAATGGCTCACCTTTGAAACACATTTCTGAAAAATATCTTGGGCTGACTTCACTGAAACCAGCACTTATGTCAAATAAATTTGTACTTTCATCAGCCATGAGACTGCGCTGTGTTAAAAATCTAGATTCGCAAATAAAGTTTTTTTAGAAATCTTATGAAATATGTGCCTAGTTCTCTTTATAGTGATTTGAAGAGGTTATGAAGAAAAACAATTAATGCATTTTCCTTGATAGTATAAAGTTACCACAAGGAATGGTGTTGTAAAATCTGTCCTAAGTGTCTACATTGCCTCAAGAAGTGTCCTGAGCTACTGAGAAGTAAACTAAACTAGGGATAGTACTCTCATCAATCAGTATTTGCTGAAAGTATAAGCTGAAAAAATGATGATCAAAGTAACTTAAGAAAAGATATGCTTCTCAGTTTGCAATCTGCACATGCATCACCGGGGACTTTGTCAAATTCAGGTTATGTTCAGTAGTTCTGGGGTAGGGCCTGAGATTCCACATCCCCTGTGATGATTTCAAAGCACTTTTGCAGGCAACAATGTAGATCAGCAGTCCCCAACCTTTTTGGCACCTGGGACCATTTCGTGGAAGACAATTTTTCCACGGACAGGGGGCGAGTGGGGGATGATTCAGGCGGTAATGCAAGCAATGGGGAGCGATGGGGAGCGGCAGATGAAGCTTTGCTCACTCGTCCACCACTCATCTCCTGCTGTGCCGCCTGGTACCTAACAGGCCATGGGCCGGAACCAGCCTGCAGACCGGGGACCCCTGGTGTCGATGACTTGAGGTGGGGCCGTTCTTCATTGAACAATAACAAGTTTCTGAAGTCATCACAGCCAATCTCAGCATTCAAGGTAATTGACTAACTCGTAGTCAGGACTTGGGGAACCCTGGTCCAAGCCCATCTCATGGGTAATGATTGCTATCAACCTCCTGGTTCCAGTGTGATGTGTGGATGCTGAATGATGGACTACAGGACATGTGCCTTCTCTTTCTAGAGTCAACAGTACTAAGACTTCTATGGGTGTGTGTGTGTGTGTGTGTGTGTGTGTATGGAGAGAGAGAGACTGAGACAAACAATTTGAAACTAGAGAAAGAACATGAGACTATTATGTCATGATCAGAGAAAAGGGAAAATATAATTGCATCCTGAGGTCTGACCCATACAAGCAGTGCATCACGTTCGCAATAGCGTATCTTCCCAACACAGGCATCAATCACACTGCACATCTGGATAGCCATCATAGCAAAGGAAAAGGTAATTTAGTCACAGTTGTTTTTACTCCCATTCTCCTGAGCAACAGAATCTATAAATGGACATGAATTCTAGATAATATTTTAACAACCCTGATACACATTCATTTGGCCTGCATTTAGCTAATGTAATGACAAGCCCATGTCTCCTTATTTCACTCCACCTCTAGTCAGAAGAAACCGTCCTATCACATCAAAACCACAGGGGACCTTTCCACGAAGTCCGAGGATCTGAGATTACATTCTCTGAAGCCCTATTCCCACTCCATCACACTCCTCAAACACCTGGGACAAATTCATAGCTGCTACTTCAGAAGAATTGTAGCAGATTTCCTGTCTAGTTAGGGTGCAGCTGGCAGAATGTCATAGCCAATTGGGGGGGGGAAGTTTAGAACATACTTTTGAAACTTTCAGGACTCATAGCCACATTGAATGAATGGATTCTGAACTACATCACACTCCTCCCACCTCACCTCCAGTCTCCAAGTAACACCGATCCTTCTATAGATATAGTCCCCCCCATTTTTCTTAAATGTTTTTTTAAATTTTCATTTGTTCAGATATAATGCATATTGTCTCACATTATTCTAATTAACTAGAAATCTGTTGTCTGAATTGTTTTTTAATTTTTAAAAAAATTTTATTTATTTATTTTTGGCTGTGTTGGGTCCTCGTTGCTGCGCGTGGGCTTTCGTTAGCTGCGGTGAGTGGTGGCTACTCTTCGTTGCAGTATGGGCTTCTCATTGCGGTGGTTTTTCTTGTTGCAGAGCACGGGCTCTAGAGCGCAGGATCAGTAGTTGTGGCTCATGGGCTCTAGAGCGCAGGCTTAGTAGTTGTAGCGTACAGGCTTAGCTGCTCCAAGGCATGTGGGATCTTCCTGGACCAGGGCTTGAACCCGTGTCCCCTGCATTGGCAGGCGGATACTTAACGACTGTGCCACCAGAGAAGCCCTCTCCCCCACTTTTTTAAATTTGCACTCAGTCTCACCACACAACTACAGGCCTAGAGCGTTGTAATTGTCTTCTAACTGTTCTGCCTGGCCTATGTTTTCTCAACTTAAATAAGAGTGTCCTGTTAACCCTCCCAAATTCTACCAGTTGTCTGCTTAACAACCTTCACTGGCTCTGTTTAGCTATAAGAATAAATCCGTTATGCAAACTTGTCCACAAAATATATACACATCTTTTGAACTTACAAACGTTGCTTTCAACTGTGTCCCAAATAATCCATGCTTATTATCATTTCTACTTAGATTTTACTGACTTTCTAACCACTTACCTATAACCTATTAACATTTCTCCATTAATTCTTTCTTGAAGCCTCATCTGACCAATCCAATCCTTACGGATTTCTCCCACAGAAATTATTACTCCTCATTTTGTTACTTGTTCTTATGTTACCTTGTAGGATTTTTTGCTGTTGTCGCTATTCTTTTAATATATAGAATTCTTGTGACCCAGTGTATAAGGTTTGGGAGGGTAAGCATTGAAGTCAGTCTGGATCTGAGTTTTAATGAGTGAATGCTAATTTTCATCAGTAAATGAGGGGTGAAAACATCCAGCTTTTCAGGATTATCATAGGGTTTCAGAGATAATAAGTGTAAAGTACCTAGAACAGTTCCTGAAATATAGTTTTATTCTCAGAAAATGTTCGTTTTTATTAAATGCTGATATTAACAGATACTAAGGACTTTGTAAGACACAACACAGAAGAAATGCTCTGTACAGAGTGGATATACAAAAATGTTTCTTTGATCTGAATTGACTGAATTTTCTGAATTAAATGTTACCTTGTAACTAAGGAGATTATGTGATGGAAATCCTAGCCAGCTTATTATGCATCTTTTGTTCCTGGAAAGCAGTTCCTCTGTGGCCATATGTAACCTATACTTGGCTTCTGTGCCTTTGAGATACTGTCATTTGTTTGACATGTTTGTACTTTTCAGAGTCACTCATCGTTAGTACACAGAATATAGGATGACTTTAGCTAAATTATTAACTGGAATCAGAAGAAAATTTAAATATTGATCTTACAAATCACTTTGTCCTCAGGAAATACATAAATGATTTAGTTTTGACCTAACCTATGATCATGAATAGGCTAACCAAAGAACTTTAGGAGGTAAATATAACTGATTTCCACACATATACCAAAATATTTGGCACTTGGTAGATATAAAATTTTAAGTGCATGAAAGAATAAATGACATAATTCTGGTTGAATTCCTATAAATCTCTAGTAACAGCTTTGTTCTGTTATTGTTGAAGGACTTCTAATTTATGATTGTCCAAAAGAATAAATCTGAGTATCTGCCATTAAAAATTATTAAGTACTGGTGGTACAGTGCTCTCATCACTGAACCTAGTGTACTTTTTAAAAGGAAGACCTGTAAAATTATTTGACTTTAATTAATATTAGGTTTCATGATTTATGTATTGTTTATAATAACTAATTTGATTTAATCAAAATCTTATGCATCTTGGCCATTAATTATGTAGCAGAATTTCATTATGGGGCTATCAATTTAATCAAAGATGTGATTTCTACTATATGTATTTTTCAATATCACTGGATGTGGAACACTACCAAAGTACTAGAATTTTATGGCAAATTATGGATCTGAGAATATCTTCTCAATACTGTCTCTGAACTTCTCTTAAAGATATATTGTGAAAGAGCTGGGAATAAGAACATGATTTAGCTATAAACATCTAAACAAATTAACCTGCCCAGTGGAACTGACGGGTATTAGTACTCAAAGGATCCACCTGCCTCAGAACCAAGAATTGCTATGTAGATTTTCAATCCAAATTTGAAAAGTCTTTCTCCAGAAGGTGTGAAGCCACCTTTCATTTGTTTAGTCAACTAAAATGTCATTTAGCTCAAATCATTCACCTGAAGCTAAATGCCTCCCTTTCTCTGTTTTTCATTAAGATTTACCTTTTTGTTTTGTTTTGCTTTTTGTTCTTTTAGAGATCTTTATTTTTATTTATTTTCTTCATGACATATTTTATTTTTTTCTGTGTGAATTCATTTGTTTTTATGTTTTTATTTTTTTAACATCTTTATTGGAGTATAATTGCTTTACAATGGTCTGTTAGTTTCTGCTTTATAACATAGTGAATCAGCTATACATATACATATATCCCCATAACTCCTCCCTCTTGCATCTCCCTCCAATCCCATTAAGATTTATCTTGATTTATTATCAACACTATTGTCTTGAAACAGAGATTAGTCACAATATATTTGGTGGACTTATTCATCAAAGGTGAGTCCAATCATTCTGAACTATACAGTGGAGTATATAACAATCATCAACTTCAGTAAGAATTTTAATTTTTAAAATCAACATATTTACATATTAAAGAAAAATGTCATATAGGTCATAGACTTTTTATTTCATTTTTTAAAGTATGGGAAGATTTTGAATGGAGATAATAATTTTATAAAAGTTGACTTAAAGTTGAAGGCTGTATTTGATAATGGCTCCACTTAAAACGTGGATTTGTAGTTTTTAGCCCATATCTTCCTTTTGGAAGATTTTCTATTCTTGGAAAAATTTATACAGGACAGTGTGGTATGTAAATTGGGAGAGAATGGGAAGGCTTATTATCTCTGTTCTAAAGTAGGGAAAAAACTAATTTCTAATGTCAAATTATATTTCAGGCTAACTGAAAATCAAGAAGAATGTTCTGATGAATTAAATTTAAATTAAGAATCTTGTTATATTGAATAATTATACAAAAGCACCGGTAATGTATGCAAAAATAATTTATCCCTCATTTTTCATAGGCCCTGGAAACATTTTAATCCTTCTCTTAGTCAGGACCTAATACATCTGTATATTAGGAAACACGGCAGCTCTTTTTATATAAAATTTTTAAATATGCTTTTATATATAAATAAAAATGAGTATGTGAGTGAATGTTCAGATTATGATATATTCTAATCTAACACAGGAAAGGGTAATTTGGAAATTTTTCAAGTAGTGTTTGGATTATATATCTACTATCAAAGTTAAACTTTTTAATAAAATACTATGTATCAGTTAAGTTTATTATGAACCTGAATAAATATATATTTACTGGCATTTACTTAAGTTTGAAATTCACAAACTGTTGTAGATTTAGTAGATATCTGAACATATTTTATTGGCATTCCTATTATACATCCACTCATCAAAGAAGATTTCTTCTATTTATCTCATCCACACTTATTCAATGTGTTCTTTCCCTTGGATTTCATTTGTAAAATATGTATCATTTACTTGCTTTTCTGAATAGATTATTACATTTCTGAGATTACGTTTCACCACTCTTCCTTGATAAGTAACTCTAAGTATCCAGTGTACTGTAGTTTGGCTTAATACTCTTTATAGTCACCATCTAACTGAAATCTTCCTTAATTGCCCCGTCAGAGTTAGTTGGTTAGTGCTCTATGGTCTTAAATAAAAGTAGAGGAGAGAAAGAGGCAAAATTTTTTTTAAAGAAATAATGGCTAAAAACATGTAAAATTTGATTAAAAACATTCATATATATACCTACTAAGCTTATCAAACTCCACAAAGGATACAAAGAGATTTACATGTAGGCACATCATGGTTAAACTGGTGAAAGCCTAAGGCAAAAGGAGAGTCTTCAAAACAATGAGATTAAAAACTACTCAGAACATAAAAGAGAATCATAATAAAATTTGCTACAAAATTTGTGGTAATGTGTTATGCAGCTATAGAAAACTAATAGAACGTATAATTTAAAAACAGTGTTGGCAAAGGTGTGGAGAAACTGGAGCCCTCAAGAATTATTGTGAGATTATAAAATAGTTCAATCACTTTGAAAAAACATTTTGAAGTTTCTCTAAAAGTTAAATAGAAATTTACCATATGACCTACTAATTCCCTCCTAAGCAGCCATTCAAGATAAATGAAACCTATGTTCATACAAATATTTATATGTGAATATTTCTAGAAACATTATTCATAATAGCTCCAATTTAGAAAAACCCAAATGTCCATCAACTGTTGAATTGATGAAAACAAAAGAAAACACAATGGAATTCTATCCATCAATGTATAAGAACAAACCAATAATAAGAAGTATAGATTTTTTTTCTTGTTTTAATTTGCATTTTCCTAACACTGTAACTAAGGAAGCTGGGCTTCTGTTTATGTACTTATTTTAATTTTCTATATCTTTGATGAACTATTCAAATTTTTAATCTATTTTTTACTAGGTGATTGTTACTGTATTGTTGAGTTGTGAAATTCTTTACATATTCTAGCTATGATTACTAGTCCATAAATTTGAGGGAAGAATGTAGGTCAGTACCTACCTGTTCTTTTTGATTTCAGTTTTTAGGGGAACAACCTTATATGATAGTTGTGGTGGTAGTTACACTCATCTAAAATGATCAAAATTAATAAATCTGTACCCTTACATTTTATGATTTTTACATGTAAATAATATCTTAATAAACAAAAAAAAGGTAAAAAAGAAAATACGTAAATGGTAAAAAGTAAGTCATGTTATGATATTTCAATGCTTTAGCCTTCATGGGTTCACTGTTTCAATTAGAATAAAAGCCACAGTCCTTCCATTGCCCTACGAGGCCTTGCATAATCTGAATGTCATTAGCCACTCTGACCTCATCACCACTGTTCTCCTTGAACTCCTTTGTTAAGACACTCACTGGCTCTCTCCTCTACCAGGAATGCCCTTCTCCCAGATACCCTCATGACTACCTGCATTTCTCATTTCTTTCAATTATCTGGCCAAATTTCACCTTATCATAGATGCCTTCCTAAGTAAGTCAGCAACCCACCTCACCCCTCCCACCATTCCATTTCTCCTTTCCTGACACTTTTTTCTGAAAACACTTACCTGTTAGCCTACATATGTATTTAAATACTTTTGATCTATTGTCCATTAGAATATACCATTACAATATATGCTTTACGAGAGCAGAGAGTTAGCTTCGTTCACTGCTCTATGTTCAGGTCATCAGAAGAATGTCCAACTCATAGGAAGCAATCACTACATATTTGTAGAATTTAACAAATGAAACTTCAGCATGCTCACTATTTGCCATCTAATGGATTTAGTATTTTAATAAATGATTTGTAAATCAGAATATTTGGAATTAATATATGTTAAGACGAATATATGTTTGTGTGTATGTATGAGTACATAGATACACATATATGTTTATACATATGTAATATTTATAAAATATAATGTTCATATACTATATATTTTATATTTTTAATATATTAATTTTTTTTCTGATTAAGGTCTTAAGTATAAATCCTGGGATCTCAAGTAATCATTTTAGAATAGAGGCCTGATTTTCTCTATTTCCCTGAAACAAAAGAGAACTTCATTAAGAGAAGCTCAGTTCCTTCGTTCCTTTAATTCAGGGCTTCTAACCATATTGTTTAATACCTGTGATCTAGGCCATGAATCTTTTACTCTTAGATTCATTTACGTCACCATGGAATTTGGAACTTGTAAGGAACTTACAAGAGTATAGGCAAATTTAAGAGTTGCTTGCTCAACGCACAGTTAATAACTAGCACAGTACCTAGTAGAGTACTTAAAATAGAGTTGGTCCTTAATAAACAGTATCATTGTCTTAAATGAATGAGCTTATTAATCAATATTTGTAGGCAGATTGATGTCAGGTAACAACGAAAACACTAATAGTAAAAGTCATTATTTGTTGACGATTTTCTATATACTAGATACTAAACTAAGCATTTAATTTCTGCAGCAACCTTATGATACAGTGTCGACAGGTTAATAAACTGCCTAAGGTCACCCAGGTGGTAAGCAGAAGAACAGGCATGTGATCTTAAGCCCATCTGACTCCAGAGCTGGCCCTTTCAATCATTCATCCTTACTGCCTCAGCCTGTCCTAGACACAGCCAAATACTTTGAAATCAGTGTGTACCTTCTGTGCCATTCCTGTGCTAGGAAAGAATTTCAGAATTCACAACATTCAAAAGGAGACCTTGTTAATGATGCTAGGTGCATTTTGAATCAAACCTGTGAACAGAATTTCTGAGGAATTCTAAAATCCGCCAATCGGTTTGTCATCTCCAAGGCTGCTCTTGAATATAAGCAGTCACTGCAAACTATATTTTTGTTTAAAATATAATTCATTCATAGTCATCATGATTGATCAGTTCTCCCATACATCATGCCACAGTTTTGCAACTTACATAGGAAATAAACAAAGTGAGGTAATTTTATGCACTCCCACCATCCCAGGTAAAATTAGTTCTCGACAGTCTTCATATCTTCACACCTATATGGTTTCTTTAGTATATTACAATAGTCTGCTTTGTATTTCTCTATATCCTACTTTTAGATCTATTTTTACCATACTGGCTATAAAGCAGCTTTATTTTCAAGAAAGAAGACAAATTCACATGAATCTTTGATGTGAAAAATCACACATAAACTGTTTTGTTTTAGTTTCTTCAAAGCCCTTAGTAATTGAATTAGTTGTAATCATACAATGGTATTCATTCTGTACTTCTAGTTCCCAACTTATTATATAATAATCATAATGACATTCAACGTATCACAACTTAATTTCACTTTTATCAGTACTAATCCCAATATACTGATAATATTTTATTAAATATTTTAAAACATTAATCTCATATATTCTTGATAAAGTACTCAGTTCCTCCTAGTGGATACTCAAGTTTAGCTAATAATATCAATATTTCTATATTTTAATGATCTACTGTTAGTTTTAAGTATATATTTAAAATCCATAATGCATGAAGCAAATAGTATCTATAAAGTTGAAGCCAAGTTACGAAAAACATAAAGAATTACATTTTAAGTAAAAACCAGTTGACGTTAAGTGGCACTTAATTTTTTCCATGTTATTAAATATATTAAATAGCCATCGTTGAGATTTTAACCAATGAGATATTTCATCTATTTCTCACTCACTCTGTCGCATTTTACAATTCCCCATCAATGAACAATAAAAAGGAATAACTGGGGGGGAAAAGGGAAGTAAATGATACCGAATCCTAGATTTTAAAAGGGTGGGGTAGAGAGGATAAATTTTCTAATTATCATATTAATGAACAGAAATGACATGCAGAGTATGATTTGATAGAAATACACAGGATAAATGGCAATATTCAGCTCTTTCCTGGGGGAGGCGGGGTACTGCTTGTGAAGGGAAGCGCAGTGCCTGACAACCACACCCAGTGTGATGGAGTGCACATCTGCTCAATACAGGCCCAGCCAAAATTTGCAGGTGTCAAGATGCCAGTGGTACACACAGAATGATGGAAATGGAGACAAATTATCTTTTGAAAAGTACCAATATGTCCAAATTTTGTTAATTCTGCGTGCATGCAGATATCACTTGCCTTTTTCCCCTTTACCATGTTGTCTATGGGGTTTTATAAAAGTCTAAAAATGAACAATAAAAACTGCTCTCTCTACGATCAACAGACTGCCCAGATGACCAGGCTGTCATCTCATTCATTCTCCTAGACAATGCCTGTACAACGCCACCACCATCTTCATTCTTCCTAAAAAACAGACTGGAAAGACGAGCTCTCATTACTGATACAGAACTTTTGAGAGAGATTTCTATGATGTGTGCAGAGACTTGCAAATGTCGTGGCCTGTGAAGCCAATCAGTTACAAATTACAGGCCAGATGCCACTCATCCCCTTGCTCTCAGGTCTGCAAAATGGTTCTAGATGACTTTGTGGAAATGACACCCTGAATTATTAAAATAAATTTTGCCCTGATAAGCTCCTCTCTAAGCCATTAAGATGGGCACTGGGTTGAACAGTGATTTGCTATCGTATGAGAAAATATCGTTTGCAAATGTGATATCTACACATTGTATGTGAGACTTTTCTTAAACAATCTTCTAATAAATGTAATATCTTTCATATTATTATGATACTTTAATAAAGTAGTTCAAATGTACACATTTATTCCTCAAAAATTTTTATTTGATAGAAAGCCTGGAATTTTTATTATCTGGTTACAGGTGTGGAAAACTGTAGTTGTTTGTCTAGAGTCACACATACATAAATGGTAGTGGCAACATGGGAACCCAAGTCTTTTCACCCTTACTCTAGTACTCCTTCTCTTATGCTATTTGATTTTTACTATTAAGATAGTAAATCTTTGTTTTCATAGTGCTCATTTGTACCATTCATAGACTTTATCCAATAATACATAAAGCCACCTATTAGATGTACTATGCAAATTTATACATTGTCTTTCAAACATGCACAGGCAACACACACATACAGTAGTACTACATCAATCAATAAATGGACCTAACCATCATAAGAACTTAGCAAAGAAGTTAGACAACCAGACAGATTATTTTTAAAAAATGGAGGACTTCCCTGGTGGTCCAATGGTTAAGACTCCGTGCTTCCAATTCAGGGGCCGCGGGCTCGATCCCTTGTCAGGGAATAAGATCCCACATGCCGTGTAGCATGGCCAAAAAAAAAAAAATGTAATTCAAAAAAAATTTAAGGGCTTCCCTGGTGGCACAGTGGTTGAGAGTCCGCCGCCAATGCAGGGGACACGGGTTCGTGCCCCAGTCCGGGAAGATCCCACATGCTGCGGAGCGGCTGGGCCCGTGAGCCATGGCCGCTGAGCCTGTGTGTCCAGAGCCTGTGTTCTGCAATGGGAGAGGCCACAACAGTGAGAGGCCTGCGTACAGCAATAATAATAATAATAATAATTTAAAAATAAAACAAAATTTTAAACAAATGGAATTAGCCACTGATTTACACAAACTACTTAACCAGAAACATCTGCCAGTATTATTTGCCTAGGACTGCCATGACAAAGTTTGACAAACTTGGTGGTTTAAAACAAAAGATATTTTTTCTCTTGCAGTTATGGAGGCAGTTATGTTTCTCTCTGCAGGTATGCAGTTATCGAGATGTTAGCAGGGCCACGCTCCCTCTGAAGGCTCTAGGGCAAGATCCTTCCTTGCAGAGTCCAAGCTTCTGGTGACTTCAGGAGTTTCTTGGCTTGTGTCATCATAACTCCAATCTCTGCCTCCATCATTTCATGGCCTTTTCCCCTGTCTGTCTCAGTCTGTCTCGATTTTCTCCTCTTCTTATAAGGAGACCAATCATATGGGATTTAGGGCCCACTCTTTCTAGTATGACCTCATCCTAACTTAACTAATTACATCTGGAAAGACCCCATCCCCACATAAGGTCATATTCTGAGGGTCTGGAGAGACATGAATTTTGGTGGGGCTACAATTCATCCCCGTGCACAACCCTTGCCTGCTACCTATAGAAATTTCTTCTACAGCACCATCATATAGGACCACCTTCTTACCCTTCTGTCAGGAGGTGTTGGAACCCTCTTACCTTACAGAGCTCTTTTTGGTTTTGTTGGGTTTTTTTTTGCGGTACGCGGGCCTCTCACTGCTGTGGACTCTCCCATTGCAGAGCACAGACTCCGGACGCACAAGCTCAGCGGCCATGGCTCACGGGCCCAGCCGCTCCGCGGCATGTGGGATCTTCCTGGACCGGGGCACGAACCCGTGTCCCCTGCATCGGCAGGTGGACTCTCAACCACTGCACCACCAGGGAAGCCCCAGAGTTCATTTTAATCTTACTCCATCTAGAGTGTTCTGTCGAGGTACTAAGCAATCACATCATAGGTACAAGAGAATCGAGGAGGAAAGGGAGAAACAAACTGTTTCTAGTAGCACAATTGTTATTGTCCCAACACACTCCATTTTAAACCTTCATTTCTTTACCTTTCACAAATTGATCTTTCCCCAAATCCCAACAACTACAGAGACCTCCTCCTGCTCCTCCACAAAAGCTAATTTGAAAAACTGCTCAGGATACACAAGAGTAAATCAACAGGCATGTTAAAGATCTAACCAAATCACTCTTCGGTAACTACTTTATATACTCAAAGACCCATACATTGTCTGTAGTGATTATAGCTAGAGAGGAACCCTGATTGGAATACCAGACATTGGGAGATGAAAGACAGAAGGCTATATCCTAGAATGAAAATAACATCTATTTACCTAAATCAAGCAAACCAACACACAGACATACAAACCAGTCCACCTATATAACTACCACGTGTAAAGCAATCATAGTGGTTTACAACGTGACCTCAGGCTCCTCTCTGAAAACATCACTAGGGTTTGTGCTGTCTACGGTACTGTGACAGACATTAATTTTCAGTGTAATTCTAGGAAAAGATTCACAAATTTAACTATTCTCTAGAAAGCTCATTTTTACTTTCTCCCTCCCACATCCACCCTTTGAATGTCTCTCATTATAGCCATGGAGCTGTGTAAAGGTCTATTCCATCTCCTCCAAAATCTAGAGCATGGGGAGATGTGCTCCTGGCACCACAAGCTAGAACAATGAATGACATTGTCCACAAAAGCATCAGTGCAGTTTTATAAGATCATTTTACTTTCAGCAGTATTTATGAACTGGTTTTTATAATATAAGCAACACACTGTTTTATACTTGTATGCTATATGTACCTTCTTATTCATTTGAAGTATGTGAAGGCACTATCTAGGACAATGTAGATGTCCATCAGTTTTCTGGCTGAAGAATGACAATAGGGTTTAACGTTTCGATTGTGCTTTTTCCCAGACAGCAGTTGGTACCTCTCAATTGATTTAATCCTTAAGTACTCTTGTAGTCATTAACATTCTTCAATAACTATTAATTATTCTGCCCATTTGCGGCACTGGCCCCTGTGATAGGGACATGTCAATGAGGTAGGAGAAGAAGAGATAGGCGCCACATCTGGGCAGGAGCATTTAAGTGCCAGTACGTTGCCTTTTGGAACTCCCTTTCATTCTTATATAGCCTAGGTTCTGGATTAACTATGATGAGCAGAGCTTCCTGCGACCTGCATTACATACATAGCACAGGTGAGCAATAAACCTTTGCTGTCTAACAGCACAGAGATTTAGGTGATGTTTGTTACAATAGAATAAGCTACATTTTTCTGACTGATACAAATACTATTTTACATTCTTACTTGACTGTATCTAGTGTCATACAAAGGCTAGTAGATTATGCATTCATGGAAGGCAATGACAAAAATCTCATACTTTTTTTTCTCCCAACTGTGACAACTCAGTGTTGACTGTACTTTGAGATCACTGGTCAAAATTTTTAATAAAATGAGAATATTTTTATCTTATAACAGTTTTCATTTGATCTTGGCAGGCCTAGCTCTCTTTGCACTGTCTTTTTTCTAAATGTTTTCTTTAAATTCTGATTTTTAAATCAGCAAATCCAATCTGCCTATACAGTCAATTTGCTTAAGCCTTCAATAGTGTAGTAAAATATATGACTCTATTCCATAATTTCAAGAAAGTCAACGGTGCTTGACTTGTACTTTGCTTCCATTATAATACCACTCAGTCATAATTAATTTTGATGATCTTTGGCTAAATTAGAAGCAGTGGGTAGCTCTGCAGGAAAGGAAAAGGATAAGGGCACCTTACAAAGTGCCCTGTAGGTAACCTCAACCTAATTTAAGACCCACTTGATATGTAGTGATAGACCTTGGTAAAATGGCAGGTGATTCCCTAAACAGAATAAAAGTAGCAGTTGTATCCCTGCCCAGACACAGTACATTTGTATGAACATGGTGCTTTTCATTAGGCAATCAATAATATATTTTACTGGTTCCAGAACACTGCACAAAACACACTAGAAATCATCTCACTCCACTGTTTTGTGTGAACACTACAATTATCCAAAGAAAAAAATAAATTAGTTTTTCTGAAATCTGGAGGTTTTCTAGTTGTAAAAGCCCAATTACAAATTAGCAAGCTGTGAATAATCAGATTACAAAATAATCAGTTTTGAAGCAGCAAGTGCTTCACTTGTAAAAAAGTCTGCAAAATTTCACAAAGTTAAAGTTACATGGTAATTAATGGCAAATGGAAATAGCAACAATATTAAATAGAATCACTTTTGTCTCAAATGTCAGTAGATATACTCTATAAATTCTTCATATTTCTTATTTTCTGTTAAAGAAGTGCAGATTTTGAAGGAAGGCACAGGCCGAGTTGAAATAGTTCTTACACATTTGGATTTCAGATTATTTGGTAACAAATAACTCTATTTTATGCTGATATTTCCTCATTATTTATCATGTGGTATCATTTATACGATGTTACTCAACTTCATCTCACATCAGAAAGATCATTTAACATTTCATAATATTGAGGCATATTTGTTAATCTTCCTGTTCATATTATACCACTGATAAAATTACTTGGTGTGATGTCCAGCATTTTGAATTTTATTACCTCTAGAAAAGAATATGAAAGCGAAACCAAAATTCTTTCACAAGGAATAAATGTCAAATACAACTATTTTACTTCCATTTTTCTTGCAAATGCCTTTGCCCCTGAAACTGGGCGTCCACTCATAATGGAGTATTTTCTTGACCACTCTCCATATTTCTGCTTTTGCTGGTGCTCTTGACCTCACCTGAAGTGCCCTTTGAGATTCTGTCTGCCTACCTCCATCCCACTTTTCTTCTGAAGTGTTGCACAATTTGAGGATTGGTGGACAGACATGAACAGTTACAGCTGAGTAAATAGAAACATTTTTAAATGAAGCAGCAGGATCCATATAAATATCTATAGAGATGGAATTTTAGATTCCATCTCTAATTTGGGATCTATTCTGGAACTAGAGATGGGATCTACCTGCTTTTGTAATCCATGTTCTAGAGGTATAAAGTGGGTTGTATCTGGAAAGGAAAATGCATTAGTACCTCCTGTCACCACCATCACTGAACACACTGACCCTCATTTCACAGATAAGGAACCTGGGGCCTAATGATATTAATTTATCTATCTTCATCAAGATAATAAAGGTAGGACTAAAATGAGAACAGTGGTCCCTAAATTTTGTTGAAGTGGGTATTCACTGAAAATTTCTTAAAAAAATAAATAAATAATGATATCTGATTCTCACTCTCCAGATTTTCTAATTTAATTGTTATAAGGTATGACCTGGGCTTTGAGACTTATAAAAGCTCACCAGATGATTCTAATGTGCAGGAAAGATATGAAGGCTTCCTGTCCTGTGCTCTTTAAATGTATCTCCCCAAAGAATGATAGTAATCAGTATATTAAGAAAAAAACTTGTTTTGTGACTAGTGGAGAGAAGATTGATTAGAAAAATGTTTAATGTAAAGAGAGAACTTTTGGTGTACCTCTACTAAAATTTACAGGAAGAGAACTTCCAGGCGAGGGTAAAGTGCCAAAAATCTAGCGAAAACAAAAGGATACCAAAAAATTCATTCCTATCATCTGTTTTCTGCTGTCCAGCCGTTTATTGAGAGTTAAAATAATTTTGTTAAAAGTTCTCATAGAAATCCCAAGGGATGTATGTGTATTTAACTCTAAACTCTTGAAATGCTCAAAATTCTTGTTTTTCTATCTTACAGTATTTGGATAAATTTTAAGTTTTTGAACTCGATTTTTCAATCAATTAAACTTCCTTTTCAGATATATCTTTCATCTGATAGGTTTCTTCTTTGAACTAACTCTTAGTTTTGCTAGTCATACCAAACTTCGTTTAATTAGATAGACAATGCTATACATTGCCACTGAGAATTTATTTCCATTTAGTGGATAGATCAGTTCAAAAGACACCAGAAACTGACCAAGAGACATCTTTAAATTGTTATAAAGTAAATTACATATGTCTGATTAAAAGTATAAAACAAGTAATTTTCTTCTTTCTTAGTGTGTGTAATAAATATTTTGCAATGCTAAACTCCTGAGTTCTGAGACTGTGACATTTTCAACCAGAACAAAAAGTATGACTTATATAGTAGTTCAACTAGAATTTCAACCCAAAGGGTCATCGGACATTTAGAAACACTAGTTTATTTTTTGTAAAATCTATTATACCTGTAATTTAAGTAAAAAGAGTATGTAGATCAATATGAGCGGTATCATTACTACTAGGGTGTGATTCTGGATAATATTCTTTCTTAAATGTTTTTTTTTTTTTTTTATGAAAAGCCATGCAAGACATACATTGATTTGCTGAGAAGAGAAAAGTTTAGGAAGCACAAATGAAATATTGTGGGTATAAATGTGTTCTTTGGTTCTGATTTGATGCCCAGACATCAGGTGAATTCACTTTGGTCTTCTCAGATCAAGAGCTCTTCAAGAGTTACCAATGGTAAACTGTAATTATAAGTCAGCCATCAGTCATGTGTGATCCACAGCCATTCTTTTAAGATTCACAAGATAGAGTCTAAGTGTAAAAGATCAATGAGGTACAAGTTGCCTTTAGAAATCCAGGATTTTTAAAGAAGAGAACTGAAAACAAATATAGTAATGAGAAATATAATAAAGCAGCCTCTTGTCACCAACTATGTAAATTATGTTCAGGTTAAAACTTTTAAAAACAGTCCGTAAAATATATTTTGTCTACAGTATATTCACTGAAAAATTCAAGACAATTCAAGACAAAAATTCACAACAGTCACAAAATATTCTCTATACAAATGTGTGATACTCACTGATAGATATGTGCATGTATGTGTGAGAATGTTTCTCTTGATATAAAATGTAATTAGTTTCAACAAATTCCCTGAAGTAAAAACTCATATATGTGACTACTGTGATCCATTTTCCCTAATGTAAAATTCATTACTTTTATTAGTGGACAAATTAAGTTAAAAAGTCGACTTGTAAACTCAAGAATTTGGGTTCATAATTAAATTTTTCGGATAACTGCAAACTTGGTATTTAAATTTATAATATATAAAGATTATTGAAGCAACTAAGAACTAGGTAGTAGGTGCACAGCAAGCTCTTGTCTGTACTTTTGTGACTATACTAATGAATTATGATAGAGTAACTTTCAGAAACAACATGGGGGCCAATTTTTTTTTTTTTTACAAAACAAAGGAAATTTTTCTGTCTCATCTTATTCTGTATAATGAAGGTTGGATAGATAGATAAATGTTAGATAAAATACTATTTTCCTGACAGAACATGTGAAGTAAGAGCTCACCAAGTAGAGATCTACATCACAATGATGGTAAGAATATTAATAAAATGCATGATGGGAGAGACTGACTTCCTCAGCCTGGGGCCAGGCAATAACCAAACTCCAAAACTTTCGAAGGGTTAGTTCCATGATTAGTAAATTTAACTATCTATCCATCCATCCACCCATCCATCCATTACACCATACTTCTATTTACCCAGCCACATATAATAATGGTTTAAATAAGGATAAACAAATTATGGATGGGAATATAAAACTCTATGTATAGCTTTTTGTTTTCCTTTGTTAAGCAGGCAGTGCTTCCTTGGGTGAGAAATTGGAACCACTGTTTGGAGAGCCTTTGGGGATAATCACTGATATATAATGACTTAGGACTTCCATATACTAAGGCCACATATTAGGAATTTTCTTGGCTGGGTAATAAGCATAGTTAATGACATTGCAAACAAAGGCCTATAAAACCCTGCAAAAAATCTATGTTTGTCATTAAAAAAAAGGTCAAATGACAGTGATGTATTAAAAGAGTTTCTTTAAATGATTTATAAGCCAGACAAATGTTGACTGTACCATTTTAAGAACTCCTGAATCTTTATTAACTTTAATTTTGAAAATATCATGCTATAATACCTAATTTGATAACCTAAATATAGTCATGAGCTCAATAACTACTTTATATGTGTACTGTTTCTATAAATTGACTATAAGCCCCTTGAGGACTTTCTGAACTGCTTCATTCTTTTACTTCACAGAAAACCTACAGATACGGTAACATCCCAAGAAGCTTGTTGAACAAATATTGATGCATAATAAAATGAGGTTATTGACTCGCATTTATAATAGTCCTAAATATGAAAAAAAGCACGTACTGGATATTTGATCTAATGGCAAAACCCTAATTAGATTTACCGATCTTCACAATGATCTTTAATTCTGAGACTTTGAGGAAACTTCACAATATTAAATATTTTTTCAAAACTAGGTTAACGTGAAACTGAAAAGAAAAATATCCCTTTGGAAAGAATGCCTTTTATTAATAAACAAGAAACTATACTCTCCTATAAAAATGCCTTAGAAGTATAATTTTTACCTTAGTAGATCCCACACACAAGCCCTGTTTTGGATAGACAAAAATTTATTACTGACAAATAGGGGATTTGTGAATTTCAAGTCATTGCTGCATAACATCTAATAGCATCTTAGTGGGAGGGTATCAGGATGTTGAGTTCAGTATCCAGGCTACTGGTAAGCTGATTTTCCCAGACTGTGATTTTAAACACAAGGTATCATAACAGCTCATACAGGCAAAAAAGGCTAACAACTTCCACATTCTGTTTTCTGTGGTGGAATCTTGTCTGAATATCCCCAGGCCACTGTTCTTGTTTATTTCTACAAAACAAGATTATTTTACGTTGTGAGAGAAGAAAAGCTTCACTTAATGAACATCATTTGGAGAATACTATTGCGAGGTGTTTGATTCCGATTGATTGTAAATGTTTCAGCTAGTCACCAGAGGCTACAGACTTACACACAGCCCCACAATGCACATCTGAACTACTTGATGAGAACAAATAAAAGAAGCCTATTGTGTTAACCACTTTTTGTGATGAAAGTCAATTACAGCTAATTCTAAGCTGCTCACTGTACCGTCTGTGTAATATTCAGGCAATCGTTTAAATACTCATAAACTTAAGAATCAGACACCCTGGATTTTAATCCAGGCTCCATCACTTGCTAACTGAGAGACTTCAGGGAAATGTAACTGGTGAAAAAAGAAAATAAAGCACTGGCATCCTCGGGTTTGTGCGTAGATTAATAAGGTGTGGTATACACTATTATTTAAATGTTGAAGCCAATATCAAGCTTTGTTATTAAAAGTCTTAAGGCAGCCTTGTTGCAAAGCATGCTGAAATATTAACAGTAAGGACCTTGAGAGAGAGGGCCAATGTACTCATTTACTAGGGCTCCCCTACAAAGTACTACAGGCTTGGTAGCTTAAATGACAAAAATGTATTGCCTCGTACTTTTGGATTCTAGAAGTCCAAGATCAACGTGCTGACAGGGTTGGTTTCTACTAAGGCCTCTCTCTTTGGTGTGGAGATGTCCATTTTCTCCCTGTGCACACACACGGTCTTTCCTGTGTGTACCTGTGTCCTAATCTCTTCATAAGGACATTAGTCATACTGGATTATGGCCCACCCATGACCTGATTTTAACTTAACTACCCCTTTAAAAATTCTATATCCAAATATAGTCACATTCCAAGTTACTGGAGGTTACGACTTCAAAATATGAATTTTGGGTAGACCAGCCCCTCAAAATCACAAAAAATGTCAGAATTATCATGGATAAAGGAGAGTGACAAGTAAACTGATCACAGATTCCCTGCAAGGTGAGTCAGATAACCCACAGCACAATTTAGGACTGAAGACCTTGAGGACAGAAAACTTGTCATGGACATTTTTGATATGTCATCTATCTCAGACAGTGTCTTATGCAGAGGAACTCAGTCATGGCTTGGTGGCTATACTCAGGACTTATTTGGGTAAGCATCCATACATAAATATATTTATGAATAAGAACAGGTTTTTTCACTTGTACATATTAATGTATATGTGTGTAATATAGTATTATACATAACATACAGTTATACATTGTTATTATATAATACATGTCAAAATATATTATATCACATATGATATTGGTATATACAGAATATAATATGTATTAGTATATTTACATACACCAGTGTGTAGAAGTGGAAAGACGAATTAGGAGGAACTTGCCATTTGAATGAGAAATGATAGGTGACACAGTATGTTGGCATTTCAGGAAAAGGAGAGCTGCATTCAATTAATATTTAAGAAATAAAATCTGTAAGACTTGAGGACATGCTGGATATTATATCATAAATGCAGGAATCATGCCTACATTTCAGGCTTGTGTAACCGGATGCATGGAGGTGCTATTCCTTAAAATGGAGGAACACTGGGCATGAGTAAGTTTTAGGGAAAAGATATTGAGCTCAGTATTGAACACACATCACGAGATACACTTGACTTTGCCAAGTGGATATTTTAAACAATGTATATATTTCACTGGAGTAAAAAATTTCTCTGAGCTGGAGAATAATATTTTTGCACGATTATGTATAGATGCTAATTTTAGACTTAGACAATTGGTTATCTACCATGTTCAAGAGTATTGTTATGATAAAGTAACAAGAGTACTGTTATGATAAAAGATAATCTCTGGTGTCAGTCTAGTGACAAGATAGATATTAATCAAATAGTCACATAAAGAAGTATAAAATGAGACCTACGGTAAGCAGTGTGAAGAAGTCCTTTGGATTTATTGGTGTGAATGTTCTTTATAATCACCCTCTATGAGTCCCTCCTCTCATGATCATTGAACCTCCCATATGCATTAGTGTAGGCTGATGTAAAAGTGGTAGGTCAGGAAATAGGTCCTGTGAGCATAGACACATTTATACATATTTGGGAGGTTTGGCTTTGAAAATGGGGAGAAAATTGATAGCATGGAAAGGAATGTGAGGACAAATGAAGGAAACACCTTTTTTTAAAGGGTAGGTATTCTGAGCAAGTTAACACATTCACTGGAATGATCCACCTGAGAAAAAAAAAGTATGTACAATAATAAATAGGGTAAGATTGCTGATATATTGTACAGAGATGGGATGCAAAGCCCACTTGAAGAGTCTGATCTTAAATGGAAAGAGGAGTGCTCCCTATTATAACAGGATAGAAGGAAAACAGTATGGGTGCAGGTGTCAGAAGGCTTGTGTTATGCCTGGTAGTAAGACATTGAGAGTGCTATGGGAAAGCTGCTAATTAAAAAAATATATATTTTGAAATAATTGTAGATTTACATAGCAGTTGCAAAAAAATGTAGTAAAGAGTTCTTGCATGTCATTCAGCCAGCTTCTCTCAACTGACAACATCTTACATAATCAAAATATGATATTAAAACAAGGAAATTAAAAACAGAGCTACCGTATGACCCATCAATCCCACCCCTGGGCATATACCCAGAGAAAACCATAATTAGAAAGGATGCACACACCCCAATGTTCATTGCAGCAGTATTTAAAAGAGCCAGGACACTGAAGCACCCTAAATGGCCACTGACAGAAGAATGGGTAAAGAAGATGTGGCACATCTATACAATGGAATATTACTCAGCCATAAAAAGGAATGGAATAATGCCATTTGCAATGATGTGGATGGACCTAGAGATTGTCATACATTGTGAAGTTAAGTCAGAAAGAGAAACACAAATATCATATAATATTGCTTATGTGTGGAATCTAGAAAAATGGTACAGATAAACTTATTTGCAAAGCAGAAAAAGAGTCACAGATGGAGAAAACAAACTTATAGTTACCAAGGGGGGAAGCAAAGGGTTCGGATAAATTGGGAGATTGGAATTGCCACATAAATATTACTATATATAAAAAAGATAGCTAACGAGAGTCTCCTGTATAGCACAGGGAACTCTACTCAGTGCTCTGTGGTGACTTAAATGGAAGGAAATCTAAGAAGAGCATATATATGTATATGTATAACTGATTCACATTGCTGTACAGCAGAAACTAATTCAACATTGTAAAGCAACTATACTCCAGTAAAAATTAATTTAAAAATAAATAAAATAAAGTGATAAAAAATAAAAATTAAAAGAAAATAAAACCAGGAAATTGACATTGGTTCATTACTATTAACTAAACTACAGGCTTACTTAGATTTCAACAATTGTATATAGTTCATTCATATTTTATCACATGTGTAGATTAATGTAAATACCACCCCAAATCAGGAAACAAAACTGAGCCATCACCCCAAAGAAACTCCATCAGGCACAACTCTTTCATAGTCACAAACTCCACTCCTCATCCTCACCCCTGGCAGTCCATGATCTCATCTCCATGACTACAATTTTGTCTTACCAAGAATCTAATATAAATAGAATCGTACAACATGTAACCTTTGAGATTTTCTTTTTGTTTTTCATTCAACACAATGCGCTTGAGATCCAGCCAAGTTGTTTATCAATAATTTGTTTCTTTTTTTGCTAAGGAAAAACGTCCACTGTATGAAGAAACCATAATTTGTTTATTCATTCACCCACTGAAGAACATAAGGGCCGTTCCCAGGTATTGGTTATTACAAATAAAGCTACAATCATCATTTGGGCACATTTTCCTGTGTGAACATAAGTTTTCAATCTTTTATGGTAAAATTCCAGGAGTAGGATTGCTGGGTTAAAATGTAAGTGTATGTTTGTCTTTATAAGAAATTGTCAAACTGTTTTCTTAGTAAACGTTATCTGCTGAGAATGAGAGGGAGATGGGGGAATAAGGTGGTAGATATTATAAATAAGTGAGGAGGGTAAACAAGTTTCGAAACATATGCTAGCTCTCATATAAAAATAATCTTTGTTATTTACCACTGAGATTATTCAAACATACCCCCATCAAAACATACACACACACTGAATATATTCAAATAGATTTTAAGGGCATGTTTTGTGCCTACCTGGCGTTTATCATGTATCTTACTATACACACATTCACTACAGGGTAAATGCATAAGTCAATGGAAGAGGCTCTGCTTTAAGACATATGTGACTGTAAAATGCTTTTTAAAATATATGCAAATTAATTTGTTCATATCTTCACTAAATTTCAGTGTCATCTAAAGACTGTAACCATTCTGAAAAAGAAAAAGTGACTCGGGCTTATTGGCTCGGGCTTATTTATTTGATGTTAATTATTTAATTCCTCAACATTATGAAAAATATTCTATCTAGTTATTAATCATAGTTACAAAAATGACAACTGCATTTAAATGATAGTGGGAAGAAATTGAGCTTATTCCAGCCTGAAATCAATTACCCAGGTACAGCTAAATGTATAAATTTAGTAAAAGTCAAAAATCATAAAATGCTTTTCGTCAAGAGAATACTCTAAAGAAACCCAAAGTTCGGAATGTGTCTCTTCACACAGCGTTCTTTGGCTTTCAAAAAGGCCACTTTACTTTTCAACATGAGTTTCTCAAATAAATTAAAAAACATTTCTTCACCTTGAAAGTTAAGATATAGGTTAGTAACATAACCACTTACTGTTTATATTACAGGCACTGAAGTTTAGAGTTGAAGATTCATAGTTCTCTTTTATTTGCTTTCTTGCTTGTTTGTTTGTTTCAAAATAGTACCAAACCAGGCCTGGATTTTAAAATACTAACATTTCTTTTAGGTTTCAAGAGTAATTACATCAGGAAATCCAAGTTATCTACTGAATTACATCAAATAACCTATCAAGGTGTGATTATTCTTTTTAATCCTGATTTCTAATATGTGTTTTTTTAGTATACTGACACTGCCTTTATGTGATACATATGGATTATAAAGTGCTCTGGATAAGTTAACTTACAGATAACTAAAATTTTTCTTTTCCAATTACAAAAATGTTTTAATTAAATTTTGATACCTTTCAATAACATATCAGATATTTGCCTGTCTCATCATATTTAAGATAATGAAAATTATCTTAAAACTCTATTAAAAATGAAGGTTATTTTTATAAAAATCTATTATTATATTGGAGGAATTGGTAAAACAGTCTGTCTCTATTTTCAGTCACTGTCTTTTCTCTCATCATTTCAGGATACTAGTTGACAATTTGTTTGCACTGAGCCAATCACCAGATGGATGTGAGTTTTCTTGAATTCTTTCTATTTTGAAGTGAAGGAACAGGAACTAAATTACTATAAGTAACTTTCAACTAGTCTCTTATTGAAAACCCAAGAAGTAATCAGTTACCTTTTGGGTCAGGGATTCTAAATTGGCATTACATACAAGAGAATTAAAACACTGATGGGCTTCCCCGGTGGCGCAGTGGTTGAGAGTCCGCCTGCCGATGCAGGGGACATGGGTGCGTGCCCCGGTCCGGGAAGATCCCACATGCCGCGGAGCGGCTTGGCCTGTGAACCATGGCCACTGAGCCTGCGCCTCCGGAGCCTGTGCTCCACAACGGGAGAGGCCACAACAGCGAGAGGCCCACGTACTGCAAAAAAAAAACACTGAAAAACTAAGGGGTGCAGTCAAGATGGTGGACTAGGAGGAAGTGGAATTCATGTCTCTGCACAAGTAGGGAACGTACCAGACACTGGTGTGGGACCACGGACAGCTAAGGGGATGGGAGGAACCCCTAGCAACAGGCTTGTGGGACCTTGGTTCCCAAGCCGAAGGTCGGGGCCTAGCTCCTGTGGTGGGAGCTCCAAGTCCAAACCACTGGACAAACAGAGAACCTCAGACCCCAGGGAAAATTAATTGGAGTGACATCTCCCGGAGTTCCTAATCTTAGCAAAAAGACCCAGTTCTACCCAACTGCCTGCGAACTCCAGTACTAGACGTCTCAAGCCAAACAATAAGTAAGACAGAAATACAGTCCCACCCATTAAAAAAAAAACAAACAAAAAAAGAAACGACAAAAGTATATTAAAGACAAAGGAGCAAGGTAAAAACCTATAAGACCAAATAAATGAAGAAAAAATAGGCAACCTACCTGAAAAAGAATTCAGAGTAATGATAGTAAAGATGATCCAAAATCTCAGAAACAGAATGAAGAAACTATAAGAAACACTTAACAAGTATCTAGAAGAACTAAAGAGCAAACATACAGTGGTGAACAACACAGTAACTGAAATTTAAAATACTCTGGAAGGAATCAATAGCAGAATAACTGAGGCAGAAGAACGGAAAAGTGAGCTGGAAGATAAAATGGTGGAAATAACTGCCAGGGAGCAGAATAAAGAAAAAAGAATGAAAAGAATTGAGGACAGTCTCAGAGACCTCTGGGACAACATTAAATGCATGAACACTCAAATTACAGGGGTCCCAGAAGAAGAAGAGAAAAAGAAAGGGACTGAGAAGATACTTGAAGAGATTATAGTTGAAAACTTCCCTAACATGGGAAAGGAAATAGTCAATCAAGTCCAGGAAGTGCAGAGAGTCCCATACAGGATAAACCCAAAGAGAAACATGCTGAGACACATATGAATCAAACTATCAAAAATTAAATACAAAGAAAAATATTAAAAGCAGCAAAGGAAAAACAATAAATAACATACAAGGAATCCCCATAAGGTTAATAGCTGATCTTTCAGCAAAACTCTGCAAGCCAGAAGGGAGTAGCAGGACATATTTAAAGTGATGAAAGGGAAAAACCTACAACCAAGTTTACTCTACCTAGCAAGGATCTCATTGAGAGTCAATGGAATAATAAAAACCTTTACAGACAAGCAAAAGCTAAGAGAATTCAGCACCACCAAACCAGCTCTACAACAAATGCTAAAGGAACTTCTCTAGGCAGGAAACACAAGAGAAGGAAAGACCTACAATAACAAACCCAAAACAATTAAGAAAAGGGTAATAGAAACATACATATCGATAATTACCTTCAATGTAAATGGATTAAATGCTCCAACCAAAAGACATAGACTGGTTGAGTGGATACAAAAACAAGACCCATATATATGCTGTCTACAAGAGACCCACTTCAGACCTAGGGACACGTACAGACTGAAAGTGAGGGGATGGAAAAAGATATTCCATGCAAATGGATATCAAAAGAAAGCTGGAGTAGCAATTCTCAAATCAGACAAAATGGACTTTAAAATAAAAATTATTACAAGAGAAAAAGAAGGACACTACATAATGATCAAGTGATCAATCCAAGAAAAGGATGTAACAATTGTAAATATTTATGCACCTCAATACATAAGGCAAATGCTAACAGCCATAAAAGGGGAAATCAACAGTAACACAATCATAGTAGGGGACTTTAACACCCCACTTTCACCAATGGACAGATTATCCAAAATGAAAATAAATAAGGAAACAAAAGCTTTAAATGACACATTAAACAAGAATGATTTAATTGATATTTATAGGACATTCCCTCCAAAAAAAACAAAACACACTTTTTTCTCAAGTGCTCATGGAAAATTCTTCAGGACAGATCATATCTTGGGTCACAAATCAAGTCTTGGTAAATTTAAGAAAATTGAAATCATATCAAGTACCTTTTCTGACCACAATGCTATGAGACTAGATATCAATTACAGGAAAAACTCTGTAAAAAATACAAACACACAGAGGCTAAACAATACGCAACTAAATAACCAAGAAATCACTGAAGAAATCAAGGAGGAAATCAAAAAATACGTAGAAACAAATGACAATGAAAACACGATGACCCAAAACGTATGGGATGCAGCAAAAGCAGTTCTAAGAGGGAAGTTTATAGCAATATAATCTTACCTCAAGCAACAAGAAATAACGCAAATAAACAACCTAACCTTATATCTAAAGCAGTTAGAGAAAGAAGAACAAAAAACCCCCAAAGTTAGCAGAAGGAAAGAAATCATAGAGGTCAGATCAGAAATAAATGAAAAAGAAAAGAAGAAAACATTAGCAAAGATCAATAAAACTAAAGGCTGATTCTTTGAGAAGACAAACAAAATTGATAAACCATTAGCCAGACTCATCAAGAAAAAAAGGGAGAAGACTCAAATCAATAGAATTAGAAATGAAACAGGGAAAGTAACAACTGACATTGCAGAAATACAAAGGATCATGAGAAATTACTACAAGCAACTCTATGCCAATAAAATGGACAACCTGGAAGAGATGGACAAATTCTTAGAAAAGCACAACCTATCCTGCACAACCAAGAAGAAATAGAAAATATTAACAGACCAATCATAAGCACTGAAATTGAAACTGTGATTAAAACTCTTCCAACAAACAAAAGCCCAGAACCAGATGGTTTCACAGGCGAATTCTATCAAACATTTAGAGAAGAGCTAATACCTATCCTTCTCAAAACCTTCCAAAATATAGTAGAGGGAGGAACACTCCCAAATTCATCCTATGAGGCCACCATCACCCTGATACCAAAACCAGACTAGATGTCACAGAGAAAGAAAACTCCAGGCCAATATCACTGATGAACATAGATGCAAAAATCCTCAACAAAATACCAGCAAACAGAATCCAACAGCACATTAAAAGGATTCTACAACATGATCAAGTGGGGCTTATCCCAGGAATGCAAGGATTCTTCAATAGATGCAAATCAATCAATGGGATACACCATATTAACAAACTGAAGGAGAAAAACCATATGATCATCTCAATAGATGCAGAAAAAGCTTTTGACAAAATCCAACACCCATTTATGATAAAAACTCTCCAGAAAGTAGGCATAGAGGGAACTTTCCTCAACATAATAAAGGCCATATAGGACAAACCCTCAGCCAACATTGTTTTCAATGGTGAAAAACTGAAAGCATTTCCTCTAGGATCAGGAACAAGACAAGGTTGTCCACTATCACCATTATTATTCAACATAGTTTTGGAAGTTTTAGCCCCAGCAATCAGTGAAGAAAAAGAAATAAAAGGAATCCAAATCGGACAAGAGAAGTAAAGCTGTCACTGTTTGCAGATGACATGATACTATACATAGAGAATCCTGAAGATGCTACCAGAAAACTACTCGAGCTAATCACTGAATTTGGTAGAGTAGCAGGATACAAAATTAATGTACAGAAATCTCTTGCATCCCTATACACTAATGATGAAAAATCTGAAAGAGAAATTAAGGAAACACTCCCATTTACCACTGCAACGAAAAGAATACAATACCTAGGGATAAACCTACCTATGGAGACAAAAGACCTGCATGCAGAAAACTACAGGACACTGATGGAAGCAATTAAACATGAGACAAGCAGATGGAGAGATATACCATCTTCTTGGATTGGAAGAATCAACATTGTGAAAATGGCTATACTACCCAAAGCAATGTACAGATGCAATGCAATCCCTATCAAACTACCAATGACATTTTTCACAGAACTAGAACAAAAAATTTCACAATTTGTATGGAAACACAGAAGACCCCGAATAGCCAAAGCAATCTTGAGAAAGAAAAACGGAGCTGGAGGAATCAGGCTCCCTGACTTCACAATTCAGTACAAAGCTACAGTAATCAAAAGAGTATGGTAGTGGCACAAAACCCGAAATACAGATCAATGGGACAGGACAGAAAGCCCAGAGATAATTCCATGCACGTATGGTCACCTTATCTTTGATAAAGGAGGCAAAGATATACAATGGAGAAAAGACAGCCTCTTCTATAAGTGGTGCTGAGAAAACTGGACAGCTACACGTAAAAGAATGAAATGAGAACACTTCCTAACACCATACATGAAAATAAACTCAAAATGGATTAAAGACCTAAATCTAAGGCCAGACACTATAAAACTCTTAGTGGAAAACATAGGTAGAACACTCTATGACATAAATCACAGCAAGATCCTTTTTGACCCACCTCCTAGAGAAATGGATATAAAAACAAAAATAAACAAATGGGACGTAACGAAACTTAAAAGCTTTTGTACAGCAAAGGAAACCATAAACAAGATGAAAAGACAACCCTCAGAATGCGAAAATTTATTTGCAAATGAAGCAACTGACAAAGGATTAATCTCCAAACTATACAAGCAGCTCATGCAGCTCAATATCAAAATAACAGACAACCCAATCCAAAAATGGGCAGAAGACCTAAATAGACATTTCTCCAAAGAAGATATACAGATTGCCAACAAACACATGAAAGGATGCTCAACATCACTAATCATTAGAGAAATGCAAATCAAAACTACAATGAAGTATCACCTCACACCAGTCAGAATGGCCATCATCAAAAAACCTCCAAACAATAAATGCTGGAGAGGGTGTGGAAAAAAGGGAACCCTCTTACACTGTTGGTGGGAATGTAAATTGATACAGTCACTATGGAGAACAGTATAGAGCTTCCTTAAAAAACTAAAAACAGAACTACCATATGACCCAGCAATCCCACTACTGGGCATATACCCTGAGAAAACCATAATTCAAAAAGAGTCATGTACCATAATGTTCATTGCAGCACTATTTACAATAGCCAGGATATGGAAGCAACCTAAGTGTCCATCAACAGATGAATGGATAAAGAAGATGTGGCACATATATACAATGGAATATTATTCAGCCATAAAAAGAAATGAAATTGAGTTATTTGTAGTGAGGTGGATGGACCTAGAGTCTGTCATACAGAGTGAAGTAAGTCAGAAAGAGAAAAACAAATACCATATGCTAACACATATATATGGAATCTCAAAAAAAAAAAAAGGTTATGATGAACCTAGGGGCAAGACAGAAATAAAGATGCAGACTTAGAGAATGGACTAGCCAGGACGAAGTGAGAGAGTGGCGGGGACATACATACACTAACAAATGTAAGACAGATAGCTAGTGGGAAGCAGGCCATAGCACAGGGTGATCAGCTCGGTGCTTTGTGTCCACCTAGAGGGGTGGGATAGGGAGGGTGGGAGGGAGACGCAAGAGGGAGAAGATATGGGGATACACGTCTACATACAGCTGATTCACTTTGTTATACAGCAGCAACACAACATTGTAAAGCAACTATACTCCAAAAAAGATTTAAAAAAACACTGAAAAACTGACTTCAGCGTAATTTGGATTCCTTTAGTGGTAAAAATGAGCCATCCTAAATATAATGGCCAAACCATGCAGCTCTTAAGGAGTCACTGAGGTCAGAGTGCAGTAAAAATTCTTCTGTAAGAGTTCTTTCTTACATTCTGGGACACATTTGCTACTATGATTTGAGGCAGATTTCTGCCTTTAATTTCAGAAATGCTATCATGCATTCTATTAGAATTATTCACCGCCATCCTCTCTCTCACCCTCTACATCATTAGCACCTTGAGGACAAAGGCTTACTTATTTCTTTATCTTTACACCTCCCAGGGACATTCCATGATACTTCACTCAAACGAATGTGTGTTGAATTGCAAAGGGTGCATCACAACTTTAAAATGTGTTAGGACAAGGAGTGAGTGACCAGCCCCACAGGGGCACAGTCCTGTTCTCTCTCGAAGCCTTCTGTTCTGCCATGCAGCCAGGAGTGAGTTTCATCAGCCCTCTTGTGGCTCACAGAAATTCTCATTTTCCCCGAATTTTACTTATCCAAGTTAATAAAAAATGAAGATCTCTTCTTATATCTTGAAAACTTGTTTCATCTAAAATCCCTCTTCCTGAGTTCTCCTATGGGACAGGGAGAAGTCAATGTAAATTATATTTTGGAACATTCCTCTGAAATTCCCATAGTCCCCTCTAGTAGATGTCCAACACATTCTAATATTGGGAAGCATACATGTATCTCTATCAGGGTGTGTACAGACATACCTAGACATATTCCTGTGCTTCAATAAATGTGTGTGTATCAGACTTCAAACATTTTTCCAGATATTTTGCCTTTACCAATTTCATTTTTGAAGAGATTTTTAGTTTGTATTTTTATCCTGCAATATCCAGAGTGTGGATAAGATGAAACAAAAGTACCTCTGACTAAGGAAAAACTTAAAATAAGTTTCTTAATGAGAGAAAGATTTAATAGCTATGATGTCATCTCCCTATATCATGGACGCCTACAAACAGAACAGAAATATAATAAAACTCAGGCAGTGCTGGAAAGCCATTTGTTAGCTATTTTCAGCTTCAGAGAACGGAGCCAAACCTATGAGGATGGAGTGCATTAAGTAAAATCTTGAAACCTTTATCAGATTTTTACTTTGACATGAATATTTTGCTTCCCCAGTATTCAAATCAAAGATGAGGGATAGCAATCCAATTGGAGAATCAAAATATAGTTTCCTAAATACCCCATATTTATAATTTATTTTTTAAAGTATCTTGCCACTGAGGGAAGGAGAGCAACTAAAATCGGCTTCAGAGTCACTAATGTCTATCAATCAATTTCTTATTGAGGCCAGCTTACTTCCTCTTCCTAAAAAAAAAAATGGACAGATCACGCAAATAGAAAAATTCTGTCTCTATGGATTTTGCACTTATTATCACTCCTAGTAAACAACTACATTTTTGGCAACAGAAACGTAGTAGAAACTCTAAAAATTCATGGTCCCGGAATCTTTACATAGCCCGCAGATAGGAAGCAGAGAGGTGAGATTCTGTTGGAAATCTTTGAAAATTTCAATGTATTTGTATATACGCATTTATCTGAAGAGAAATTCCAGATTTTCAAAAAGATTCACGATGCAGAACTGATGAGAATCACTGCTTCAGAGCACAGTTACTAATTTTCTAACCTTCTAATAATTTGATTTATAAGCCTTCTAACATAAGTTACAGTGAATTTAAAAAATCATTAACTGAAAGACAGAAAGGACTTCCATCGTCATCATGTCCAACCCTCCAAAGGGTTGCTGAATTCTAATTCTCAGTCACATATAAACTAATTATGGAGTGCTCTAGGACAGAGTCAGCAAACGTTTTCTTAAAGGACCATCCTGCAAACATTTTAGGCTTTGGGAGCCAAGAGGTGACATCAAGGACACTACATAAATATATGACTACTTAAAACATGACCATTTAAAAAATGTAAGACTAAAAATAGGCAGTATGCTCAGTTTGGCCTTTGCACCACCTCTGCCTATAGTTTGTAGAACCCTGCTGTACAAGAACAATTATAACTTTATAATATTAAATGGGTTTTAGCTTCATGTTATGAATTGACAGAATTATTTCAATTTCAAAGGAAAGAAGGAAACACATACGTTCTAGCTACGTGAAACACTGCATTAAATGCTTTATGAATATTGTCTCTTTAAAAGCAGAAACAACCTTGTTAGCAATATGTTATTATAGTGAAGTTGTAGATAAACTCTAGAATGTTTAGTAATTTCTCCAGGACTATTTATTCAGATTTTTTGAGTCCAGATTTTTTGTTCTGAGTGTGAGGGATGCAAACATGGACAAGAAACTAGGCCTGACCTTAATACCTACGAACGGATGACAAGCAGGAGAGTGGCAGCCATCCCATAAATAGAGGGCCAGGGAGGCCCCTGGGAGGAGGTGATGTCAAAACACCGACACAAAGGAAGCTCAGGAGTTTGAGGTAATGAGAAAAATGGTTTCTGACAAATATAAATGTGCTTGTGAATATGTGCATGTAAAAGACACGTTTGGGGAACAGCAAATAGCTCAGGAGAGAAAGGGACGTTAAGTGTAAATAAGAGGTGGGCTGGACAGGTGAGCAAGCACAAGATCATAAAGAATTCTGCAGGTGTCTGAGGTGGACATCTGGCAACTTCACTGCTGAATGTTCATACCCATGTATTAGAAGCAGTATATTTATTTTCAATGGACAATATTTTCTTAATCTCAGTTCATGGAGTCAAGTGAATTCATCCTCATTCCCAAGTTTTTAGAGCGGGTCCTTACCCCAGCCTAGTCAAAAAGTGTGCATGCATTAAGCTAGACTTTTATTGGAACAATCTGGAAAGAGAGTATTTATACTCTGCATTTTCAACTGGTTGACTAAAACCAGCAGCTTCTCATGTTCATCTTTACCTTCTTCTGAGAAGGACCTTCTTGATAATAAAGCCAAGCACAGAGTAAAGAGCTATTAGAGAGACCCAGGTTAATTGACTGAACGTCTCAATTCAGTGATGGCCGAAAGTCATCCTGGAACTTTTTAGTTGTGATGGCCAACAAATTCTCCTTCCCCACTGAAACTGATTTGAGTTGGTTTCTATAACCTATAACTGAGATATTTCTCATTACTATACCTATGGAACTTAAAAAAATGCATCAGTCCATAGAAAGCCTCTGAAGGGTTTTAGGCAAAGTTTAACATTAAAGGATATGTGCTTTTAAAAGAATACTCTGGATTCTTTGCAAAGTAATGATTAGGTGATAAAAGACTAAACCAAAGAGAACAGTTTGATGCTGTGTTGCAGTCTAGACATGAGATGATAGGTAATGGTAGGTGGGAATAAAAGTTGTAATATTTACGTAAAGACAAAGTACTGGTGTCTAGGACTTGGTGACTGATCAGAAATGACTGAGGGAAAGGGAGAAATAGAAGTCAAGGGTGATGCTCAGATGTCTGGTTTAAGCTACTGAGATACCCTGAGATACAGAACGCGTACTAGATGTGGGTATCATCAGTGCAGCAACAGTAACTAAAGGTATAGGAACGGACGAACTCGCCTAGAGAAAACAGAATGGGAGGAGAAAAGAGCCTAAGGGAAAATTCTGAGGAATATCAACATTTAAAGTGTGGTGATAGGGAAAAATATTTACAAAGGAGACTGAGAAGGAGTGACGAGAGAGTAGCGTGGAGAGGTGACAAGGATATGGTCAAGGATGAGGAATGCTGAGGAGGTCAGGGAAATGACAGGATGATGATTCCACGGATTTAAGCAGCAATGGAGTTTCTAGTGACTCTTATTCCTTTTGATCATGTAACTACCAATATTCCTGGCTAACTGTAAACTATCCTTTGAACAACAGCTTAAATGAAACCTTAGCAGAGAGGCCTTTCCTTCAGAGCTTTTCATTAAATTTGCACAAGTGTTACACTCTCTCAAAGACCTTTTCCCAACATGTATCTAAATTTCTGTCTATGTCTGCCTTCCCCAGGAGATTCTATGAAGGTTGGGTTATGTTTATTTCAGCAGTGTTTCTCTAGCACCTGTTATATTGCCTGCCACTAAATAACTATTTTTTCTGAATGAAGAAAAAAGAAAAATGCTGACTTGATTTTTAAATCATAGCCGCTAAACATCACAAATTTAATGTAGGTTCTAAACCTCTTTCAATGAAACGGGATAGACATCAATTTATGCATACTCTAGAGTTTTTATAGTCAACTCTTATGTCTCCATGAATATAAGAATAGAGTTAGCTCATCAATTTATAACAAAAGAGGATCTATGTTTGGAGGATAAGGCGCAGCTTCGGGACCTGCATAGCCTGGATGCAAATCCCATCTTTACCTAGTTAGCTGTACAACTTAGGCTAATTACTTACATTCTCTGAATCTCAGTTTGCTTGTCTGTAAAATATAGGGACAAAAGTAGCACCTATTCCATAAGGTGTTGTGAAAATTAATAATGTAAAATATAATGGCACATATTAGAGAGCCAAAAACATAGGTATATATATTCAAGCGTTTTATATTATTAATATTACTGATTTGATCATGACCAATTATGTTTCTGAAGGTTTGTCATCGTGATAGTTTCTTCCACTTAGTTTTACACTTTTGGATTACATCCAAATTGTGCTAGAAAAAATGCAGAACTGGCTGATTAGATGAAACAAGTGTAGGATTCAAATTTTGCCTTAAGCTTTCCAACAAATATTTATTTTGTACATTCACAAGAGAATAAGCCTTTTCTGAAACATTGTTTCTTTATCTCTATAAAATGAACATAACTGCATGACTTACAGAATCCAAAAGTCCTTTCCCATTGTCACTAGCCAGGTTGATCTTAAACCCTCCATTCTTTCTTCCCCCAATTACAAATGGAAAAATGTAGGCATTCTGGCTTCCCGAGAGACATATGAACATTACAATGTAGCTTAAACTTTAAATAGTGCAGACGGCTATTTCCAAAGACATCTTCTGCTTCTTCATGCTGGGGCAGGAAGCTTTTCAGTGTTGTGATTATTTTAAATGTCTATAGGCTTTTTCCCATAAGAGTGTGATATCATTTTGGTCCTCCTGTAACCATTTGTTTACTCTTTTAGTTGTTCCACTACGAAGAAATTTGGTGAGTGTGAAAACCCTACAGGTTCCTCTATGGCCTGTGGTTCAAAAGGAAAGCCTTGCTCAATCCTTGTAATTCAGTGAATATCCAACTGACAGTGTACCAGGCTGAGGATGTTGCCAAGTGATCTCTGCCTGTTGAAAGGTACACCAGTTTAAATCTTGATAGATTATTACCAATCCCCTCAGGGAGGACCAAATTTTCAGTGCACACCTGACAGCCATTAAGCAAGTCTGGCTGCCTAGAAATACTTACTCAATTCCTAAGGTTGATGGAATGTCTGTTCTTAGTAGAGTTGATGACATTTTGTGTCTAGCCCATTTTTCATCACCAATAGAGTGACACATGATTTCATAATTGGTTCAGTACCATTCACTTTCCTGTATGTGGCCATGAACAAGAAAACAATAAAATAGCTGGAAACTGATTTGAAGTACAAATTTTGTGTTCTAAGAAACACTTTAACTTAGTGTACGTGTCATCCCAAGCATCTCTAGTGAACAAGGAAATGTGTCCTGTTTGTGACTGCTTTATAAAAAATGCAGGTGTAGCATAAAGTAAATTTCAATAAACCAGATTAAAGACTTATTCAAATATTAGGGGCTGATATCTTTAAGAGGACTAAACATACCATTCAGCACAAAACAACAACATTCACCAGAATTTGTTATAATACTGAAATGGAAATTAAGATTAAATTCTGCCATCTGGATAGCACTAGGCTCTCTAAGAATGTACTAACTAACAGAGATGTAGAAAATTGACCCAAAGTAGTCGACACATATTTCAGTGGATACTAGTGTGTTCCTGTACTGTAAACATTTTAAGTCCCCTTTTAAACTGGCATTGTATCCACTCAATTCAATTCAGTTCAACAGGTGTACCTCAAAGAATTTCCACGTGTTAGGTATCCTAAAAGAGGGTTTCAGAAAATATGAATAAGACAAAATTCCTATTCCTCAGGTATCCAATAACTTGGCAGCAACCAGAGATAATACAAATATGCCCATAACTCTGAAATGATGTGGCTGAAAATCCAGGGCTATGCAAACAGATGTTTTACTTTATATTTTTAATATCTCTAGTGCCGAACGTAAGAAGTTCAAAGTAGCTACTCAGGTAGTATTCGTATTATGAAAGAAGGAGAAGTAGCTCATACCTGAAAAGAGATGGTTTTGAGGAGGATTACTGAAGGCTTCTGACTCATGGGGGAAATGAGAATGTCACTGATTCGATGGAAAACTATTTTTTCATGATTGTGCACAGACCTATCCTGTTTTCACCAAAACCGAGTTGATTATTAAATGGCCAGGAATCTCTCACATTTGCAGCGTTTTCTAATAACTCTACATCTTATTCACTGCTCTCAGAGAATCCACTCTCAGAGGACTACTGAGAAAAGAAACTTTGTGAAGTTCAGTAATGGAGCGTTCACACTGCCTTCAGCTACTTCTGCATTCAGTACAGCCAGAGCTTGCATGCCAGGCCAGCAGGGCATGGATCAAACAGCCAGACAGAACCCTTGGATTTTGCAAGTTCTGAAAATCCAGGTGGGTGAGGCTGGGTACATGACTACTTTGAACAATTATGCCTTCAGTTGATTCTGGAGAGCAAGAGAAGTGGTAACAATAAATGAGTACATTTTAACAACAGTAGGGTAGACAATCTCAAGATATTTATCTTCAGCTAATGATGCTGTGAACTAGGAATTTAGTTTCAAATTTTAACAATGGAAGATACTTGTTTAATATATGGAGCCAAACGTACACACACTCACACAAACACACCCACACCCACACCCATGTGGTTCTAGGCTTAATGCCATCCATTAAAGAAACTCCTAAATATATTCACAAATAATAAAAGCTAGGGCTTTGGGGGTATAGCCAAACTTCATTTTCTTCCTTGTTCAAACTTTTAGTAATTATCCTATAAAAAGCTCGTTTGGTACCACATACACACTGGCTTCAATAAATTAAAATTAACCTATCATTTCTGGCTTTTCCAACAGAGTGCTGAATAGTGAAGGATGGTCTGGGATGGTCAGGAAGTTACTGTGCAAGAAGAGTCACTTTACTTGTGGATGGACAAACGGATAAAATTCCAAAAGACCAAGAAGAGGGTGGGGAAGAGCTCCTGGCACAGAGAACTCTATGAGCATAGGCACAGGATAAGCAAGATAGCAAAAGGTATGTTCTGTAAATACTGAATGTTCTACCTTGAGCTTACCAGAAGTTTGTATTGGAAAATTACAGGAGTAATATGGTCATAGAGGTTACTATAAAGCTAAGAAAAACCTAGAACTTTGAGTTAATGGAATATGGATTTATTGGGAAATAAGTGAGGAGGTATTAGAGGTAGCTGAACAAAGTGATGACAGCATCATTTAGGTAAACGAGTCAGACAGTAGCAATCAGGATTGTTGAAATATTGTAATTATGGAAGGACAAACATTTAAATGTTAAATCACTAGTCAGGGTGAGTTTGATTTGAAATTATTATTAAGTCTGCCTGCCTGGTATTTTCCATATTCCACCCTTAAAACATTTTATATATTCACAAATATTATTGACACACATGTATATCTCAGTTGAGTATAATTCAACATGTTGCAACATATTAAATATATTCCAAAATACACTTAGTTTACTATAATATCAAAGGAGTCTACTTATGAAACTTAACTATAATTATTTGGTTTAGAACATTCCTCTTTAAGAAAGTTTAAATGGTGGATAAAGGAAAACGTATTCTGTCCTTATTAACATTTTCGTGGTTTATTATAGCATTCTCCTGATATGCTTTTATATCTACTTCTTCTCTAATCTATTCATCAAATAGCTGTCTGAAGTATTTTCTTTAAATATAGTTTAAAAACCTCTTGTTGCATAAAGAATAAAATTGAAAGGAGTAGCATTGTCTTAGCCTAGGTATTTAGACATGATAATCAAGATGATACCACTTTGAACTTGAGTTTTTAAAAGAATATTCCTATCCCTGGGTGTCAAGCTTATCTCCCATGGCATCCCCTTTTCCTGTTAATCCCCAAAGCATCAATGCTGGCAATCAAACAGATAACAAAAAAAGCACAGTACACACTACTGACAACTCCAGTTTTGATGTTTCCTGAACTTAATCACCTTTATACCATTGATCATTACATTTCTCCACCTGTCAGAATGCTGCCACAATCTTCCAAAGCTTCACTTAAATTTCACCCCATCATTCTCCTTCCAATAAAAATAATCCTCCATCTTGTAGCTTGTCACCTCCCTCCTTTCTTTCTTCTTTCCTTCCTCTCTATTTCTTTCCTTCCCCTCTCTTTCTTTCCTTCCCTCTCTCCCTCTCCTTCTCCCTTTCTTTCTTTGTTTTCCTAGCTTGCTTTCTGGATTTCTGACTTTCTTTCTTTTGGAATTTTTTGTTCTCTTTCTCTTATCAGATTCAACATTCATAACTGCTATAAATCAGCCTCAATTTCAAGTAAATTGCATATCCATCTATGACAGTAAGTTGTGAGATCCATGAACACATACTAATTACAGTATCTTGAAGCTTATTAATAACCTGTTCTATTACATTGAAGGTCAGCTATGAAAAACACTAATTAGATAAAGATAATGAGGGCTTAAAAGAAACCAGCTTAGAAATAATAAAAGTACTATATAAATATCATTGTTATACTGTAGATAGTCCTCACTCAACATAATCAAATTGCATCCTCATCTATTGACATCATTCATTCCAAATCATTCATATACCTACAAATGAGAGGATGATTATTTATCTGCTTGATTCATCCATGCAAATGTTCCTTAGCCCACGCAGAGGCCAGACTCAGCTATGTGGTTTCAGAGATTGGGTTGAAAACGTAATGCAGTACATACATTAGAAAAAAGGAAATCAGAACATTAAACCACTTGTTTTACCATCTCTGATCCCCCTGAGGCTCAGTGACATTTGGTGCATTTATCTTTCTTGTTAAAACCAGATTCTCTAATTCCTTGTAGCAGGTGGAGGAAAGATGTAGCAGAATGTTTACAATAAGGCATATAAATCTGTTACATGTGTGTATGTCTGAAGGAAGGGAAGGTCATTGCTTAAATTTCAGTTTACTTCTTCAGTTTTCAGTTAAATCTTTTCTCCAGTGCTCTGCAAACTAAATATCTCAGAGGACTCTTTTAAAAAGAAAGCAAGAAGGAGTTGGGGCGGGGATGGAGGGCAGAATCAGAATATAGGGGAAATAGCACAACATAATGCAGTAATGGAGAATAAAATTCTTTATGAAGTAAAGAAAAGAGGTCATACGTATATTGCTTTTGGAGGATTTCATTCCCTTAGCTTTCAGTTTACACTTGGCATTTTGGTTTTATAAGTATCATTATAAATTCTTACACTTTGTTGGATTTGCTTGTACTGGGAAGAGTCAATGGTGGCAATGCTCCCTCCCCTAAGAGATACTGCTTTGTATTGGGTTAGTGGTGTGACTGGTAACTTGGTCTTTCAAATTTAAAGAATCTTTAACTGGGCCATGTTTCAGCTTCCTTTATGAGTTCAAATGCCTCTAAGTCCAGATTTTCCTCTTCCTCTTAACTACTAAAATAACCACATTCTTCCTGGAAGCTTTCAATTTCTACTGCTTTCTCTCACATTTGCTTTCTGCATAGAAATATACAGACCATGTTATAATTCAAGGAACAATCTATCTTTACCAAACAGCCCTCGCCTACTAATTTCCTTTTTTGATTCTCATTCAACCTCTCAGAGAAATCCTCATGACTTCCCCAAATTAGGCTCTTTCTAGGCTTTCCTCAATGAATTCAGTTTACGCAATCAACTGTTTTCGAGCACGTAAAAACTGTTTGGCAGTAATTCTGTGCTGGACTCTGAGGAAAATACAAAAAAAAAAATGGCCTAATTTGTAACCGTAGGGAAAGTCCAGACCTACAAACAGGATGTTCCAAAGTAATAATATAAAACTACTGCAAGGTAGTTTTCAACCTTGGCTGTCATTAGCATCACTCTGGAGTCTTTCAAATGGCCAGTGCCCAGCCAGCAACCCAACCCAATTAATACAGAATCTTTGAGTATGCAACAAAAGTTCCTAACATGATTCCAATGTATGGGCAAGGATGAGAACCCCTATTGTATAAGTATGCTTAGGAAGCTAATGGGACACAGGGGTGGGTGTTGTAACTCAACCAGGGTGAGTTAGGGAAACACAAAAAGTAGTTACCCGCACAGACCTCTGAAGAATGGGTTAGTCAATTCAAGGTTTGGGCAAAGATCTTTGGGACAAAAAGTATGGCCTGAGCAAACTACACAGTAGTACGTACATCTATGTGCTTTTAGGGAATTAGAAGTAGGTCAGTCATACTAGACAATAATACATGAGGCAGGACATTGAGAAATATAAGGCCTGAGAAAATGACAGAGACTTTTATGAAAAGGGGCAGTGGGACTGAAGTACCGTGAATGAGAATCCTACGTCTCTGTAGCTCTAGAGTGATGATTCAACAAAACCTTCACTATATTCACTAAAAAAAGAGGAGGGGCCCCAGTTCTTTACGATATTTTCTTATGGACTTCTCAAAATCGTGCCTTGGGATTCCCAGTCTCTCTGCCTTTGAAATTTGGCTCCAATATTTATAAGTCACCTTCAGCATCAGATTCCTTCCAGATATAACCTCTTCTTCACTAACCATCCCTTCCCTGAAAAGCCATATTACAGATACAAATGGGACATCACTTGTTTTTAGGTTTCCTATATCTCAAAAAAACTTTCATATCCAGCCTTTAAGAACTTGGTACATGTTTCCAAAGAGGGACTTTGGAACTTCTTAATTACTTTCAAAGGAAACAAAACTACATTTAGATAATGTAATACAGTTAAACAAAAAAAAAAAACAAGTTTTCATACACATTGTCGGTGGATGCGACTTCAAATGGGACAAAGGTTCATTTCTTGGTTAGGCTCCTGCATTAAATTTTGAATAACAAAATAGAAAATTCCATAACGTGTCAAAGATATTTGGAGCCATGAAGTGTTCGGCTCACACAGTCACAAAATAATCCCTATCTGGATCCCAGCTTCTCTATGTTGGTGACATCAACCATCTGACCAAGTTACAGACAAGACTGTCTGGGTGAAAAAAATCTAACACACCTTATCCTTTTCTGCCGCAAACAAATGTAATAAGGCGTTACACTGTTCTATTTTAGCACATCGTACGTAACATGAAGTAAGAGTACAGATGATTAGAAACTAAAAGACTGAAATCCAATTTTACGATGGTGTTTATCGAATCACTAGCAGTTCTGGGGGTGCGGGTTACTATATTCCAGAGTCTGTCCAGTTCCTGAAGTTGAGGAACTGGATGCTTTTATGGGAAATCTGGGTGAAGATATGTCTGTTCAGAGGGAGAGGGCTCAGGTTGCTGAAAATCATTCCTGTGAGTCGGTAAACCTGACACCTTGAATAAATAAAGCTTTATTATGGATTTTACAGGGTCTAAGTCTCTATTCTCAGATAGGAACATTGGCCTTTTAAGGCAACGGTCCCCAACATTTTTGGCACTGGGGACCGGTTTTGTGGAAGACAATTTTTCCACGGACGGCGGGGGGGAGGGAGTGATGGTTCAGGCGGTAATGCGAGCAATGGGGAGCAGCAGATGAAGCTTCGCTCACTCGCTCGCTGGTCACCTCCTGCTGTGTGGCCCAGTTCCTAACAGGCCGCAGACCGGTACTGGTCCATGGCCCCGGGGTTGGGAACCCCTGTTTTAAGGCACTCTAAATGTTCACTTTTTCATTAAATAAATCATTATTAGCTCTTTCTGTATTGTTGGCCATGTATAAGACACTGGGGATCTAGTAGTGAGAAAGTGAAGAATAAGGACACTAAATATGTACAAAATTAATTCAGTGTCACTCGCTATTAGAACAGAGAGCATCTCTATTCATCCATTCATTCAACACTTATTTATGAAGTTCCTACTTGCGGCCATGCCCTGATTTAGGCACAGGGGCTGCAGTGGCAGACCAGTTCCAGCCCTTGATCTGAAGAAGTCTATGGTCGAACGTAGGGTTTCCAAGCCTGATTAAACTGAGAAACTCCTCGGACACAGTAAGTCACCACCTTTAAGGTTCTATCTAAGGTATTACAAGAAAAGAAGCAAGAAATTGTTCCCGATGACTGATAATTGTCTAATGATGAAACCTCTCTCCAGTCCAACAACAGAAAAAAATATTAAATGTTATCCTTTTCTGAACTTCGGCATTTGGAAAATTTTTACCCTAATTTACTCAGATTTTTGTCTCCTATATTTGTGACACCTGGCAAATGTTGCAGAGTGGTCATTTTCCTGAGAGATAATAAGATAAAATCTGTATAAATAAAATAATAAAGGATCATCTTTAAGTAATTTAAATTTCTAAGGCTTCACCTTTCAGGTATATTTTTTGACATACCAATTATGTCAAAAATGATGTAGAAGTTATTAGTGACATTCACTAGACAATCCTAACAATCAACACGAGACTATGTGATACATTTGAGACTCAGCTACTTTGACTGTGGCATATACATATGGTATTATGCTTGTAAAACGTTAAATTATCTTGGCAAGAGTTATTCTCCGTTCTTGGACAATAATACTGGAAAAACTGCCCAAAATGTGCAGCATCGCCCCTGGCGTCAAAACTCAATCACTTTGCCCATCTATTCATAGAGATTCTTTATTTTTAATTATTTTTTCTTACAAATGAGTTGCCAGTATGGACTCTCAAGATAAACACTTGACTGAGAGGGCCAGAATCAGATCTTGAAAGAGTTCTCTCTATTTTAATGTACCAATTTATTGGCATTTGTTGACATAATGTCATGTATTTTCTAATACATCTGTCATTGTAATGCTGCCTGATTTTGACTAGTTGAAAGGTGAGTAAGCATATGTAAAACAGGCATGCTACCCTCCACAGAGATCAGTAATTGCAAGGTCCAGAAGAATTTGTTCAAACGCTGAAAATTAAGAAATTTAATGCCAGTCTTTCAAGTTTGCAAGGTCAAAAAGAATCAATGATCGTTTTAACCCACGTGCCCTATGAAACAGGCTGAATTATGCTCTTCTTAAGAGTTAAAATTAAAACAAAGTGACCTCACTGGAGTTTAATCCTATCCTTTGATTGCCGCACACTGTATTAATTTTTTTCACCAGTTCAGCTATTCCAATAAAAGAAATTGGCTTTCTCTCCATTGGTCAGCTTCTTCCTCTAAGGCAGACAACTTAATGGATTTTACTTCTAAATAGAGTATGGTTCGTTTCTGAGTATTAATTTCAACTTTAGTTACTGTGAAAGTTATGCCCCAGCTTAAAATTGAACCACATTGACCACTAAAACAGAAAAGTCTAATATATGACCCAAATTAGCAAATTTCGCCCTGACAGCAAAGTTAAGTTGGCTTGACTTCCCCATCCTTACATACAGTTTTGCAATGCAAGTTCTCCATCTAGTGGTTGGAAAGCTCACAGTACGATTCTACCTCATCATTACTGATTCACTATACCTTTGCTTATCTTTTAAAAAGTTAACAAATCACATACATATGACAGTGGGATTCTTCCCTGCCTCCTACACTGTTTTGGTGGAAGGGACCAGGATTGTCCTATTAACTGTATGTAAAGTTGGGAACTTCAACTTGTTAATGAGAGGAACAGTTCTTTAATTGCCTGGTGAAATAAAAATGAATGAAAATATTGTATATAAAAGGGTTTCTGAAAAGTATAAAGCAGCATAACATATAAATGTAAGTATAATTATTAGTAAATGTTTCTTTTTATTATGGAACTGGATCAGATAACAGGATTTTTTTCTTGGGTTATAAAAGATACCTCTTGGGATCCGAGTTCTCGGATATAGTTCTGATCGACTATTTATTTGTTTACTGGATCTGACACTTTCTACCTGGACCCACTTTATGACCAACAGCACCTCATTCTTCTTTTCTCTGCACCATTACTAATAAAATGTTTCTTTTCATTTCATTCTGCTGGTTGACCTCTCCTTATGATCTATTAATTGACACATCCTTAAGAGTAGTTCTCATTCCACAATAGGAATATGAAACACTACCACGAAGTATAAGAGGGTATTGCTATTTTCACACAAATATAAATGCCTATTATTTTTATCTCATTCCATAGGAATATGAAACACTACCACGAAGTATAAAAGGGTATTGCTATTTTCACACAAATATAAATGCCTATTATTTTTATTTATTTTTTTTGCGGTATGCGGGCCTCTCACCGCTGTATCCTCTCCTGTTGCGGAGCACAGGCTCCGGACCCACGGGCCCAGCCGCATGTGGGATCCTCCCGGACTGAGGCACGAACCCACGTCCCCTGCATCGGCAGGCGGACTCCCAACCACTGCGCCACCAGGGAAGCCCTGCCTATTATTTTTATCTGGAAATTTCTGAAGGGTTTTCCTCGCTCACTTGGTAAGCATTGCTTTGGTAAAGTATGGATGCCTCAGTAAACTCCAGCAGACTCAGCAAAAGCTGAAAATCTTCCCTTATAACACGAGAGGGGAAAGTCTTAGAACCAGAGGGAGGTTAGAATCCGTATTCTCTACTCTGCCCATTTTACAGGTGGGAAAGATGGAGCCGACACAGTGCAGTTAAAGGATGAATCTGAGAAAAAGTGGTCTTCAGAAAAAGAAGTTTCAAATACACCCATCTGCCGCTTACAAACTGTTATCACAGGCAGATGACTTAAACCTACTGAACCACAGTTTCCTGTTCTATAAAATGTGAGTAATATTACCTGAGGAGTATGGTTATTATTTAGACAAAGCTAGATATGCCTATAAAGTACTTATAATAGCGCTGAGACATGCAAGAATGTCAAAACAAACAAACTCACTGCATAGTAAGTTAAACAGAACCAGGTCTCGAACTTAAGTCTTAAATCCAGATTTTCCATTGTACCACATGACTAGACTTCGATCTTCTAAAGACTTCATCATAAAATGAAGCTGAGCAAAGAAAGTGCTTATAGACATTGCTGACTTAATAACTTGATGTCTTTAAAAGTTAAACAATGAGGAGAAAAATTAAATATATGTTTAGCAATTGAATATTTATTCTTCCTCAGCTGAACAAAAATCTAAATTAAAAAGCTATAATGTCAATTATATCTTCATAAAATTATACATATGAAACTATAAAACTAATTGTACTATTTATATAGATTCATATATATGTATATATAAATATAATATATCCCACTGTTCTCTAGAGTATTTGAAAATGTGTCAGAAAACTGTTTCTCTCTCTTAATACCACTCTAGGTAAGTTTCCATGTTAAATAAACATTTTCATCATTACAAAAAGTAAAAATGGTAGTTGACAATTAGCAGATAGGTAAGACTGCATGATAAGCTATTAAAGATACGTATGGAATTTTTTCATTTTAAGTTAAGCAGTTTTTTCTCTCCATGCTACTCAAAGTCATCGGGTAACTACTAGTCTTACACTTCTTTTTGGAGAATGACAAACTGAAAGAATATTCTGATACATATCTTCATTTTACTGACATAATTGCTGCTAACCAAATTTGATACTAATGAAGCGAATTAAAATGTTTTATTAAAAAACTGTACACATTTAACAGAGCTGTTTCAAAATGCAAATGTTTCTGGATAGATTTCTTTTGCACTTCCTTAACTGGGACAAACCTTTTGCATTCATCTCTTCATAATTATTTAAAGCCAAAAAACTCTTCTGTAACTGAAAGAGATATTCTCTGCAAACCAGGTCTACAATATGTAAATATGAATATGCAATTGTAAGAAATGTTCTACAGTTTATTCTAGAAAAAGATCCATGAAGTTATTCTCTTTTTTCAGTGAATTTAAAAGGAGGTAGTTCGTGAAAATTGACTCATCAGGACTCTCCTGTACCCTGACTTAAGGCTTAATGTCTGCCTCATTTTCTTGGTTCACCATTAAAACTGAATGGGATTTCTAACGTTCCAAAAGATACTAATGTTGTGCTTTTCCCTAGTGAAATATTTAAAGCTCTTCTTGTAAGTTTATTTCTTTTTTATGACCATAATAAATTAGAGACTCCGGGTGTAAAACAAATTTCACTGAGAACATACTGAAAATTTCAAAGACCTGTTGCTAGCAACCTGTTTATGAAAGTCAATGTTGCCACCTAGTGGCTGTATATGAGAAATAGGATGTGGAAGATTACAAGTACAGTTATTCTTATATTGAGACAATTCAAATAATCTAAACATACTTGGTTGTGCATATTTTTGACAAAGGTGGAGAAAAGTTCAGGGAGGAAAGATAATTTTATTAAGAAGTTGGGTTGGAGCAACTGGATACCACAGGCAAAAAAAAAGAAAAAGAATGTTGCCCTAAACCTCATACATTAAAACAAACAAACAAACAAAAACACCTCCAAAAAGATCACAGACTTTAATGGAAAACATAAGCTATACAATTTTTAGAGGTAAAACAGAAGAGATAAACTTTGGGGTTTAGGGTTAGGTAAAGAGTTATTAGATTGGACTCCAAAAGCATGATCCATCAAACTGGACCGCAACATAATTTAAAAATCTTTGCTTTGTGAAAGAGAACGTTCTATCCTATTAAGAGGATGAAAAAATAAGCTACATACAGGCTGGGAGAAAATAGTTTCAAACCATAAATCTTACAAAGGACTGTTAAAGAACATACCCAGAACTTCAAAACTCAACAGTAAAAAAGCAAACAACCCAAAAGAAAATAAGCAAAAGACATGAACAGACTTTTCATTGATGGAGATACAGAGATGACAAATAAGCACATGAAAACGTGTTCAACATTATTAGTCATTAAGGGAAATGCAAATGAAAAACACAATGACATGTCATACATATTTATCAGAATGGTTAAAATATAAAAGGAGTGACAACACAAATATTGGTGAGGACGTGGGAGACTGGAGCATTCATTCATTGCTGGGGGACATGTAAAACTGTAGAGCCATTATGGAAAACAGTTGGGCCATTTCTTAAAAACCTAAACATGCAACTACCATACAACCTTGCAATTGCATCCTTAGATGTTTAACTCAAAGAATATAAACATATATTCACATAAATATCTGTCCACACATATTCATAGCAGCTTTATTCATAATAGCTGAACTGGGAACATCTCAACAGGGAAATGCTTACACAGACTGACACATCCTTACCGTGGAATACAATTTAGCAATAACAAGTAATGAACCATGTATATGCCCAACAACTTGGATGAATCTCCAGGAAACTACACTGAGTGAAGAAGGCATATCCAAAAATGTTATATGCTGTATGTTTCTATTTATATAAGAGTTTTTTTTAATTTATTTTTTTACATCTTTATTGGAGTATAATTGCTTTACAATGATGTGTTAGTTTCTGCTTTATAACAAAGTGAATTAGCTATACATATACATATGTTCCCATATATCTTCCCTCTTGCGAAATAACAAACTCATAGAACAGGACAACCAACACATTAGTGGTGGTCTGGGGTTAGGAAAGGTGGGTATGTGGGGGAAGGGAGTTGGGTGTGGCTATGAAACGGCAATGAGGGGGGTCCTTGTGAGGATGGAACTGCTCTGTATCCTGACTGTGGTGGTGGATGTGGGGAGCTACATGTGTGATGAAATTGTACGAAACATAATACACACAAGTACAAGTAAAATATGGGGTAAATCTGAATAAGATTAGGGGATTGTGTCAAAGTTAACATCCTGGTTGATTCTGTACTATAGTTTAGCAAGATGTTACCATTGCAGAAGCTACATAAAGAATACTTGGGGACTTTCCTGGTGGCGCAGTGGTTAAGAACCCGCCTGCCAATGCAGGGGACACGGGTTCAAGCCCTGGTCTGGGAAGATCCCACATGCCGCGGAGCAAGTAAGCCCGTGTGCCACAACTACTGAGCCTGTGCTCTAAAAGAGCCCATGAGCCACAACTACTGAATCCCACGCGCCTTAGAGCCCATGCTCCACAACAAGAGAAGTCACCACAGTGAGAAGCCTGCGCACTGCAACGAAGCGTAGCCCCCGCTCGCCGCAGCTAGAGAAAGCCCGCACGCAGCAAAGACCCAACACAGCCAAAAATAAATAAATTAATTAATTTATTTTTTAAAAAAAAGAAGAATTGGTTGTCTCTGGGCGTTACCCATTCAGCATTTAAAAAAAAAAAAAGAATACTTGGGATTTTTCCGTATTATTTCTTATAATTGCATGCAAATCTGCAATTCTCTCAAAATATTTAATTGAAAAAAGACTCTGCCTCTAAAAAAAAATACAACAAACTAGTCAATATAACAAAAAAAGAAGCAGACTCACAGATACAGAGAACAAATTAGTGGTTACCAGTGGGGAGAGGGAAGTGGGGAGGCGCAGTTTAATGGTAGAGGAATAAGAGGTACAAACTCTTAAGTATAAAATAAGCTACAAGTTCATATTGTACAATACAGGGAACAGAGCCAGTATTTTATAAAAACGAAATGGACCATAACCTTCAAAAATTGTGAATCACTATATTGTGCACCTGTAACTTACACAGTATTGTACAGGCAACTATACTTCAATAACATTTTTTTAATAAAAAAGAAAAAAGATTCTGTCACCTAGTTTTTATGTACTAGAAATGTGACTTAAAATGTTAAAAATACATAGGGTTAATCTCTATTTTAGAACATTTCAAAAATCTAAAAATATATTCTTGTGCACACATTTATAAATTATTTTTATTGCTCCAAGTTCAAAGTTGAAAATGTTCTCTATGAATAAAAATTTTTTATGAGTAAGAGATTGCGTACATCTCATACTCCATAGTTATTTTTCCTTTGCACATGAGAATTGAGTTAAAACAGAGAAGAAAAGTATATTTGATAAATTAGTAAGCAAGTAAAGAAGTGTCAATATCCAGACTGCAAAAAGAGCAGAGAATGGAAGGAATTTTCTAGACTGTTTATGTACATGGTTTCTCCAATAAATTATAGTTATGAAATTCCACTGGGACAAAATTATTCTGTCTCTTTTATATGTGATTAATAACTAGCAAATGTAGAGATTGGCTTGATTTTATGTTTAAAACAAAACAAAATGACATCCAATCTTCCTAATAGGACAAATACAGAGTATTTTTCTCAACTTTATTTTTTCTTCCCATGGTAAAAATACTGCATTCACGTTTTCTTATTTGAAGCGATATACTACCAGAATAAGAGCACACTGGAGGAAGTGCAAGATAAGCACTTTTATGCATTAAATAATATAATATATTAAAATACATAACAATATCTGTTTAATAAATAAATATTCTAATTAAATAATTAACCTCTTTAGAAAGCGATGAGACTTTAGAAATATGAAGTATGGCCTCTTCATTACTTTGTGGATAAAATATAGATATAAATATGGAATTAACTCTTGACTTTAGTCAAGGAAGTTTAGACTGGAGGTCTAATTAGGATAAAAATAAATGTATGACATTGAGCAAGTCCCTCAACCACTCTGGTCCTCACTTTTCACATCTGTTTAAGAAGGACAAAAAACTACATAACTCCTAACGCATTTTCCAGATTGACTATTACATGAAACTGAGCCAGGCAATATTCAACTTGGAGAGCTTCATATTCTGAATGTCTGAGTCAAAGTGCTACAGTTGTTGTTTTGTCCCTAATGAACATAAGTGTATTTTCAAGAGAATGAGAAGACATTTAGGTTCAAAGGATTAACTATTTAGGTTTTTTTTTCCCCCAAGTTTCATCCAAAGATTCCTTATAAATACATCTCAAATAAAACAAACCATTATTATTTGGGATGTTAGTAACTAAATCATCATAAACCACTGGACTATTAAAAATAATTTACATATTAGCACATTAATTACTAATGAAAACATAGAGATCTTTTCATTTAAAAAGGGGATCTTTTGAAGAGTGGCAGGCAGCTCAGATCTCTGTGTGATGGGATGACCCGGCTATTTACTCATTTGGAGAAGCCACCGGAATGAGTTGTGGACATGGGAAATGAGATCTACGGCCTATGGGAACGGTCTCCACCCCCTAGTAAATTAGGGCCACAAGAGAGAGCCACCAAGAGGCATGATCAGTAGGAAATTAACTGGAAGCTCAGTACCAATAACACTTTAGAGAGAGGCAACTCTCAAAGGCAGCAAGACAACAATCAGAAAAACTATGAAAATGCTCAAGTGCACCTTGAAAATTCCCAGACATCACCAGGGAACATTTCGAGGGGAATTTTACGTAGAGGCTACCAAGCCAATGTAACATGAATGAAATACCAACACCAAGAAAAAAAAGAAAATAGATTTGCTCCTAGCCTCTGATTCTTCTGAACTAGCTTGTATTTTGGTATTTAGACACTCTATGATTATTGTGAATAATTTTGGCTGGTTATAAATTTATGGGTACTTTAAGTTATGTAATGGAATGGGATATCTTCACTGTTTGAAATATTTGCTATTTTGCTTAGAGTCAAATAAGTGGCATACTTCTAGTAAGTATAAATACCACAAGAACACTTGCTATATTAGCCTAATTCTTGGTTCTGTTTTATGCCTTGGCATTCATAGTTCTAGTTTTTGTTCTTCCCTCTTCAACTCTTCACAAATTATGTTCTCCTCATGCATTTACATATTGCAAGCCATCCTCAATTCTTTCTAAACAAAGGGTGATATAGACAGATAATTTCCCCAATATTCACACTTCGGGGAAGCTTAATGCCCTGGATAGCCACTGTAGTATGTGTATATGGCCAAGCTTCATTTACTAGAGAAAAGAATTTTCCCCAAAAAAACCTTGATAGGGTAACATTTGGTGACAATCTCAGCTCACTGGAATCTATCTCGGGCACTGCCATGATAGAGGCAGGTCAGATGGTCACATGCTGCCACTTTCCAAAGACAGACCTCTCACGTGGGTGGATTATCTGATTATCTGATTATCTGGATTATCTGATGGGTGCCCTTCCCAAAGGACAGAATTCTATGTATCAAGGAATCAAGAGATAAAAAGCAAATAAAATCTCAAAGCCTGTGCCAAGTATACTGTGACACTGTTATAAAAACATAACTAGACAAGGTCAGTGACTAGTCTCATCATAAACTTATCAGGACACCTGAACGCAACTAAATTCCCCACACATTTTTGAAATCTTAAGATTTATATTATTAATAGTAATAACATTTTGATGATTTATATTCATACATTTATAAGATTAATGACAACAGCTAATACATTATTACAGTACTTACTATTTCAAACTCAGGCATTCTAATAGCAAAAGGTACCCAGTCTTTACAATTATTAACTAGATATATTCATTGTTATCATGGAGCTTTGATTGTTCAGCAAGATAAGACAGCGAATAATTATAATGCAGAGTAAGACAGAGGATCAAGAGAGCAGTCCAGGAGTTATGTTTCCACTTACCATGTGGTACTTTCCATCGTACCACAACTCCATGAGAAAACAAAGAGATGACACTATGGAAGAGGAGAAAAACAGCCATCAGCAAACAAACCAAAAATTCTGAGGAATTCCCCAAAACAGAAAAATATGAGAAAGAGTGACAGAAGAAACCACAGTCCAAAATGCACCGAAGAAGACAGCTACAGAAATGAGTATGGTCCTGAAAAATTTCCAAGCACAGACTCAGGAGTTGTGAGGAATAGGAGAATGTCTGAGCAACCAATGGGTTCGTGCCCCGGTCCGGGAAGATCCCACATGCCGCGGAGCGGCTGGGCCCGTGAACCATGGCCGCTGAGCCTGCGCGTCCGGAGCCTGTGCTCCGCAACGGGAGAGGCCACAACAGTGAGAGGCCCGAGTACCGCAAAAACAAAACAAAACAAAAAAACAAAACAAAACAAAAAACACGATATTCCTGCTCTCTCAAAAACTGGAAGCATTTTTCTTAGGCCTCATATGTCTATTTCTTTTGTCATCCCAAGAGTCAGTTCACTATTCCTTCTCTCTTCTTCCGGGATCGTTCCACTTGACTATGTGTTAATATCAGCCCGTGCCCTGCAGCTCGCACTGTACCTCCTGCTCCCCTTTGCAGGGTATGCTATCTGCAGTCACTGTGTCCTTTTCTCACCTCCCGTTCTCTCTGCCTCCGTTCCAGCCCACTACAGAAATGGCCTTTTCCCCCAGGTCTCCAAAAGAAATCCAGACCGAAAATGTAAAGTTGAGGTCATGAGCATACACTGATACTAACTGGAGTCATCAGATGTGATGAGTTCAGCAAGAGAAATAGAATGAGAACACTGAGGAACAGAAACTATTTAAGGGTTGGACACACGAATGCATACAAGAGAGGGAGACTGAGAATGCGCATCAAGGTAAGCAGAAGTAAAACCAGGAAAGCGTGCCTTCTAGGAAACTTAAGCGAGTGTCTGGAGAATTAAAGAATGATTACAAATGTCAAATACTTCCCAGTGGGGCTTCCCTGGTGGCGCAGTGGTTGAGAGTCCGCCTGCCGATGCAGGGGACACGGGTTCATGCCCCGGTCTGGGAAGATCCCACATGCCGCACAGCGGCTGTGCCCGTGAGCCATGACCTCTGAGTCTGCGCGTCCGGAGCCTGTGCTCCGCAATGGGAGAGGCCACAACAGTGAGAGGCCCGCGTACCGCAAAAAAAAACAAAAAAAAACTTCCCAATGATTAAGCAAGACCAGTATTAAAACATATCCATTGATCATCTAATGAGGAATCCAATGATGACCTTTAGGGGGAAAAAGTAGTTTCTGTGGAAGCTGTGGTTGAATTATAGACTGAAGTGAGTTATGACAACTATGTGAATAGAGAAAATGGAGAAAGTAAGCGTAGGTCTTCCTTTTAAGAAGCTCAATGATGAAAGAAAAAGTATAGGAGGGGAGAAGAGAAGCAGTCAGTCCTGGAAGTTAAGTCTGGCTATCTGTTGGTGGTTTCTTTACCCCTTTTATTGTTCTGACAGTTTTATTTTCAATGTTCTAAGATGGGGAAGAGTTGCGCATGTTAAAATGCTGATAGCGAGAAGCCAGAAAGCAGAAGAGAGGGATGATTCAGGAGAGAGAGAAGAATTGGACGAAGGACAAAGCAAAGAATGGGAATTACCCTTGGACGGGTCTCAATAAAGGCTGAGACGAAGAGAGAAAGAATTAAGCGCTGCTCAATGTGGTAGGCAAAGAGTGAAGGGAATTTTGGGCTGAAACCTTGTATTTTACCTACGCTATTGCTGGTGTTTACAGTACCATATCTGTATCAGGACACATTCATTTTATAGATCAGAAGACAAAGATTTAGCCTACAATTGAAAACTGTTATATACAGAGACAGAAAATAATTGGGAAAAATGTGAGTGTACTCTGTTCTGGAAGGTTTGTGTTTATCTGCTCTACCTTTCATTTAAGATGAAACTTTGTTTTGTTTCTAAGTATAAAGTACACTAAATAAACTTCTAAATTTTAGTAGACCTGCTTCCTTAAAAACTATTTTTAAGTTTGTGTTTCCATTTGTCCACTTGGTGTCAGTATAGCTCTACAGGACTTGTAACTTTTTTTCTGATTTATAATCAATTTATTTAATATGTTAAAAGGTAACTATCTATGAGATTCAGCAATATAAGAATTATTGCTGACGATTAAGTGATAGGAATGAAAATCTAGTTGGATGAGATCCAAGAAGAAATTGGACGCAGACTGGTGTCAGTAAAATTTGAACATTTCAAACGAGATTTAGGGAGTAGGAAAATAAACTACTAAACGTGAGGAGGAATTTGCAGTGAAACGAGAACACTGTATTCATTTTTTTAAAAATTTTAAGATGGGGTATATCTGACAATATTCTGTATTCATCAGGAAGATCCAGATCAATGGAGGAGCTGCTGCCTGGAAACTACAGTTCTTGAGACACACATTTCATAGAACCTTCTCTCATGCTGAGTACTCACTTGAAAAAAATTGAATTTAATATGCAAACAGACAGATGGTAAAGGGTTTAACTTTGCAATTATTTCATTCCCTAGGAGGCTGAATATATTTTGGGGTTTATTAGCCATTTACTTCATTGCAAATTATCTATGCATGTTCTCTGCTTTATATACTGGAGTCAGAGAATTTTTATTCTTCCCAGGTTTTTCTTTTTTGCTTTATCATTTTCCTTATAATTTATTTCATCTCCAGCTCTGAGAGAAAAGGTCGGGAATTACACTCCAACATGTGGAAGAAGGGGAGAGTGGGCTGTATTTTAAACACCTTGCAAGTCTTCTTGCTGAAAACAGAGATACATGCAGCTTCACTCTCCCCACTCCTCCCCTCACACACACAGGTGTGTCAGCACCATTTCAGTAGCACCATTTCACCCAAAACTGCTCTAAGCTGCAACTACTTCCCCTACCCTGGATTCTCTATCCCCATTCTCTGTTTATTCTTGTTTTTTGTTTTTGTTTTTTTAATTGAATTCCTTCAAACAAAGAATTACAATTTTTAAAACAAGTTTGCTCTTTGCAATTTAAACCTTGTACGTATTTATAATGTATTTGTTGGGTTGTGTGAGAGTTTATAAATTTTGGGTGTTCAAATCTATCAGTTGGCCATATTTTATCCTCTCTCCCATTAATTTTTTAAACATAGAAAGTTCTTCTGCATCCATAGTAGTAATAGGGAACCTGTTACACGCATTGCCATATTATTTCACATGTTTTTTCTTTCTGCCACCTTTTGCCTTTTGGGAGTATTTCTATTTTAAAAACAGCAGCTCTTTGCTGCCATCTTGTGGAATACGTGCTTTTGCATACAACTAAAGTTTGCTTATATCTTTTTCATAAGCAGGTTTGAGTCCATTTTTGTTTGTATAGGTTGAAATTATAATTTTAGATACCACTTCCAGCCCTATTTTATTTTGAATTTTATTTTATTTATTTTTTATATAGCAGGTTCTTGTTAGTTATCTATTTTAAACATATTAGTGTATACATGTCAATCCCAATCTCCCACTTCATCACACACACACCCCCCCCCCCGCCCCCGCACCTGCCTTCCCCGCTTGGTGCATTTACTTTTTACATAACATTTTGAAGCCTACATTTTGATATACTGACTTTCCTTAGTTCCTTCCTCTGATTCTGTGTTTTTATTCCAAAATTGGTAGATCTGTTTAATATGTGGCAGTTCTTCACTGTTTTAAATATTGTAACTGATAAGGCAAATTCCTATGAACTTTATTTTTTAGTATGTTAATTCTCCTTGATATTTAGATATTGATTAGATTTGATTAAAGATACATACTAATTCTGGAACACTCATTGCATTGCAACATTCCAACATTCCTTCCATCATCATTCTACTGCTCTTTATCACGTCTATTTTCATGTCCACTGTATGGGATATGTTGTACTTTGTATGCTTCTTACACATATTTTCCTGAATCTCCAGTTGTTGTTTTTTATTGATATTATAAACTGGAATTTTTTTCACTATTGTATTTCTATTTAGTTATTACTGTGATAAATAAATGGCATTGATTTTGTTACACTATTTTAGTAGGCTCCATTCATCTTTTTTAGTTTTATTAATTTTTCCTATATTCCCTAGAACAGATTTCACCTTAAAAAATAATACTTTCTTTTTTGCTGTTCTTTCCAATGTTTGCACTGCTTTTTCTTCTCTTTCAGTAGTAAGGACTTGTGCCTCTTGATCCCAATTGTTCAAAATTTGCTATGGTACCTGTTACTAGAAACCAGAAATAACTGACTGAATGAATAAATAATACAAATATCTTCTATCTTCCGCTACAGCACTTCTCTCCTTCCACTACTCAGTTGTACAAGAATCTTCATTAATAAGGGTATGTTAAGTGACCAAAGAATTCTCATCTTTTAAAAACTATGGGAGCTGCTTTTCCCCAGTCCTGTCCAAGGGACAATGACCTGGTGAGAGGAACGAATGTTACTGAGAAGCATTAATAACAGCTCTGTACTGTTATTAAAGTGAAAATGCAGTGGAGTGTAGGAATTGTAATTCAGTAATGGGCTACTGTTAAGTACCTCAGTATCGTGACTTGTTGTAAAGGCCATGGAATTTATAACCCCTTCTCCCCCAGTTACATTTCATTATGCTTAAGGAAGAGAGGCACAACATACTCTCACCTAAAATTACTACCTTTTTTTTTGCAATGAAACAACTGTTGCAAAGGAGACATGATTCAGGATTCTGGCGAGAAGGACTCCTTGCCATTCACTGACTCACTTATCCAGAGTAACCATTTAATTTCCCTAAACCTCACCTCCGAAAGATGGAATATGTTCTGTCCTCCCTCTTTGAGGGCTATTTTTGTGTGGCCTTACAGTGAAGGGAACTAATTCAGTGAATGTCATTTCTCAGCCCTTACAAATGCTGCAGAATATCTCCATGCATAATTCATTCTAAATCGGATTCTCTTCCCTTCAGTGCCTGAAGTTTGAAGACGAATCTTGCCTGAGGGAAGCTGCAGGGCAGGCATTTTGAGGAGGGGACTAAGTGACTCAGCAGTGTGACTTCAATCAGGGTGCCTGCCCCACGAGCAGGGATCCTAGTCAGCCTTTAGCTCCCACTAAAGGACTGTGTGGAAAGAAGTCACACAGAGAAGGTTGTTTTATGTTTTACTTACACTTCCTGCCACACTGTGGTCAACAGCTTGGAAAGAGCGCAAGAGTGTAGCAGATCATTCCTGGAAGTCTGGTAAGAGGTATAAAGAAACAGGGAGGGTAGGGGTGTCTTCTCCCTAGAAGCTGGAGGAAATGGTCCACTCCCAACTGAGGTGAAGACTTTTTCTAGCTCTAAGGGATTGATTTCCTTCCAAGGAAACAACTCACACACTGGCCAGCTGTCTATTACCTCAGTTCTAAAGAAAAAGGTGAATACTGCTCAAACTTGGGGTGAAGAAAAAGGGAGAAACTCAGTCTTGAAAAGCTCCCAAACCGTAGGCTGCCAGTCTGACTTCTCTCACTTTTTTGCTCCACATAATGAAATGCCTCCAGAGAACTTGGATTTTTAAAGTTATATCCATTTGCCTGAAAATGCATCTTCAAGTACGCATAAATAAATACAAGTAAGTTCTGTTTTCACAAACATAGGTACAGAAGAGTACCCAACTTGGTTTGTCACCCAACCCAAACTCTTGGTATCCTTATTACATCGGGGAAGTTTTCCTCAAGACACATGGGTGTGTCTTTCTCAGCTTAACACATTAAACTCTTCACAGTGTAGGTATAGATGGACTTGCTAAATCACTCTTCCTTTCCCATTCCATGCTAAATAATTTCTTCTGCTGTGATAAGTAAAAACCTTAAAGGAGGAGAGCAGGAATACCTCAGGATTACAATAAAAGCATACTACAAACCTCCGAACAATTCTCTAGACCAGTGTCTCAAACTTCTTTTCATAGTTTTATGTAAAAAAAAAAGAACAAGGTTAAGCCTTATCTGTACTTTGCCACAGGCAGTGACACAGACGTCCTCAAGCTGTTAGCATGTTTTCCTGAGGGAAATATGGGAGACATGCAACATGGAGCACGTGGCACTGTCACCCGGGTTCCATTGTTCACTTTGAGATGTTATGAGGCCTGTTACATTGCATTACAGGTTATGGTAGCTGACTTTACATCAGCGTGCCTTCATGAAACAGACTAACACTGATTTTCCTACTCCTAGTCAAATCTAACTCAGCTCTATGGTGTTCTAAACAGATTTTAGCTGAGCTTCAGTTTGGGGATAGGTGATGGAAACTGTAACAAGAAACGCTGAATGAAAGAAAATGCATCGAGAACATTTCCTTTTAAGGGTTTTTGTTGTTTGTGTTTGTTTGTCATCCCCAGACCTTAACGTGGTCCTAATAATGCATGAGTAATACGCAGCTCCCCCTGGACATGACACACTACGTGAGTTCATGAACGCTCGGACTGGTCCATGCCCTGTTCAGTGAGATGAGGTCACTGATTACGCACAAGAGTGTGATGGCAACATCAGATTGCTATCGATGTTTCTCATGGCTTACTTGAAATCTCTGCACTTGCTATATGCTACAGATGGAGTATTTATGCTCCCCTGCCCCAAAACTCATATGTTGAAATCAAATCTGTAATGTGATGGTATTTGGAGGTGGGGCTTTTGGGGAGGTGACTAGGTCATGAGGGTACAGCCCTCATGATGGGATGACTGTCCTTATAAAAAAGGCCCCAGAGAGCTCCCTCACCCTTTCTGTCACATGAGGACAGAGAGAACACAGCCATCTATGGGCCAGGAAGCAGGTTCTTACCAGACACTGAATCTGCTAGCACCTTGATCTTGGACTTCTAGCCTCCTCTAGCCTATGGGAAATAAATGTTACTTGTTTTCACCACTCAGTCTATGGTGTTCTGTTATAGCAGTCCAAGCAGACTAAGACACCATGTCTCAGAGCAGCAGCCCAGTGGCTGCAGACCACTTATTGGATAGGACCATTATAGGACAAGCCATAACCATGTTACTGTTAGACTAGGGCTCCAGCTAAGAATCTGCAGGGATGGTATAACATTTGAGTCCTAAGCATCTTTTCTAGAATTGCACTGTTATTGGATTCCAGCTCCACTCCTTACAAGCTGTATGCCTGATTTTTTATACTTTAGATTTCACTTGTATTACTTATTACTCCAATTTATAAAACTGTGGTAATCGTTCTATCAGCCTAAAAAAGTTGCTATGAGTGTTAGACGAATAAATACGTACCAAGAGTCCAGAACAATGCATAGATCAATAAGCAATCAATAAATATTTGCTATTATTATTAAGATGCAATAAAAAGCAAGCTAAAGCTCTCAGTCTTTACTAAAATTACACAGAACGGACTCTAGTAGCTGGAGGATCTCCCACGATTGCCAGAAAAGGAGCACAATGGGAAATTCAGGGTATTTTTTGAGAGTAAGACCACTTCACCACTAATGACCATATCTAATGGTGGTGTCAGAATTTTTTAACCCTTAAAATGAAAGCTTTGAGGGCCAACAGAGTAAACAGTTCAAATATGGTACTCTAAATGTCAGTGCTTCTCAATATACCACCAGAATCTGAGATTTTAAAACTTAATACTGTGAAAATCAATGACAGCCATACTAATCTGAAACGTTCTGCTCAAGTGACAAGGGTGGAAAAGACTGCAATAGTTAGCACTACACACATATTGGTTCCACTTTGAACTTTCTTCCCTGGCGAGGTGTAAGCATTTATGCAACACTTGGGTAGAAATCCCCAACAAAACGACAGCTGTAACTTAGAGATGAAAATGACAATGTGGGTGCCCGTCAGGCACCTTTCAGCACCAAACAGTACAGGCGTTTACTGTTGTACGTACGTTTGCCTCAGCACATTTGGAATCGACGTAAATTCTTTATTTAGTCTTTTGGTTAATATATCCCTGCTGCTGTGAAGAATACTTTGTTCCTAGAGCATGTGAGAAGCGCTACCTTAGGCCAATGTCATAGGAAAAGTCCCCCAGAAGCAAAGCCTGAGACAAGGATTTTCTTTTTTTTAAGATTTTTTTTTTGGATGTGGACCTTTTTTTTTTTTTTTTTGCGGTCCGCTGGCCTCTCACTGCTGCGGCCTCTCCCGTTGCGGAGCACAGGCTCCGGACGCGCAGCCTCAGCGGCCATGGCTCACGGGCCCAGCCGCTCCGCGGCATGTGGGATCTTCCCAGACCGGGGCACAAACTCGTGTCCCCTGCATCGGCAGGCGGACTCTCAACCACTGTGCCACCAGGGAAGCCCGATGTGGACCATTTGTAAAGTCTTTATTGAATTTGTTACAACATTACTCCTGTTTTTATTTATGTTTTGGTTTTTTGGCCACAAGGCTTGTGGGATCTTAGCTCCCCGACTAGGGTTCAAACCTGCACCCCCTGCAATGGAAGGCGAAGTCTTAACCACTGGACCACTAGGGAAGTCCTGGGACAAGGATTTTAGTGCAAGGAAATTTTGATTGAGGGAGTGTTCTCAGGGGAAATCTGTAAGGAAGTGAGCAAAGCAGAAAGAAGTAGGGGGAACAACTGAGCAGAGTCTAATTCAACCTGATCCCATAGGGAAATGTGAAGGGAAAATGCACCACAAATTTTCCCCCCAATTACTCACAACTGGTTGTGGGCTCCCCACAGCGGATGTACATAAGGCCACAGGAATTCCCAAACCAGGTGACTCTAGTCAGCTGAGGGAATTCACGGAGGAGAAGAGTGAAGCTGTGAGCAGCCTGTGTTCACAGCTGTTAGGGGAATCACAAGACACTGCCAGCCTGGAAAATGTGATTTAGGCTGAGCACCAAGAGTGTCTACCACGGCTATGACATGACACAGACATCATCAAGGGACAATGGACAGCATTAGTCATTAGTGAATAAGAGCTCATCACGATCTCTCTTCTTTCTAATATCCGTTATCTGCTTTCCAACATCATGTGTATGCGATGTGGGCTTTTATCCGTATTGTAATATTAACTGTAATGTTACCTTCTTATAATTTATTGGTTGCTTAAAGATCTACCCAGTCATGGCAGCCATTCCCAAACGACTTGTAAGGGTGATAGCGCTACCCGCTTCCAAACTCCTCCACCTCCTGTCTTTCACTCTCTTCCTTTCCACCACCTAAACTGGCATAGCATTCATTCTATGAATATGGTACAGAATAGATGCATGTTTCTCCACGGTGCTGAAATACCCTAACCTTGTCCCTACTTTTTTTCTTTATGCTTGTGGGAAAATTACTTTGACGTATACGTTTTTAGGGACTGCGTTTTTTTAAGAATGTGTTTCATGATTGGATGATGAGTACTTTAATATGTACATAGATGGTCAGTTAAGGTAGAAATCAATACAAATGGTTCAGGAGATCGTGGCACCCCATGACAGAGGAAAGTAAAGATTCTCGATGGGTTATTTCAGAGAATTGTTTGAGGACATTAAATATTCTTAATATTTATGTTAAGCAGTATTTCCTTATTCCTATATATGTTTAGAATAGAGCTACTTCAGTGATAAGCAAACTTTTGCTTGAATATAGTATTGACATTTAAATAATAAATATAAGAGACTTATACATTAAAGTGGCAATTTCTACTTACCACTTTGCTTACTTGCTTTCTTTCCTTTCCCCACTGACAAATTATTGCACAATATCTTATGCTTATTGAAGGTGAAGACATTGATAGGTTTCTGACAATTTGACAGGCTAACATGGAGAAAATAAGTTAAATGACATGGTGTCAGCCACAAGTTTGTGACGAGATGCCTTCTTCCTACTTAAAATTTCTTATACAAATTATATATTTTCTGCTCTCTACAAAATTTGATATTCCTTATTTATAAATTGGCTGCATATTTTCTTAGACTGATGAACATATACAAGTGTCATTTGAATTTAGGGATGATTATTGACTTCTTTTGCATTCTTTCAACTGGCTTTGCAAAAAAAGGAAAATGACAAATAAATGTGGACGTAGAAAGGAAGACATAGTCCCCCCAAAGGATGTTCTCATATCCACGTCAAGGCTAATTAGCCCTCCAGAAAATCATATGAAGGCATATGCATCCAGCTTCTGCTTAGTTACTCGCTAGTTCCCCGAGTTACCTCAAGCAAGTCAAACAGCTTCCTGACATTTCAATTTAATCATATAAACAATGAAAATAAAAATATCTTTCTCTCAGATTGTTTTTGGCCTTAGTGAGACATACACGAGACAATGCATTCTAAGATAAAAGTACTACATGAATGAACGATAATGCTGTTGTTTCATAAAGCAGGGAGATATAGGTATATAAGGGGTTAACCAGGAGAATACCATATGAGGATGCAAGTTTTTCTTCCAGGACTCCATTCACTACTTCAGAATTCAGGTAAAAAGACTTACATACTCTTCAAAAAATGGGTAACCTTACTAACATTCCTCAAAACCACATATTCTGATTGAAGTAAAATGAGCTGCAGAAAAGACCCTGCAACCTACTTGAAGGGATATGGAAGCAGTTTCGTATTCAAGAGGGGACTCGGTAATGACCTCCTAAGCCTCCAAAGAAAGTTGGGGATTATATCCTTCTAGTATCTGAACTGTTTCCTTGAGAAACAAAATTAAAATTAATTTTTCTAAGACATGAGGTGGTTACTAAGTATAGAGAAGCTGAGGAGAACTTTAAAAAATAATAATAAATGTGGTTAACTAGGAGGATAGAATCTAGTTGTCTCTACTGAACATATAATTATGGTAGAAAATCTTAATCTCATTCTGACTGATTTTGGTTCTTGAATATATTCTTGAAAATCTCCCAAGGGCAGAGATGGCTATAAGAGTATTTATGAAAGGGTAACCATAAAGGACTGCACTTGGAAGAACATTTAGAAGAATAAACATATATTTTAAATATACTTTCATTCAGTTCACACACATAATATGAGCCCTGAGTCCATGTTTTTGAAAGTATAGCCATAAAGGAAGATAATATTCCAAAGAATAAGTGTATATAATGTAGTAATATATGAACTGATATAGTATATAGTACAAACTGTCATCATATATATTAATATTCATTAATATGGACCCAAGGCTCATTTTTTATATCAAATTATATGCATAGTATCCTTAAGGATATACAATTATGAAGTCCTGGGAAAAAAAGCCTTATAGCTTTTACTATGTTGTTGGTAATTAAAAAACAAAAAAATATGCAAACAGAAAGAAAATAGCAATAAATATAATACTTTAAAATTATTATACCTATAATCGGATATATAATTCTTCCTTAACTAAACATCTTTAAAAATTTACAGAAGTTATCTAACCACATATAAACATAGTGAATTATATATAAATGTGTATATATATACAAATATGTGTATATACAAGTTACATCAAAATCTGCTGACTTATAAAAGGGAGCAACATAGAAAATTATTTTCTTATGAAACCTCTAATTCATTCATTTCTCTTTTCTTAACCTGATCTATAAGGTAGGCTGGGAAAAAGAAACACATTATTGTTGCTCAAATCTACTAATAAACTACCCATTCCTTTCATTCACCAAAAGTCAAAAGTACAGAACCATAAGGGCTGAGCCTCTCAGATTTTTCAATTTGTATAATTTGTCAAGTAGGAATATGTTTATACTTTGATTCTGCTTCTTCTCCCGGGGAAAATTTCCTTATGAGCTTTATAATTAAAATCAAGGAACTCAGTGAGATGTGTTAGTCATGTGGGCTCTAAGTTTGCCCCCAAATCTCAAACCATTCACCCAGGGTCGGTCTCCTTAGCTTCTCTGTGGCTCTCCACGCTTGACCATCGCCCCTGCTCCCTTCCCCACATTGACCCAGTCTTTATATCAGTTTCTAGATTTAGGCCTTTTCTTGGGTGATTCTTTTACTACATCAAGCTGAAAAAAGATGCATACTTGGATATCGCATTGCTGGACTCATGGGCAAAGAACTAATCAAATTATCTTTCTCTGAAGGGACAAAAAGAGTTTTCTGAGTCAGGAAAATGATCTGTATAGGATTCACTATATTCAAGTGTATCCCTAACCTTTGCAATAAGCCGTTAGTAGATTGCTAACTGTAATATCTGAAAAAAGGTATAATCTGAAAAAATTTTTGTTAAGTTTAGAAAAGAGAATATATATTTTGACAGCATTTATAGCAATAGCAGTAGCATTTACCATGCTTCCCATACTTAATAAACCACCTACACAACTTAAGACTTCTTTTAATATGTGTGTGTGTTCCATTAGGACTTTTATTGAGGAGATTTGAAGGATTAATTTAATTTAAATGATCGTGCAAATATTACATGCTCTGCTTACAGTTTTAAGAAATCTGACTGTGAATAGCTAAACATTCAATTATTTCAATACTGTACACGAAGAAGTCATAGCTTTTACTTATAGTTTTAAAAGTGTTTTTATCTTTTTAAATATGGATTGTGAGTGAGGGCAAGAAATATATTACAGAAGTAAAAGAGAGAGGAAAGGATAATATGACAAGGAGGAGAGAAAGAGATTAAATTATTAGGTATTTTTTCTAACTTACAGCTCCAGATGAACAATAATCTGGAAACATCACAACTTTCTAATGAAGACTGGTATTACTGGTAACAAAATAACATATAATAAAGAAAATAGGATGAATAATTTCTTTTTAGCATTTCTAATTCTGAAAATACATGATTCCTATAACAACTTAAATATTTTTAAAATGACGGTTATTTGCTTGTTTGATAGAAAGATAACATCAGATTCTGTGTAGAGACTCAAGCAAAAGGTCTCCATCACTATTTGGAAACTATCAGAGCAGAGAGGCACCTGACCTAGCAATCATTAAACAATATCTATTAACTACAATGTCCTCAATGACAGAGAGTGATTTACCGCAAAATTCAGTCCTAGGTAGGGTCAGTGGAAGGACAGAAGGAACTGTATGGGTCCAAGATGGCATCAGTTATGCCAACAGCCATACAAAGTGGTGAAAGAACTGACAAACAGATCAGTACAACAGAAAAGAGAGCCTCAAAATAGACTTATGTAAATATGGTCAACTAATCTTTGACAGAGAAGTAAAGGTAACACAGTGGACCAAGGTCTTATCAACAGTGGGTACTGGAACAAACAGAAATCCACAGGCAAAAAATGAATCTAGACGCAGATCTTACACCCTTCAAAAAAATTAACTTAAAAATGAATCAAAATGGATCATAGACCTAAATAAAAAACTATAAAACTCCTAGAAGATAATATAGGAAAAAATCTAGATAATCTTGCCATGGCAAGGGCTTTTAGATATAACACCAAAGGCATGATTCAATGAAAGAAAGAATTGATAAGCCGAATGTCACTAAAATTAAAAATTTCTGCTCTGCAAGAGACACTGCCAAGAGAATAAATAGACAAGTCACAGACTAGAAGAAAATATTTGCAAAAGATATATTTGATAAAGGACTGTTATCTAAAGTGTATAAAAAATTCTTAAAACTCAACAATTTAAAAAAATGAACAATTTGATTAAAAATGGGCAAAACACCTGAACAGATAGCTCATCAAAGAAAACATACAGGGCTTCCCTGGTGGCGTAGTGGTTGAGAGTCCGCCTGCCGATGCAGGGGACACTGGTTCGTGCCCCAGTCTGGGAGGATCCCACATGCTGCGGAGCGGCTGGGCCCGTGAGCCATGGCTGCTGAGCCTGCGTGTCCGGAGCCTGTGTTCCGCAACGGGAGAGGCCACAACAGTGAGAGGCCCGCGTACCGCAAAAAAAAAAAAAAAAAAGAAAACATACAAATGGCAAATAAGTATATAAAAATATAGTCCACATCATATGTCATTGGAGAGCTGAAAATTAAAACAACAATAAGATACCAATACATAGTTATTAGAATGGTCAAAATGTAAAACACTAACACCACCAAATATTTGTGAGGATGTAGAAAAACATGAACACTCATTCACTGCTAGTGAGAATGCAAATGGCACGGTCACTTTGGAAGCCAGTTTGGCAGCTTCTTACAAAACTAAACATACTCTTACCATATGATCCAGCTATTATTATGCTCCTTGTTATTTACCCAAAGGATTTAACAATTTATGCTTCCATGAAAACCTGCAGACAGATGTTCATAGCAGCTTTATTCATAATTGCCAAAACTTGGAAGCAACCAAGATATCTCTCAGTAGGTGAATGGATAAACTGCTGTACATCCGAAAATGGAATATTAATTGGCACTAAAAAGAAATAATACATTGAGTGGTGAAGAGACATGGAGAAATGTTAAATATATATTACTAAGTGAAAGAAGTCAATCTGAAAAGGTTTCATTCCAACTATATGACTTTCTGGAAAAGGCAAAACTATAGAGGTAATAAAATGATCAATAGTTTTCAGAGGTTAGGAGGGAGAAAGGGATGAATAGGCAGAGCACAGACAATTTTTAGGTCACTGAAACTACTTGGTATGACACTATAATGGTGGACACATGTCATTTTACGTTTGTCCAAATCCACAAAATGTACAACAGCAAGAGTGAACTCTAATGTGAACTATGGACATTGGGTGATAATGATGTGCCAATGTACGTTCATCAATTATAATAAATGTACTACTCTAGTGGGAGGTTTGATAGCTGCAGAAGCTATCTATATGTGGGGGCAGGAGGTATACAAGAAATCTCTGTCCCTTCCATTCAATTTTGCTGTGAACCTAAAACTGCTCTAGTAAATAAGTTTTTTTTAAAGGTTAATATTAAAATAATTTTGAAAAATTAATCTCTGCAATTCATGATCCTAACAAACTAAATTTTGAAAAAAAACATGTAACTATCTCAGTAGATAAAACAAAAGCATTTGACAAAATCCAATATCCACTTCTGAGTCTTACCAAATAGGAATACAAGGAACTTATGCAACTTGATAAAGGGTAGCTATAAAAGTGCTACAGATAACTTCATATATGATGGTGACAGAATGACTGTTTTCCTCCTAAGACCAGAAAAAGTCAACAATGTCCACTGACACCATTTGTATTCAACATTCTATTATTAGTCCTAGCAAGTGTAATAAGAAAAGAAAAAAAAAATGCTCACCCATATTAGGAAAGAAAATGTAAAATGTATGTATTAGGAAAGAAAAATGTTTTTATTCATTAAATATAGTATCACCTAGGTAAAAAATTTGGTAGAACTACAATAAGTTACTAGAACTTGTAAATGAGTTTAGCACTGTGGCAGGATCCAAGATCAAGCAACAAAAATCAATAGTATTCTTATATATTAACAATGACCAATTGGAAATCAAAATAAACAAAACCAAAAATGACTGGAGCATCAAAAATATTAAATATTTAGAAATACATCTCTCTCTCTCTGTATACTGAAAACTACAAAATATTACCAAAAAAAATTAAAGAAGATTTATGTGAAGGAAAAGATAGATCATCCTAATGACTGCTAATGGGCTGGAGGACTCAACTGTGTGAAGATGTCATTTCCTTCTGAATTGATATGTAGCTTTAACACAATCCCAATCAAAATCATTTTATTTCCACAATAGTAGAATTTTATTGTAAAAGTTAAAACATGATTCAAAAATTGCTTTGGAAAGTGAAATGACCTAGAATAGCCATATCAACTTTGCAAAGCAAGACCAAAGGTGGAGGAATAACACTACCTGATGTGATGACAGGCATTATTATAAAGCCCTGATAATCAAGAAAATGTGTCATTGTCATAAAAATAATTAAATAAATGGAAAAGAATAGAGCCCCAAAATACACCCACATATATTTGAGAAACTGATTTTTTACAAAGGTGCATAAGAAATTTTATGAAAAAAAGAAAAATTTCTCAATAGGAAATTCTGAAAAAATTAGATAACCACATATTTAAAAAAGGAACTTTAATACATACCTCCACCATATATAAAAAATAATTCAAAATAGATCACAGACCTAAATATAAAACCCAAAACTCTAAAGCTTCCAGAAAGAAACACATGAGAAAAAAAAATCTGTGACTTTAGCTTAGGCAAAAATTTCCAAGTATATTACTTAAAGCATGATTCATAAGAAACAAATTTGATATATTGGATTTTACTGAAATAAAATATATCTACTCTTTGAAAGACACTCTTTGGAAAAAGAAAAGACAAAACACACCATGGAAGAAAATATTTCCAAATCGTGTATCTCTTGAGGAACTTTTATCCAGAATATGTAAAGAACTCTCAATATCCAATAATAAGGGAACAAACGATGCAACAAAAAAGGACAACATATTTCAACAAACATTTCATCAAAGAAGCTATTTGGATTACAAATAAGCTACATGAAGAGATTCTCAACACTACTGGTGATTAAGGAAATGCAAATTAAAATCATAATGAGATACTACTACAGATCTAGTTGATTAGCTAAAACTTTAAAGAGAGCATACTTAGTTGTGGTGAGGATATGGAGGAATTGGAACTTTCATATATGCTGGTGGTCATATAAAATGGTACAATCACTTTGAAAGGTTGGCAAGTTTTTATAAATTTTTTTTTTTTTTTTTTTTTTTTTTTGTGGTATGTGGGCCTCTCACTGCTGTGACCTCTCCTGCTGTGGAGCATAGGCTCTGGACGCGCAGGCTCAGCGGCCATGGCTCACGGGCCCAGCCGCTCCACGGCATGCGGGATCTTCCCGGACCGGGGCACAAACCCGTGTCCCCTGCATGGGCAGGCAGACTCTCAACCACTGCGCCACCAGGGAAGCCCTTTTTTTTTTTTTTTTTACATACCCTACTGTATGACCCAGGTATCGAACTTCTAGATTTTTACCCAAGATAAATGAACGCATATGACCATAAAAGGACATACAAGAATGCTTATAAAAAGCTTAATTTCTAACGATTAAAAACTAGGAACAACCTAAATATTTACCAATAGGTAAATGGATAAGCCAACAAAAACACATCCATACAATGAAATACTACCTAGTAATAAAAGTGAAATCACAACATGGATGAATCTCAAAAAGATTATGCTGAACAAAAGTCAAACCAAAAAGAAATATGTACTTCATTGTCCCATTATTTAAAAGTTTAGAAAATGCAAACAAATCTGTAATTGTAGAAGACAGATCTGTGATTGCCTGGGGAGGACAGAGAAAGGGCAGTGCAGGGATGGGCAGGAGGCAGCAATTTCAAAAGGGCAGGAGGAAGTTTCGGGAAGTGACAAATATGTTCATTTCTTGATCATGGTGATGATTTCACGAATATACATAGGAAAAATAGGAAAAATAATTAAGTATATGAAGTTTACTGTATATCAATCATATCTCAATGAAAGTGTTAAACAACAATCAAGGTTCTGGGTTTGATGGGCTAAGAGCCTACCAGATAGCCTCATCTTGACATAATACACATGGTAACTACTTGTAGACAGTGAAGTGTGAACCAATGGTACAGACTCTGATAGGGAGTTCACCCTGATATCTTACCAGGTTGTTGAAACAGAAAACTGAAGCAGGGAAACCATGAAAACTGATCTGGGACAGGAGAAAGCCAGGGAGGATATCTTTGAATTCTTTCTACTCACATCTCTGACTGACTGCTGAACCAGGAATGTATAAAACAGACTTAAAGCAGCTAAACCAAAGACAAAATGTTACTGAGTCCAAGCTCATACTGCTCACCACACGACAGGCCAATAAATCAAGAGATGAGATGTTGGGACATGGAACAGTGACTTCATTCAGAAAGCTAGCAGACTGGGAAGATGGTGGACTACTGTCCTAAAGAACCATCTCTCCCTGAGTTAGAATTCAGGCTTCTTTTATACTAAAAGGGGAGGAGGTGTGGCTGGTTGTTGCAAAGTTCTTGATGCCAGAATCCTTTGTTCTTGTAGCTGTCCATGTAGGTCTGGTCACAATGTTCCTATAAACCTCCAACAAGACTATTCCTGTTATTCTCTGTTCTGCAACTTTTTATCTCTATATGAATGGAAAAGTGTTATACCTTTAAAGGTCAGATCCTTGAGAACGGGCTATCATGTATATTTCAGACTATAGGGAATGTTCTTTTACAAAGGTGCATAGCCAGCATGACTAAGCAGAGGCAATAGAGCACAAGGGTTACAGCTAAAGAAAAAGATCCAATATGGACTCAAGTGTGTTCTTCTCTGTTACAAAAATATCTAAACTCAGACTGAAGATACCACCCAATAGATCCTGGATAGTGAACATGAGTAGGCAGACCATGAGAGAATACGCAGTCATTTCCAGGAGAGCAGACATAGAACTTAGTTCCTATCTCTGACTTTTAGCCTGGGGCTAAGCACAGTCCATGGGGTAGGAACTTTGGAGGAGGAAGACTTGCATATCAAAAACCTGCAGTCTTTATGTTCAGAGGAGTTAGGAAAAAATTTAAAAAAGCCAAAAGACCAGGGGTTCCCCGGTGGCGCAGTGGTTGAGAGTCCGCCTGCTGATGCAGGGGATGCGGGTTCGTGCCCCGGTCTGGGAGGATCCCACATGCCGCGGAGTGGCTGGGCCCGTGAGCCATGGCCACTGAACCTGCACGTCCGGAGCCTGTGCTCCGCAACGGGAAAGGCCACAAGAGTGAGAGGCCCGCGTACCGCAAAAAAAAAAAAAAAAAAAAAAAAAAAAGCCAAAAGACCATGAACAATAAAGAAAACGGAAGGACCACGAATGGGATTGAGTCAGAGAAATATCTCTTAAACCCTGTTTTGCCATCTCTTGCTGAACCCTGAGTTACACATACACACAACAGACTCTGAGGGGACACTTGCTTGGGACCAAAGTTCTGAACAAGGAAGGGAACTAGTGCATGAAAAAGTGTTTAGGTTCAATCTTCTAAAGAAAAGTACCTGATAAAACAAAGAAAGCAGTACTCATCACAGAAAAATGAAGAATCCAGAATTTCCACGACAGAATACACAAAAATTCTTTGACATGTAAACTATCAAGAAAATGGAAAATATTTTTTGAGAGTAAAGATATCAACCAAGTCTGACCTTGAAAGGAAACAGATGTTGAAACTAACAGACAAAGAATTTTTAAGTAGGTTTTAAACAATCTTCAATGAAGTAAAACAACAGTTTTTGAATGCGTGAAAAATCTCAGCAGATAAATGGGAAGCCTCAGTACAAGGATAGAAATTCTAGAACTAAAAAAATAACTTCTCAGGGAAATGAAAAATTAACTGGATGATTCAGGCAAATGTACAGAATAAAAGAGTAAATAAACTTGAAAACAGATCAAAAGAAATTATCCAAAGTGAGAAACACAAAGAAAAACATTTTAAAAAATGAATAGAGCCTCAAGCACATATTAGATGATACTGACCAGTCAAATGTACATGCGGTTAGGATATTAGAAGGAAAAAACCTCCAGAAACTATGGGATCGAGAAAACAGTAGAAAACATCTTAAGTTGCAGAAAGATGGAAATTTGTAGATAGACCTAAAATTCTTTATTCAGAAAAAGTATCATTCCAGAATGAAGACAAAATCACATTTTCAGTTAAAAGAAAATGAAGTGATTTTGTTGCCAGAGACTTGTACTGTAAGAATGCTTAAGGAAGTTCTTCAGGCTCAAGGGAAACGATAGTTGACGTAAACTTAGATCCTCAGAAAAGAATGAAGAACATTGGAAATTGGCAAATATCTGGACAGATTTAGGAAACTATTTTTGTCTTTTTCAAATTTGCATTTCCTTATAAATTATATAAAAATTTCAAAGAAATCTATTCTACTGTGAGAGTTACAATGTTTTTAGATGTATTATGTATAACAATTACAACATAAAGGACAGGGATGGGGGATTTATTTATATTAAGGTTGCAAGGTTTCTATACTTTGCTTGAAGTAGTAACAGTATTATCTCTAATAAGAGGACTATCCTTATGTTAGTGATGCATATTACAAACCATAGGAAAACCATTATAAATATGCAAAGAAGCAAAGCTGAAAAGTGAACAGAAAATTTTTAAATTTTTTAAATTTTATTGAAGTATAATTGATTTACGATGTTATGTCAATTTCTGCTGTAAAGCAAAGTGACTGAGTTTTACATGTATATATTCTTTTCCATTATGGTTTATCACAGGATATTGAATAGAGTTCCCTGTGCTATACAGTAGGACCTTGCTGTTTATCCGTTAGTCATTTTAATAAGAAGGGCAGGGAAACAGGAATAAAGAGAAAAAAAATGAAAAAAAAACAACTGGTAAATCCATTTTTTTCCTCAAAATGTGTCACGTTTGTCACAGGTTTTTTATAATTGATCTTAATGACAGTTCTTAAATTGGGTACAGAATGACCACCATTTATCCTGCTTTATGGATAGGTAGCTGAATCAAAGAGAAGGTAAATGACTTCTCCTGGGTTAAACTTTGAGCGTTAGATAAGTATTTGTTGTCAACAGAAGATAAATTGGTTTTGCCTTTGTAAATCAGTTCCAGCTGTTGACAGGTGAAATGTTGTATTTAGCAATGAATTAAGCACAGGGAAGAATGTATCAAATATATGTGTCCAAAAGAATGATTCTAGCTCTTTTGGGATCTTTGGTTACTTCTGCTCTAACAACTGCTGTGGTTTTGTTTTATGTTTTTTGGGTTCTTTTTGAGGGACGCTCTTTCCACAAAGTAAATATGACCAGCATTTTAACAAAAGACTCTCATCAGCATCAATGAGAATATGTCCAAGATTAAAATTAATTTTATATTTTCATTTTCTAACTTGGATTCCATTCAAAAAATTTCTACTGGTTGCCAAATATATTTTACAGAGATCCTGTACTATCTCAACCCATTTTCTTCTAATAATACTATTTATAGTTAGAAGGAAATGTTCAGTATCCAAATGTAGAAACAAAGTTACAGATATGTTAAGCGACTTGGCAAAGGTCATAAGGGCTAATAGCTGGTTTTCAGTTTGAAAGATGCAGCTATAAAGTATGAAGCTGTATTTTATCCTCATATAATTGCTGCAGGGGGAGTCCAAGAAAACAGTAAAATTTTACAGCAACTGATTTGCAGAATTTATCCATGTAGATGCACAAAGGAAAGGACGAGTATGAAAGGTCTAATTTAAATGCAAGTTACTGAAAAAAATAATCACATAAGTCATTTTTTCTTTCTAAAATACTCATTGGTATTTTATATTAGATTACTTTTGAACTGAGAAACTTCACCCTCTTCCACAGGGTAAGAAGAAAGGTCCAAGGGGTCCCCTTCTCTTCTGGATCCTACTCCAGGTAACACAGGATCCCTGAGTTCCCTTCTCAGATGCCCTTTTGCCTGTTCCACGTTCTGTACAAACTTCTTTTTCTGGTATGTTCTTGAGAAAACACATTTGCTGCCAGTGTGTATACTTCTCAATCTGAGTGGTAGCCAAGACAGATACAACTGACTGAGGGGAATGTGGGTGGAGTTGAGACATGTGGGTTGGATTGTCCAAATGCGTGCACCAAAGACCCCTGTCTGGATGTCCTGAGGTAGATGGTTAGGAGGAGGAGAATAGGCTTCAGCACTCACAGATACAACCTGCTGCCTTTGTAGTTTTTAGAGAAACACTATGGGTCCAAAAGAAGAGAGCACAAATTCTAATAGTTCAGTGACAGACATCAGTATCTTCTGATGATACTATTTAATAACTTTGAACATGTCAACATTGGTCTGATGTTCAAAACTTGAGAACTGGTTTCAAAAGAACATAAAAACCATTAGTTCTAATAGGAACTGTTGTAATTCCAAAGTATTAACATTCTTTTTTCTATCTTTAGTCACCACGTATGTCCTTTTGTTCACAAAGCATTTTTTTTCTTCCTTGTTAGGGTTTCAAAGGGGCAATTAAATATTCTATGAGTTTCTTGATACTTACAGAACCATATTTATTAATATAAGAAGACTTCCAGGGTATCCTTAAATCTCCTAAAGAATATTCTGATTTGATACTGCCCATTTCTTTCCCTTCTCATTCTTTGTTAAGCTTTATACTATTGCCTTTATACTTTATACTATATAGTATGTATAAAGTATAAAGTCTACTTTATACTATACTATTGCCAGATAGCTCCTTTGGGTTTTTCAGGGCAGAATCAGGAAGAGAGGGGGAAGGGGAAGAAAGTCATGGATGGCTAGGGCTTGAAGAAGAGTTTTCCATCCTCCAAGGACAGAAAGACTATATAGGTTGTAGAATGCAATGAAAGTAGAGGAAAAAAGAAAAGTTTGGGGGTTTTTTTTGGAAAAATTTCTGTTGGTCTTGTATTCCCCTCCTGATATATAAAGGCATGTAAAAATCTTGAAAACTGACAGTTGATGTAATAACTATTGCACCATGATACTGTTTTTTCAGAAAGAATGCTAGAAAAGTAGTTCTAGTGGCCTTGGCTTCAATGGGGTTGCATTCCTTTGTTTAGTACTAAGTTTTGATATTGGTCATCAGTTTGAAGAGAACCTCACAAGCTATTCACGTTATAACCCAGAGAAAATGCAAGACATAAAAAGATGAGCAAAAAACTTAGTATGAGACGGAAGAAAATGTAGAAATAACTAACCTTAGTATTGACCATAATGGTGGCCAAAAGAATAATCAAAGTTTTGAGGAGGAAGAGGTCAATTCCCCTTGAAAAGATACCAAAGATTTCAGTGTACATTTTAGAATAGTTTATCTTTTTTTGTTTTGTTTTTTTTTGAAAGGAGGATGGCAATTTCACCCAATCCAAGTTACAGAGACCATTTTGAGAAAGAACAAGTAGTCTGTTTTGGCTGGAATATAGGGTACATATTGGGATAAAAAATGGTTAAAAAAAAAAGTAGACTGGAATCAAATTTGCATAGTTTTAGATATAAGGCTTAAGAGACTGTACTTCATTCAAGACGTAATGTAACCTTTTGAACATGGAAAGAAAATGACTAAACAAGTGACATGTATTTGGTAGTGATGTGTAGGATAGTTGCCGAATCACAGCCATAATGATGGCTGTCCAATTCACAGTGTATGTGTCTTATACATCCACTGCAATGTCTGACTTTGGCCAATGTACAAACATGACTTTCCCCATAACATCCTAAAATTTTCAGATTAACTTCACTGATTACTTTGAAGAAAGAAATATAAAATAATGCTTAAGGCACAATTTTAAGCCCTAGTCAGTTTTCTCAATTTCAACTTTCTTATCCCCAAATGACCATAATATTGTATATCACATAAATTTTTCAACAATTAAATGTTACATATGTGAAGTTTAGAACAGCACCTGATAGAAAATAAGTAAAAAAAAAAAAAAACTATTATTATGACATTATAAAAAAGGAACCAAAAAATAAATTTAGTAGGACATAATCTGTCATAAGCTTTTTGTTTAAAAAATAGTAAACCAAACAGAAAAATATCATTTGTAACAGATATCATAAAATCTGTTCTAATGAGAACTTACTGTCTATCAGTCAGAATTGCTCTCCTGCAGTTGCAAATGAATGCTTTGACAAATTTAAGATGTTATCAGTCAAAAAAAGTCAAAGGAAGTTCTCTTTCTTATCTTCAGATAGGGCTGCTATAAATAACACTTCTCTGGCAAAGCAGGCCTTCTCACAGGATTCAAACGAATCTCTATGAAAATCTTTCCCTTTGCAAAGCTCTGGCTCAGAAACCCCAATGTAGGGATCTACATAGGTAACTGCATGCTAATTTATTCTCTAGAGAGGAGAAATATTTTAAGATCAATGTCATCTAAACAAAAAGAATGATGTTGAAATAAATAACTTCTCTGAAGCAGAGAAAGAGAAGGGAAAGGGAAAATTTGGTTGGCAAGATCACACCAAAATATACCTATATAAAACACAGGCAAAAATAGAATAGATACATTGCTAAAGTTCATATTTTAGATAAAAGAAAAAATATTAAATATTCTACAAGTTTTTAATATATTAAATTGAAATATATTGTCAATATAAAAGACTTTGTTGTATTGCACCAATGTATTGTTGGTAGAAGAAAGCGACTCTACTAGTACAGAGTTACCACTCTTAGCGAAACAGAAAAGTAAAAACATGTTTTGTAGAAATAAGTAATGTGATAACTTCCATCTCCACTCTCCCACACATACACACATAAATAAGAGTAAAATGTCTGGCAAGGCTTCAGAACGAATTCTATTATTCAAACTACAAATCCTTAGACATTTTAGTTATGACCTCCAACTATCATTTTAATTAATCTTTTTAGTATGATACCCTATTTTCACTATGCTACTTATCAGAGTTCTCTTTAGACAATTAACCTTGTATTACATGAAAGCATTCATCAGAGACACACACCTCAATGATCTATTGTATTTGCAGTGATATTTTAATTTTAGGTTAAAAATTCTGTTTCAGTCAGGGTTATTAGCACCTGCAACAGAAACTGATTCAGGCTAATTAAATTTGAAAGGGAAATTATTGGAAGACTCTGAGGTAGCTTCTAGAACAGTTTAGAAATATCTGGGGGAAAGAGGCTTGGTTTTCTGTTCGTGACCTGAAGAGGTAGGCAGTCAGAACTAAGCTTAACTACATCTAAGGAATGGTACGGTTAGGTTGTCACGTCACCACTGAGAATGAGATACTCTTGCTGACACCATCACTGTAGCCAAGAGGAATCCTCTACTATGACTCATTACCCACCTTCGATTCAGCTCCTGTGTGGAAGGTATTATGGACTGAATCTCCCCACTACCCCCAAACAATTCATATGTTGAAGCCTTAACACCCATTGTGACTGTATTTGGAGACAGGGCTTTTAGGGAGGTAATTAAGGTTAAATGAGGTCATGAGGGGGGGGCCCTAATCTGATACGCCTGGTATCCCTGCAAGAAGAGGAAAAGATACCAGAGATCCTTCTCTCTCTTTTGCACAAGCATAGAGAAGAGGCCATGTGAGGACACGGGGAGAAGGTTATTTTGATAACCTTTAATAAAATGAGTTTGTGCAAAAATCAGGAAGAAGGTCTCTCCAGAAACCAACCACCAAGGTGATGGCACCTTGACCTTGGACTTTTAACTTCCAGAACTGTGAGAAATAAATTTCTGTTGTTTCAGTCACCCAGTCTGTGGTATTCTGTTATGGCAGTCCAAGCAGACCAATACAGAAAGTCAAATTGGATTTCGACCACATGCCTACTCTCTGGTATCACTGAAGCAGGTGGAAAAAGTGAGCATCTGGGCTTCTGAGGTCTTGTCATGAATGCTGAGCCCTGTCACTTGCCAAGACACACAGAAGAGGGAATTACTATAACATGTGGAAGAGACAGCCAAAAAGGCAATGCAGGTATAAATCAGGCTCTTTGACCAAACTCTACGGCTTACAAAAATACAATTTATAATATTACCATGTTTTCCATGCTTTAAAACATGGGAGTTGTACTAGACAAAATATTTTTCAAAATATTTAGTTATAAAAAAAAAAACTATGGGCCAAAATATCTTTGTACTCAAGGCCTTACTTTTTTTGTTGTTGTTGTTTTTTGTTTTTTTTGCGGTACATGGGCCTCTCACTGCTGTGGCCTCTCCCGTTGCAGAGCACAGACTCCAGACACGCAGGCTCAGCGGCCATGGCTCACGGGCCCAGCCGCTCCGCGGCATGTGGGATCTTCCTGGACCGGGTCACGAACCCGTGTCCCGTGCATCGGCAGGCGGACTCTCAACCACTGCGCCACCAGGGAAGCCCTCAAGGTCTTACTTTTAAGTGTTCTTTTTTTTAAGGAGATCTACAACATTTCTGGGCATATAAAGTACTTGTGTATCAACTCCATCATCTAAAATAGTACATCTAAAAATCTTCCTTTTGGAAAGAGAAAATAGTCATAATAATGTAAATGACAATAATCATTTCTGTCCATAAATGTCACCCCTCAACTGACAAAACATTCTTCAATAGCTGTAGTTAGTTTTTGGTTTTGTTTTTCTGGCACTGGTGGCCAATTCTATATAATACAGTCTTTGTGTTCAGTATAGTCAGGCCCGTAAGAAGCAGCACAAATAAAATGTGGGCCCTCTAGGTGAGGTAATAATGTGAACACACAGATATAATGTGCTCTCTCCAATAATCCCCAATGGCATGGACATTAATGTTGAGGTACATGTTGAAATATCAATGAAATGTATTTTTACTTATCAAACTGTAAGACATTAAAAAATCCAACTACAAAATATTAGTGAGGATGTTCAAAAATAAAAATAGTCTTATATCCCTGAGGGCTGTTTAAACTAGTAAAACATTTCTGACTGCAATAGGCAAAAAATTTAAAGTGTCCATACACTTTAAAGCAGCAATGTCACCTCTTCACATTTATTTTAAGGAAGTTATAAGACAGAAACATGTAATTGAATGATGTCTTAGTTCAGGCTGCTCCACCAAAACACCACAGATTGGGTAACTTATGAACAAATTTATTTCTCACAATTTTAGAGTTCGGAATTCCAAGATAAGTGTGCCAGCATGGTGAGGTGAAGGCCCTCTTCCTGGTCACAGATTTTCCTTGTATTGTATTACCACATGGTAGGAAAATGGGAGGGGAGTTCTCAGGCCTCCTTTACAAGGGCACTAATCTCATTCATAAAGGTTCCACCCTGGTAACCTAAGTATCTCCCAAAGACCCCGCTTCCTAATACCATCACTTTGGGCATTAGGACTTCAACATATGAATTTTGGGGGGACACATTCAGATCATAGTAAATTAGAATGTCCACTGTCATAGAATTGATATTAGGGGAAAACTCAAACTACATGTCCAAAAATAAGGGATTATGTTAACAAATTATGATATGTATATTCAGAAGTTAAATGTGTACTCAGACATTAAAAATTATATTTTCTAAAGACACGTAAGGATATTGAAAAATTGTCAACATATACCACTAAGTTAAAAAAATTAAAAGTTATGATGAACAGGTATTGAAAGAGAAGAGATATTTATCAAGGACCTAGGATGTACCACATGTATTGTGCTAAGAGCTGAAGATATAACAATAAACCACAGAGACAAGCACTCCTGCCCGTATGGAGCTTACATTCTATTCAGTGGAGACCAGAAATCACACCCACACACAGAGTATGTCAAGTGGTAGTAGTGCTATGGATAAAAATAAAGCTGGGGCAGCACCAAATGATGGGACAGAGGGAGGGTGTGGCATCCCAATTTTCAATGAGAGTAAGGTCAGAGAAAGCCTTACTGAAAAGTTGACATTTGAATAGTGTTGGAAGAGGAGAGCACAGAAGTGATGCATGAGACTGTAAGAGGAAAGAATTTTCCAGCAGGGAGAAAAGCAATTGCAATTCCAACAGAGAGAAGAAGAAATACAAATGTGAGAATTAATATGTTCTGAAATACTACTGAGGTGGTCTGCACATTCACATATGATTGTTTTTATACTTTCCACAGTAAATTCAGATAAAACAAAATATTTTTTAAAGACTGATGTCTTTGTGCAGTTGAAGTAATTAACCTCTAGTTTCTGCTCTATTTTAATACCTGCAATAAAATGAGTGTGCAAAAACAAAGAAAAAAGCTTATTTGTGGAACTGAGGCTCAGGCTTTGGAGGTCAGATCCCAGGGAGAGGGCTGGGGTTGGCTGCGTGAACACAGCCTGAAGGGGGCTAATGTGCAACAGCTAGCCGGGAGGGAGTCCTGGAAAAAGTATGGACCTGCTGAAGAGGCAAAAGACCACTGTTTCAGGGTGCACGAGGAGAGGGGATTCAGAGCACCACCTAAATGAGTTCCAGAGACAGGCACGAGCTGCGTCTGTCAGCGTGGACACCAGAGACAGGCATGAGACACTAAGGCTGCTGCTGCCGCCACCAAGAAGCCTGTGTGTGAGCACAGGTGACTATCCACACCTCCCCTCCAGGGAGCCTGTGCAGCCCGCCACTGCCAGGGTCCCGTGATCCAGGGAGAACTTCCCTGGGAGAACACATGGCGCACCTCAGGCTGTTGCAATGTCATAGTGGCCTCTGCTGCCGCAGGCTCGCCCCGTATCCATACCCCTCCTTCCCCACAGCCTGAGGGAGCCACAGCCCCCTAATCAGCTGCTTCTTTAACCCCGCCCAGTCTGAGAGGGGAACAGATGCCCTCAGGCGACCTACATGCAGGGGCGGGGCCAAATCCAAAGCTGAACCCCAGGAACTGTGTGAACAAAGAAGAGAAAGGGAAATCTCTCCCAGCAGCCTCAGGAGCAGCAGATTAAATCCCCATAATCAACATGATGTACCCTGCATTCGAGGAATACCTGAATAGACAATGAATCACCCCAAAATTGAGGAGGTGGACTTTGGGAGCAACTGTAGACTTGGGGTTTGCTTTCTGTATCTAATTTGTTTCTGGTCTTATGTTTATCTTAGTTTAGTATTTAGAGTTTATTATCATTGGTAGATTTGTTTATTGATTTGGTTGCTCTCTTCCCTTTTTTTTATATACATATATATTTTTTTCCCTTTTTCTTTTTTTGTGATTGTGTATGTATATGCTTCTTTGTGTGTGAATTTCTCTGTATAGTTTTGCTTTTACCCTTTGTCCTAGAGTTCGGTCTGCCCATTTTTTTTTTTTTTGTATAGTTTTTAGCACTTGTTATTGCTGGTGGATTTGTTTTGTTTTTTGGTTTGGTTACTCTCTTATTTCTTCTTTTCTTTTTTTCTTTTTCTAATACTTTTTAATTTTTAATAACTTTTATATTTTAATAACTATTTTATTTTATTGATTTTTTTTTCTCCCTTTTCTTCTGAGCTGCGTGGCTGACAGGGTTTTTGTGCTCTGGCCGGATGTCAGGCCTGTGCCTCTGAGTTGAGAGAGCCGAGTTAGTACAATAGTCCACCAGAGACCTCCCAGCTCCATGTAATATCAATCAGCGAAAGCTCTCCCAGAGAGCTCTGTCTCAACACTAAGACCCAGCTCCACTCAACAATGAGCAAGCTCCAGGGCTGGACACCCTATGCCAAACAACTAACAAGACAGGAACACAACCCCATCCATTAGCAGAGAAGCTGCCTAATAACATAATAAGGTCACAGACACACCAAAACACACCACTGGATGTGGTCCTGCCCACCAGAAGGACAAGATCAAGCCTCAGCCACCAGAACACCGACACCAATCCCCTCCATCAGGAAGCCTACACAACCCACTGAACCAACCTTACTCACTGGGGGCAGAAACCAAAAACAATAGGAACTAAGAACCTGCAGCCTGTGAAAAGGAGACCCCCAAACACAGTAAGTTAAGCAAAGTGAGAAGACAGAGAAACACAAAGATGAAGGAGCAAGGTAAAAACCCACCAGACCAAACAAATGAAGAGGAAATAGGCAGTCTACCTGAAAAAGAATTCAGAGTAATAATAGTAAACATGATCCAAAATCTTGGAAATAGAATGGAGAAAATACAAGAAATGTTTAACAAGGACCCAGAAGAACTAAAGAGCAAACAAAAATGATGAACGATACAATAAATGAAATTAAAAATTCTCTAGAAGGAATCAATAGCAGAATTACTGAGGCAGAAAAACAGATAAGTGACCTGGAAGTTACAATAGTGGAAATAACTACCGCAGAGCAGAATAAAGAACAAAGAATGACAAGAATTGAAGACAGTCTCAGAGATCTCTGGGACAACATTAAATGCAGCAACATTTGAATTATAGTGGTCCCAGAAGAAGAAGATAAAAAGAAGGGGACTGAGAAAATACTGGAAGAATTATAGTTGAAAAGTTCCCTAATACGGAAAAGGAAATACTTAATCAAGTCCACAAAGTGCAGAGAGTCACATACAGGATAAATCCAAGGAGAAACATGCCAAAACACATATTAATCAAACTATCAAAAATTAAATATAAGGAAAAAATATTAAAGCAGCAAGGCAAAAAACAACATACAAGGGAATCCCCAGAAGGTTAAAAGCTGATCTTTCAGCAGAAACTCTGCAAGCCAGAAGGGAGTGGCAGGACATATTTAAAGTGTTGAAAGGGAAAAACTTACAGCCAACATTACTTTACCTAGCCAGGATCTCATTCAGATTCAACAGAGAAATTAAAACCTTTACAGACAAGCAAAAGCTAAGAGAATTCAGCACCACCAAACCAGCTTTACAACAAATGCTAAAGGAACTTCCCTAGGCAGTAAACACAAGAGAAGGAAAAGACCTACAAAAACAAACCCAAAACAATTAAGAAAATGGTAATAGGAACATACATAGCAATAACTACCTTAAATGTAAATGGATTAATGCTCCAACCAAAAGATACAGACTGGCAGAATGGGTACAAAAATAAGACCCATATATATGCTGTCTACAAGAGACCCACTTCAGACCTAGGGACACATACAGACTGAAAGTGAGGGGATGGAAAAAGATATTCCAAGACAATGGAAATCAAAAGAAAGCTGGAGTAGCAATTCTCATATCAGACAAAACAGACGTTAAAATAAAGACTATTACAAGAGACAAGGAAGGACACTACATAATGATCAAGGGATGAAACCAGGAAGAAGATGATATAACAATTGTAAATATTTATGCACCCAACATAAGAGCACCTCTATACATAAGGCAAATGCTAAGAGCCATAAAAGGGGAAAACGATAGTAACACAATCATAGTAGGGGATGTGAATATCCCACTTTCACCAATGGACAGATTATCCAAAATGAAAATAAATAAGGAAACACAAGCTTTAAATGATACATTAAACAAGACGGACTTAATTGATATTTATAGGACATTCCATCCAAAAACAACAGAGTACACATTTTTCTCAAGTGCTCATGGAACATTCTCCAGGACAGATAATATCTTGGTTCACAAATCAAGCCTTGATAAACTTAAGAATATTGAAATTCTATCAAGTATCTTTTCTGACCACAAGGCTAAGAGACTATATATCAATTACAGGAAAAAATCTGTAAAAAATACTAATACATGGAGGCTGAACTATACACTACTTAATAACTAAGAGATCACTGAAGAAATCGAAGAGGGAATCAAACAATACCTAGAAACAAATTACAATGAAAGCACGATGACCCAAAACCTATGGGATGCAGCAAAAGCAGTTCTAAGAGGGAAGTTTATAGCAATACAATCCTACCTCAAGAAACAAGAGACATCTCAAATAAACAATGTAACCTTACACCTAAAACAATTAGAGAAAGAAGAACAAAAAACCCCCAAAGTTAGCAGAAGGAAAGAAATCATAAAGATGAGATCAGAAATAAGTGAAAAAGAAATGAAGGAAACATTACCAAAGATCAATAAAACTAAAAGCTGATGCTTTGAGAAGATAAACAAAATTGATACACCATTAGCCAAAGTCATCAAGAAAAAAAGCGAGAAGACTCAAATCAATAGAACTGGAAATGAAAAAGAAGTAACAACTGACATAGCAGAAATACAATGGATCATGAGAGATTATTACAAGCAACTATAGGCCAATAAAATGGACAACCTGGAAGAAATGGACAAATTCTTAGAAATGCACAACCTGCCAAGACTGAAACAGGAAGAAATAGAAAATATAAACAGACCAATCAAAAGCACTGAAATTTAAACTGTCATTAAAAATCTTCCAACAAACAAACGCCCAGGACCAGATGGCTTCACAGGTAAATTCTATCAAATATTTAGGGAAGAGCTAACACCTACCCTTCTCAAACCCTTCCAAAATATAGCAGAGGGAGGAACACTCCAGAATTCATTCTGTGAGGACAGGATCACCCTGATACCAAAACCAGACAAAGATGTCACAAAGAAAGAAAACTACAGGCCAATATCACTGATGAACATAGATGCAAAAATCCTCAACAAAACACTAGCAAACAGAATCGAACAGCACATTAAAAGGATCATACACCATGATCAAGTGGGGTTTATTCCAGGAATGCAAGGATTCTTCAATATACACAAATCAATCAGTGTGATAAACCATATTAACAAAACGAAGGAGAAATACCATATGATCATCTCAATAGATGCAGAGAAAGCTTTTGACAAAATTCAACACCCACTTATGATAAAAACCCTCCAGAAAGTAGGCATAGATGGAACTTACCTCAACTTAATAAAGATCATCTATGACACAGCCACAGCCAACATCGTTTCAATGTTGAAAAACTGAAACCATCTCCACTAAGATCAGGAACAAGACAGATTTACCCACTGTCTCCACTTTTATTCAACATAGTTTTGGAAGTTTTAGCCACAGCAATCAGAGAAGAAAAAGAAATAAAAGGAATCCAAATCGGAAAAGAAGAAGTAAAGCTGTCACTGTTTGCAGATGACATGATACTATACATAGAAAATCCTAAAGATGCTACCAGAAAACTACTAAAGCTAATCAATGAATTTGGTTAAGTAGCAGGATACAAAATTAATGCACAGAAATATCTTGCCTTTGTATACACTAATGATGAAAAATCTGAAAGAGAAAATAAGAAAACACTTCCATTTACCATTGCAAGAAAAAGAAAAAAATACCTAGGAATCAACCTACCTAAGGAGACAAAAGACCTCTATGCAGAAAACCATAACACACTGATGAAAGAAATTAAAGATGACACAAACAGATGGAGAGATATACGATGTTCTTGAGCTGGAAGAATCAACATTGTGAAAATGACAGTACTACCCAAAGCAATCTACAGATTCACTGTGATCCTTATCAAACTACCAGTGGCATTTTTCATGGAACATGAACAAAAAATTTCACAATTTGTATGGCAATACAAGAGACCCCGAATAGCCAAAACAATCTTGAGAAAAACGGAGCTGGCGGAATCAGGCTCCCTGACTTCAGACTATACTACAAAGCTACAGTAATGAAAATAGTATGGTACTGGCACAAAAACCGAAATATAGATCAATGGAACAGGATAGAAAGCCCAGAGATAAACTCATGCACCTATGGTCACCTTATATTTGATAAAGGAGGCAAAAATATACAATGGAGAAAAGACAGCCTCTTCAATAAGTGTTGCTGGGAAAACTGGACAGCTACCTGTAA